>NW_027395743.1:0-384824 GCF_047715665.1 Aspergillus karnatakaensis | reverse complement strand
AACCCTAACCCTAACCCTAACCCTAACCCTTCTTAGGTATTACTAGTAAGAATAATATTATATTAATTAAGGTTATTAGTTAAGCTATTAATAGTTATAGCTTAATTATTAAGCTACTCTTATATAATATAAATAATAGACTAGAGTTACTTTATATTAATAAAGGGTTAGTTAGCTTGCTAATTTCCTCTAGAAACTATAATAATAATTATTTTAAGTTAAGATAAGACACTCGTGTTAACTAGTAATTAATATATTATAAAAGGACTAACCTATAGCTTTTTCCTAACCTTAGTAACCTTTTATAAGCTTATAATACTTAATTTAACTTACTTAATCCTTTCTCTAAATAGTTTTATATTTAACTAGTATAAAAACTAGTTATAATTAAAGTTAAGCTTAGTTAAAGTAAGTAAGGCTAAGTATCCTATATATAAAATACTTATAGAGTAGTTTATATAAGTATATTACTATTCTAAAAAGTAACTTTAAATAATAATAGATTATTAATCACAAAGAATAAGTAAGACTAGGTATAGTAGTAATAAGTATTCTTAAATATTCTTTATGCTATATACTATCTTATATACTTTTCTAAGGTATATTAAGTAGTATACCTAATAAGGATATTCTTTTATTTATTATTTCCTTACTAGTTCCTGGTTTACTAGATAATATATACACGTGATTTTCTTTATAAGTATCTTGCCAGGTAGGCTTTATTATATAATAATTAGTATTTATCTATACTAGTTAGTATTACTAGGTCTATTCTAATACTAAAAGTAGTTAATATATTAAAGGCCTAAAATATTATAATAGCGTAATCTTCCGTGGCTAATAATATTTCTCCCCTGATAATAGTGTCCTAGGATACTATTATCTTGTTATAATATTACTAGTCCGTGCTATTCTGCCGCGTAGACCGCCTGGCTGGGTTCTTAACAATATTCTAGATATATAAGAACTTAAAACCCTTATAACTTCCTTAATATTAAATATATTAAAATAATTTTTAGTTCTCTAGAATACTAATATCTTATAGAATAATAGACTTAATATACTTATTACTAATCAGGATTAATACTACTAGAAACCTAGAGAATAATCTAACCCTAAATAAAAAAAATAAGAAACCTAAAATTTTAGGTATCTATTCCTGTCTAAGGCATGATGCAGGTATTTTTATTAAACCCTAAGGTAGTAGGGTAGCTTAATTAGGACTAGACTACTTGTAATTAGCTTGCCAAGCTAAACCCTAATAAAATTTTATCCTTACCTTAAGCCCTACTCTATCTTCTTCCCTATTAGGAAATTTCGAACTATTTTAAAATATCATTATTCTTTGAACCCTAAGGATTCTAAATATATAAAAAAAATTAAAAAATATTAGATATTCAGGATTTTAGGGGGTGGTATCGTAAAAAGTCGATACCTCCCCCCTTGCCAAGACTTTTTTTTGGTGAATACCTCCCCGTCCTATCGTGCCGGAATATAGTTAGGTTCTTCTAGTCGCGACCTTCCTATAGTGGGCAACTTGCGGCTTAACACGTACTAGAGACCATTTCATGTATCAAGAGGCTACCGATATTGTAAAAAACATAATGGGGGTCATTGAGAGGTTTAAAAATATTTGAAATAAGAATCTTTCCAAGCTAGAGGCAAATAGACTCTTGAATCTACATGTTCCAGCCTGGGAAAACAGGACCTCAAATCGCCTGATCCAGACAAAAATGCGTCTGCGCACACTTTCTTATCCAAGGCCCTGCAAAGTACTTGGGAATAGTAATTATGGTGATCATGGCATAAAGGATGGCCTGGATGGTCATTATGCCGTGGTACCTAATTACTTTGATACTTGGGAGCACTGAGTAGCTAAGGTTAAAGCCAACTGCTGTAGACCCCATCCTGCACATATCACAACTAACAGTACTACTGAGCGTCACAGGAAGCTGTTAATCGTGTATGTAATAGTAATAATATTAGCCCCAAGGAACCTAAAGAAGACCCGTGGTAAGGAACCACGCCACCATCTCTGGCCTGATCATGCACAACCCTCCCAATTGGTTCAATCTCATCGCGAACTCTTTTGATATTCTCATCAGTGATCTGAATCTCCAGGTGGATCCTCAGCCTAAAGCGACCCCTGCCAAGTCCGATCCAACCCCAGTTGCCAGATCGACACGGTATTTTCTGACATGCAAGACAGAACACTGACGGATGGGACACCTACCGCAGTCACAATGTTGTTATTCAGGACTCGGTCATTGCCAATACTGACGGTATCTACCTGGCAACTACCTTCTCGTCTAAGCAAATGCTAACAGCCACCAAGACTGCGTATCATTCAAGCCCAGCTCAACCTCGGCCATCGTACAAAACCCCAGCTGCACCGGCTCCCACGGAATCTCTGTCGGCAGTCTGGGCCAGTATATCGGAGAAGTCGACTTGGTTGAAGACATATACGTGTACAATATCACCATGGCGAATGCCGGCAACTTTGCACGCATCAAGGTGTGGGCTGGCGCGGAGGCGTCGGCCGACGGTCTCAGCGGAGGAGGAACGGGCGCTGTTCGCAACGTTACCTATGACCATCTTTACAGCAACGGGCGCGGTTTGTTGGGGTGCGGCACCCCTTGCTGGCGGGACCACCATTGGGCCGCTTTTAGCTCCCGTTCAGGGGTTCAAGCGACGGTTCAATCACGCGTCTGCGAATTCTTCTCAGATATCTTGATCTTTTCGACTCCCAAGTCCTAAGGCTACCACTCGCGAGATCTATTCTTCCGAGATACTACAGTCGTTGTTGTTGTTGTTGTTGTTGTTGTTGTTGTTGTTGTTGTTGTTGAATTCATACCCTGACCTCTCGCCTAAGCGATATGCAGGATCTAACTATCTAGTCTCTATGCATGGCTATGTATATAAACTATTACTTCCCGACAAATTTAGAGCCTCGTCATGGCCTGTAGTAGCCTAGATACCTGGTATTCTGTTCAGTAGCCTGGTAGCGCGCGGCTTTAAAATCTCTGTGATGTCTCTGCAAAGTCTAGTACTACACCTAGGATACTACCGCCTTGCATATTATCCTCCTTACCTTTCTTACCTTCTAATCTACTACTCAGCATATCTGATCTGTTGTTAAATATAGTCCTAATCTTTATCCGTAACTCTTGTTTATGGGCTTTAGTTTTAGGTAGTTAATAAGGACATGGACCACTATCTCTACCGCCTGTATTTATATTTGTTATCTTCTCTAAAGTGATGTAGTTTGCTATACATTACTAGCCACGAATTACTGGTCTAAAGTTGGGTAAGTAAATAGGCTTAATTCCGTGGCAGCGAGCTATATATCCTTTGGGTGCGAATTAAGGGTAGGTTTTTATTTATTTGGCGCAGGTGGCTACCTTTCTTGGAGGTCTTCTATTCCTGTTTCTATTTTAACAGGATCTTGTTTTAGATAAAGTCCTTTTCTTGTAAGAGTAGATGTAGGAAAGGGTGCTCCTTTGTCACAGCGGGTGCCTCAGGCATCCCCGACAGGAGGCCACACGATTACCGATCAATAACCAAGTGACCGAACTAGTCGCTAACTGCTTTGGGATGAATCACCGGTCACGACCCCCTCCGTATATATATGACCCTGAGGAATCGCTGGTCTTCCTGACCTCCAGCGATTCGTTTCTAAATCTATTAGCATACAGCTTCTCCTTCCTCTTTCGTACATCCTTTGTAGCCTGACATCTCGTTACTTGCTAGGAAACCAGCGGCGAGTGAAGACCGACTGAACACCGACGTCGATCCGACCTTCCCGTTTACATAGATGGAGCTTATGGAGGAGAAACAGGAGCAGCGAGGCGGGACCGACTATGTACAGAGGATTGTCACGTGGCGATGACCTAAGCGGGACATAAGGAGGGCGAGGCCCATGACATTCATTGAGGTGGTATATTTTTTTGAAGTTAGTGGTGGAGACGCGTTGCTACGCGACGCGCTAAATTCGTACGGAGACTTTTGACGGGGGCTGTAGGTGGAACTGCATCCTGTTTCAGATTGTTACTATGAAATAGAAGCCAAAGTACGAGGAGAAAGGATGAAGAAAATAACTACAGCCAAGTATAGATGTCTTGTCTCCTTGCTTGCTTGATACACTAATATACTAACAATTCGCACTAGGCCAGGTCCCTCTAAGAAATAACAGGATCGCCAGAACTAAACGGACCCTCCCGTGAGTCATGCGGCCAATCAAGCGCTATAACCCCCGCCCTTGGAGACTTCCTGCTCGTCAGTTCGTGACAAACCGGTTCCATCCGCCGACGTTTCTGAAAGAGAGGCTTCCATGTTGCTGCGGCGGTGCAAATGATATTTATCGCCAACTCGGTGATCTCCCAGAACAGGGCGGCGAGGTCGTTTAACTTTAGATTCGCGCCGAGCCCGGTTGGATGTACGGCATTCGGATAACTGTTGCGATGCCGGCGCTAGGACTGCGTTAGAGTGGAAAGAGGCAATAGTAGTTTGGAACTGAAAAGGGTAAAGGTGGATACCTACATTGATCCCAGCCCGAGCAGAGCGTGGACCGATATTCTCGTTCGCAGGCTCATGTTGCATCCCCGCAGTAGGATACAGGGGAGTACAAGGCCAAGTATGACATCCGCCGCCAAGACCCACGCTGCATGGACGAGGGTGACGGTAATCCGGGTCCATGGGGCGTGGCAGTGGCCGTGGCTGCCTGATGCAGATAATTGTTCCCATAGGAAATCGAGGGGTTGGCAATATAGGAACCCCTGGATGATTGTTGACACGGTGATGATGGCTCCCGCTCCAAGAGTCATATACAGGACGATAGTCTGGGGGGGGGCGTTTGGACGATGCGGGAGAGGGTTCGGACAAAGGATAGCTTCATGACGAATGTACCTAGGAGATATAACATGTCGGCGCTGAAACTCAACTGGACACATAGAATTATTAGCCATCAATACTCTAGCATGTGCACGAAGAAAGCTGACCTTGATACCCGTCATCTGCATCTCTAGGCTCAACCCGTATTTGTCTGCCGAGTAGTGGTTCCAGGAATTGACCATGAACAGAACGGCAACAGCCGTGAAAATGATCTAGAAAAGGAGTGAGAAGGGGTCGTCAAAGGGATATGAGCGACATACAGTTCCAATAAAAGCCAGGACATCGTCAAGACAGGGTCCCCTCAGTAGGTGTATCCGCACATAAGCGCGGACTGCCATCGACAGCCAGGCCGTGACCGAGAGGCAAAAGCAGGCAATTAAACACGCCAGTGGGCTGTACCCCATTTTGAGAGAGGGGTGAGCCCTGTAGAATTCTGGAGCTGTTAGCCAACATGCTAATTCCCACAGTCGATGCTCAGACGCTGTCAATAACCGCCGAAATGCACATTATAATCTTACCTGCTGCGGCGAGAATTCAAGAATAAGACATGGGTCCAATTTATCTGCCGTACTGCTACCCCAGGGTAGGGTGATGGGGGTGACCATGAGGAATGAGGAAGCGTGGATGAGATGGTTGCAGGGAGATGGGGAAATAAGGATTCCGGGGAGAGGAACACCTGATATAAAGCAGGGATCAAAATCTTTTGGGTTTTACTAAAAATCCTGGCACTCAATAGATCTTGCGTTATTCAAACTCAATGTACGATGCCCAGACTTGGCTTGACCAATGGCAATCAGACCCTTGGTCTGAAGCGTTAAAGGGTTTGCCACGAATAATCATTCCGGCACTACGCCTTGGTTAAAGGGAGAACCAAATAACTCGGAAATCCCCCACCGGTATGGACAACGTGCTGGCCGTGGTTCAGGTTCTTTAGGTTCCGGTGGAGGGGCGGATACTCGGGCAGGATGGGATCATGCCCTTTGACCTCGAGCCTCAGCGTTTCCCCCGCATCAAACGCAATACCCCCCGCCCACAATGGGATTCGCAGCTCAACCACGTCGCCGGGTGCGACCTTCTCTTCCTTGTCGTGCGGGAAGAATAGCTCCGTTGGCTCGCGGTTACTCCGGCGGTTCTTAGCGATATCTGGCTCCTCCGCAGTTGCTCGCTTGGACGCTCGCAGCCGCCCGTTCGGCCCCACGTACTTGTAGATGTTGACGTCGGGAATGTCCTTCTCCGTCACTCCGGCTGCTTGGTGTTCAAGAGGAATGTTAAAGTTCAACAGCGCGTTACCATCCTTGTCTAGTTTGCGGAGAATCACGTAGACGTCCATGTCGTCGAGGTCATCGCAGGACATGTAGAGGACTGCTTGGGACGACCCGATCAGCTCAGTGGGTTCGTCAAAGGTCCAGTTGAAATGGGCACCGTCATCGTCCCACGAGTCGGATTGGTACGAGACTTTTGCCTCCTGCGCGGGCTGATCGACGAGTAGCCTGCCGTTTGCTGCCTCCAGGTAGAATTTGTGGTATTGGACGCGAGACGGGGGGTAGGCGTCCTCCGCGCGGAAGCTGATCGGAGCCCGATTGTACCGCAACAGCGAGAGACGAACGCGAGGTGTATTTTCCCACCCGTTCTCCTTGCCAAGCAAGAAGTGGTCGAGGAACCGTTGAAGGTCATCATTCGCAAATGGCTGGTAGATGTCAAACCATTCCTGCGTCTGATGAATACGCAGCCTTGAACGTTGTCAGCGGCAGCCTTGGCTTTGGGATACAATCGTGCACAAACCATTTCTCGTTAGAGCCGGCATACTTCCACGCCCTGATCGACCCTTCTGTGTGGAGACCCGTGGAATAGCTGGCTAGGATATACATCGGCACGTCAATATCATGCAAGCGTGGCCGCTTATCCTCCCAATAGGCGTTCATCAGAGGGTATTTCTGGATCATCGCTGCAGCATCTTCGCGAGAGGTTTTCCCTAATCTATTTAGCCACTGCACACCTGCAAAGTGATATCAGACAAACCATTGAACTCCCGCATGAGCAGATCCCAGAAGGCATAGTTTGGGATACCGCCCCGGCAGATGCTTTCACGATAAAAGTCCCCAATCCCCTCCCAAGGAGCAATCGCCTTGAGGTGTGGCGGCCTTTCGGCAGCGATATACCTATTTCTTTCTCATTAGACATAAAGTCCCCGAACACAGAGGATGAATGAACCTACCACTGGGTCATAGCAAGCCACGAGTTGCCAACAAGAGCGACATTTCCATCGCACCAGCTCTGCTCTGCCATCCATTCAATTGTGTCGTGGCCATCGCGACCCTCCTTGAAGCTGGTTAGAGTCGTATTCTCATGCTCGCTGGATCAGCCTACCTGTGTCCCAAGGATGAAGATGTCACCTTCAGAGTCAAAGACCCCACGCGCGTCGACATTGACCACCACGTACCCACGAGGGCACCATTCGGCGGGGTCAGGAGCTTCGAACTTTTCCAACCCACTCAGGTGCTCGTGTCGTACCCCGAGGTACGTGAAGCTAGTGGTTTGGTGGTGTCCTTTTCAACTGTCAGCGCGACAATGTCCCTTAAGCGACACCGCGAAACTAACCACTTCCTGTCTTTCCATACGGGCTCCAGGGAAGAAGAGCTGGGAGCGGCACGCCGTCCTTGTCTGCAGGTCGGAAGACGTCGCCGCGGAGGACTGTCCCGTCGCGCATGGTGATGGCCACGTCTTTCTCCCAGATGATCGCCTCTCTCAGAGGCCGACGGCCAGGCTCTCGTTGCCATCCTTTTGGGAGAGTGATCTTGGAGGGTTTGAACTCGGTCCAATAGTGGTGATATCCCTGGTTCGTAGGGGCGAAGATCACCTCAATTCCGCCGATCGTGCGAGACATGGCTGTGGCAAGCAAAGTGAACGATTGTGCTTAGTTGTTACCATCCTGCTGCATTCCTGTGGCCCTTATAACCACCCGGATCAGCCATTCTCCTGTCGAAGTCCGAAGAAGACATGCGAATCGAGTGACTCCGGTAGATGCACTGGGGCGGGGTGTGTTTTCCCACGTCTGAGTGCATCCGATCCGGTGGGGGTCCCACTTGCCATTTAACTCCGACACGGCTTTCATAACGGGGGTATAGGCGCACAAGTTTGGGAGTAAACATTACTCAAACACGATGGTGTGTGTGTAGAGGACCTGGAACAGGAAGAGACGATACTCAATGGAGATTTGATCTGGTACTTCTCACACATTTCTATCGTAGCGCACAATCTAGGATATGACTTGTAGCTACAGGTCTAAATCTGGAATGGCACCTCAGCCTTCAGCTGCTGTCCTTGAACTACCGGGGGCTCTGCGGCAATTAGAATGCAAAGAAGTCTAGCCCAACTGTCTGTCTCATTGTCCCATCCATGCATCGTCGCCTGCTGCACCACCACCTCGCCTTCCTTAACCACGGTGCGCGAACCGTCGTCCAGAGTAAGCACAATTTCTCCCTTGGCGACATAAATATAGTCAAGAGTCATGGACCGGTGAACCATGCCTTTCGAGCTCGGAGGGAAATCAACGATCCTGCAGATCGTACCATTGTTCGACAGCCCGGTTTCGACGAGGCCCATGTCGCTTGTGGCATTTGCGTTTGGTGGCAGCTCGTGGCTGGCCCAGAGCCGGGTGATGTATGGCCCGTGGCCGGCCTGGCGTGCACTGACAAGGCCATCTCGCTGAATTACCGCTTGGATCTCGTTGTTGTGGCCGGTCACGATGCGGCGAACGGTGGGGAGAGGCTGGTCGGTTGATTGAGTCATGGTTGATAGCAAGAGTACGAGAGTAACGACCCATTAAACAAGACGTATGAAAAGATATCGAGGTCTGCGGCGTGTTTGAAGGAAGTTCAGATGCGCAGGGTGACAACTGAATCATAGGTCGTCTGCCAGGTACACAACAGAAATAAATATGCTAATCAGCGCTATACCGCTCATCCTCGTGCCCATCTCTCATTGAGACAGCCACGGACGGCGAGATACGGAGGTCTGGTATCCTCCTCCGGTGGGGGATCGTAGTCGGGCATACGGCTGTTTCCACCCGGAATAATGATTGCGACAAAGAGTAGTATTTCGGTTGTCGGCTCTACAGCCGAGGAGTCCAAAAGCTGACTATGCCCATCGCACCAGCCGTTGGCCCAGTATCTAGCATTCACTGCATCGCGTGCTCTACCGCAAAATGGACGAAATCGGGCTTGCCGAGCTCCGCGCGTCGGGCGAGCAGAACGACGAGACAAGAGGAAAGTGGTACACTATTGCGGTAAGCTTGGACCAGTGGGCAAGGGGCATGAGTCAGCTGGTTACTGACGCCGGGAACAGGCTGTTGCCGTCGCTGCTGCAGGAGGAGGCGGCGATGTAGTCAGGATTTACAAGATGGCAACGGCTGGATTGGGCGTGGAAGACGAGAAACAGGTCCAGAGACGTCTGAAAGAGGCGATCCTCAAGACAAGCATTCTCTATGGAATACCAAAGTCGCTGCAGGCACTTCTCCCGTTGTTTGCGACCCTCGACGACGATCGAATTGACCATTACGGGCCTCGGTATTTGGAGAATCCAGTCATTTTAAGAGCAAACTACTCACTGGTGCCAATCAATAGGACGGAGAAAATGAATAGCAAGGAGCCTATCTCTGTTCGGCAGGACCGTGCTCGAGCTTACTTTGACACACTCTGGACTCCGGCTGCAGCGCAGGCGAATCGAGAGAAAAACTTCAAGTACCAGCCCGACCTCTGTACGACTTGCCTCATCCATCCAGCTGAAAGTGGCTGACAGAGTATACAGACCTGCTGAACCTCGAGATGATATATGAGCTCTGGATCAGCGAGACAGATATTCTGGACCCAGTGGAAACGCAGTGCTGTAATGCGGTCGCTTTGATCTGCTCTGGCTCCCCAGTGCAGGCAATGTGGCATACAAGGGGGATCGTGCGCCATGGAGGGACGCGAGATGTGGCAAAGTTTGCGCAGGGTATTGGACTCGCAGTAGCTAAGGCGTACGGTCTTGACACTGAGAAGGTGGTCAAAGTCGATGATATCCCCTTTGATGACACAACACCACATTAATCCCCGTTGACAGGGTTAGATTTTGGCATAATTCAATTACAGATATGATCACGTTTTCCGCGTCAAGCCTTAACAGCCCCCCACCTGCCAAATGTAAACTGGCTGTTACACATATTGGTCAACTCCCAATCCTCCGCTCCCAATTCAACCGGTGTCCCTACATCCTCGGGTGCCCCAACCAAGCCGACCACAAACATGGCACTCATAATATGGTCATCCGTGGCATGGGCATCGCGATACTTGGGTATCTTCATGAGCATCGTGACTGCCTTTCGAAGTTGCGGACCCGTCGACTTGATCAGTGCATCTTCGAATTCCTGCCGGAAGTCGAGGGCCCAGTTTCCTGGAGGCGATTCCATGGCGAAATTATCCGCATACCGCAGCAGGGGACCCCAGACATTTCGGTAAAGATTGTGGACAGTGCCCCCGGATCCAATAAAAAGTACTTTTTCGCGGCGAAGGTCACGTAGGGCAGCGCCGACTCGCATGTGGTAGTGTGGATCGAATCTTGCATTCATGCTGATGATTGTCGTGGGCGGGCAGCCGTTGGGGAAGGTGCGGATCAGGATGAGGTACACATCGTGGATCCAGGTGAAGGTCGGGTTTGCTTTGGCATTGAAGCCTGCCTGGCGCAGTGTCGAAATCACTCGCTCGCCCATTGGCAGATCAGGTACCAGCTCATAGTCGACGTACTTGCGCGGGTGGACACCGCCAATGGGGGCTTTGGTGGGATGGGGGTTGGCCGCAATGTGGATTTCGTCGCCGACGGCGGCCCAGTGCGCGCCCTATTGACAGGTTAGTCAATACAGTAAACTCCTCGTGGTTGTAGCTGCAAACATGCCATAATAACAACGTGCTCGATGCCATGAGCGAGGGCCGCATCTCCGCAACGCTCCCAGTAGTCGGCGGAATCCGATGCCTCGCCCAGCATGGCGGTCGAGCCATGGGAGAAGAAGTGGACTGGGGCTAGATCAGACATGATTGATGGCTGCACTGCCACGGGGACTGAGTGCACGCACCGCGGCGCCCTTTAAGCTTGGGAACGCGTAACCGCCACTTATCCGGGCTTCCGGTGGGGGACCAAGAAAAAGACCAGCGTGGACCCCAGAAATACTGTACCCCGCCATACTGGACGGACTCCTCCCCCATCTTTCCTGCCATCCTCCCCATGTCGCCCTCTCCAACCCCGGAGCCGCCAGCTGGGCCGAAGCTGGGGCAGAACTGGTGCAGCGAGTGTCAGCGCTCGTTTGATCGCTCCGACCATTTTGCCCGCCACATCCAGTCACGTGAGTCCTCACATTGTGCATCCTGCATCCTGCAACTGACGCGCCTACAGACCAAGACCTGCGCCAGTTTCAGTGTCCCTGGTGCCCCAAAAGCTTCAATCGTGGCGACCTCCTCCACCGGCACAAGCAGATTCACTCGCGCCGCAGAGACGGGGTCCAGAACGCCGCCCGCGCCAGTCGGGCCTGCCGAAACTGCGTCCAGAGCAAAGCAAAATGTACCGATCACAAGCCGTGCAAGCGCTGTGCGAGCAAGGGTCTGGCCTGCGAGCCCGCCGTACGCTCGCGGAAGCGATCACATTCCAATCCGCCGCAGGCTATCGTTGCCACCCCTGAAGCTGCCCCCGACGTGCAGTCTCAGGACTTTACCCAGGTGCCCGCCACCCCCTCGGGCATCGAGCCTGGCAATGCCGCCGACCCCGGTCCTGATCCTGTATTCCATTCCATGCGGGGCTACTCTATCTTCGATTCACTGTTCCAGCCGTCCGACAGCTTCGAACTGGACGCGGCCTGTTTTGACCTGGACCTCGAGACCCTCCGAGTGCTCACGCTACCTCCATCGCACGATCTGGCTCAGGGCGATGTGCAGCCCCTGAACCAGCCCAGCCCGGCCTCGTCGCGGTTCGAATTCTTCAAGCGGTCCCCATGGCTCTGGACCCCTGTCCGCGTGGACCATGCATACGCCGGCCAGCAGAACCTCGGGGTCAATGAGAGTGCCGTCGACTCTTCCTTTGGCCTGCAAGAATGCCTCTACTTCCAGAACAGTTTAACCGACCAGCAAGTGGACTCTGCCTGCCGCGACCGGATCTTGTATATGATCTTCCAAACCGCCAAATTCCCCTCCATCTCACTCCAGTCTTTTCCATCGGCCCACTTCCTTGATCGCATGGTCCAGGTGTATTTTGGCTGGAATAATCTGCAATCCGCGTCTTGGATCCATTCCTCGTCATTTGTTCCCGCCGAATGCACTACCGAACTCTTGGGGCTCATCATCGCCGCCGGCTCGACCTCGATATCGATTCCCACAGTATGGAAGATGGGATACGCTCTTCAGGAGCGGTCGCGTTTATCCCTCTCTTGCTCTGTATGTTCCTTTACTCCGTCGGCACGTGCAGCATTTACTAATAAGCGCGACTGGACTAGATTGAAAGTGATAATAGTCGAGTGCGTGAGTTGCAGACAATGCAGGCATATCTGCTCTGGGTCTCAATGGGACTCTGGAGCGGCTTTAAACGGAATATGGAGATTTCCGAGAGCTTCCTTGGAGCTCCAATGACTGTCAGTGTATATGGCGGCTGTTAGTGGTCCCTTATTGACTTGGCTAACAGATGCTGCGACGATGTGGGAGTTTTGCACGCCATCCCTATGCGCAGACACAACGACCATACGTGACTGACGACGACGAGGTACTGCATGCAAAGTGGATAGCGTGGGTCCACCAGGAATCACTGAAACGGTAGGACGAATCCTCCTTTATGGCTGTGACGGAACTCTACTGACCGCGATACGGCTCATAGTACGGCTGTATTCGCACTCATCACGGACCTTCAATGCTCAATGGCCTATCTACGGCCCCCAACCTGCTCATTGACGGAGCTCTCATGCCCACTGCCCGCCGCGCGCGATATCTGGTTGGCTCCCAGCGCAGTGGCCTGGAGGGACGCGATCCTCACCAAACCTCCAATGGGCGACAAGGAGGTACCATCCTGGGCTGCCATCATGGAAGATGGCTCACTCTTAGCTGGTCTCGAGACGCACTACGACACGGGGTTGATTTCATTCGCGATCGTCCATGGGCTTTGGTCGCAGGTCTGGAGGTACCATGAGTCTCTGCGGTTCTTCAGACACAAAAGCAACCATGCAAGCCAGGCCCGGACTATGCTCTGGCTGTCTTGTCAGCAACAAGACCTCGCGCAATGCCTTGTAGCCTCACAACGCGAGCTGGTCAAGTACGCCCTCGACCCGGCCCAGTTTCAAATTATCTCCGAGTTCTGTCTCATGGCGTTGAATGTCTCTCCCCGCGAGCTGCAGCTCTTTGCAGGACGTCTCGGAGAGGAGGAGGCAGAGACTACGCATCGGATCCTGCAACAGTGGATGAATGGCCCCGAATTTCGTGCAGCAGCATGGCATGCGGGACAGATCCTCCGTCTGGCGAGGAATCTGCCACTGACGCAACTGCGAGAGTTCTCTGCCATCTGTCTCTATCAGGCTAGCCTGACCCTATGGGCGTATGGGCTGCTCTCAAAGTCGTCCCAGACAGTAGGGACTTCTCCGCCCACGACTGGAGAGCAGGTAGATGAGCTACAGGTCCGCGTGGACGGGCCCGATTGTGCCCTAAGCACAGCTTTTGTCTCCCTGGGTCGAGGGGTGGCAGGTATCTCCCTGGGTCTAAACAAAGCGTTTTGCCCCCTCATGGATGTGGAGAACGCCATGAGGGGAGCCTGTGATATTTACCGCGACAACTTTGGTCTGGACACTGCCTCCCTTCCGCCATTGCTCGAAAGCTTGATCACTTTGATGACAGATCTAGGCAGCATTTCGTCAGATACCCTAACCACTGCCTTGTTTCTGAACGGATGAATGTCATAAGATTATTGAGAGCGTTGCTAGTGGTAGCTAATCCCACCAATAGGTTATTCTCTCCCCCTTGTGCAACATTTCCGATGCAAATCTGGTGTGAGGGGTCTTCAGCTAGTTCTGTTGCATACGCAGCGCTGTTGTAGTCACAAGTAGCAGCACTTGGTGGAACAGCCAGCGCTCTGTTGCACTTTAGATTTCTTATAATGTGTGATAAGCTCCTGTAGGTTCTAGAGTCATTTCTAGGATACATCTATCCATGCAGAAAGGATGGAACAATATTATCATGCTTTATTCTTCTCCAAAAGGGTCGAGGTGAGCTTTCTTATTCACGCCAGGTGTGGTCCTCTTTTAAAATCGGTCACTTTACAGAGCTTTTTAGTACTTCACTACACCGATAAGATGTATACCAGCATATAAAGGAGTTAATGGTACTTCCTATGTTCTTAAAATATTTAAGCTAACTATGGAAAGCAGTTGTCAGAGGGTTCCTCATCTATATATATTTGTGGCCATGTCAAAGGCTGTACCACACCAAATTAAAACAATAGCCAGGGTGGAGCCATTATACGCAGATTTCACTAGATCCAACTCTTAGATTTCAGATCTTCATTCCTACTCTGATACGCCTAGGCTCCTCGCTCTAAAAAAATGTCAGCCAGTCAAAAGGCGTTAGATATATCCCCAACAGAGCTCCAGCACACCATGGCTGGTGATTTTTCGTCGCAAAAAGTCGTACGTTTAGAGCTCAATGTCTGGTATGGTTATCCCCATATTGTGGTTTGCTTGGATATTGCTGTGTTATCTTTGCGCAGTAGCAAGAACTTTCTCGGTACGGAGAATCTTGAGGCGCTTACAAAATACAGCGAATGGCTCTTTGCTTTGGGACGATATTCGAATTGTACTGCATAGGCAAAGCTAATTTACACACTGCTACAATATACCAACATTTGTATCGTAAACACTAAGGCATATCAATGACAGCAAATCGTTGATTTCTTATTCAAGTAACGCAATATACAAGTTGACACGAATATTCCAAGATAGCATGCGCGACAGATCAAATTATTCAGCCATCTGGGCCCCAATCCAGCTTAATATGCCTTCACTCCTGCGAGTTTCAACAACTGGTCGGTCAACTCGGGCTTCTCAAGCGGTTCGTCGCGCTCCAGGGGATCGACTTCTCCATTGACCTTGGCCTTGCCATGCCCCCAAATGTTGCAGTGAGGCCAGTGAGTGGTCGTCTCCCAGCGGTGGAACAACTCTGCCTTTTTCTTCAGATCCTCCTCCTTAGCAAGGGACGCAGGAGTGTAGCAAGCATAGATGATGGTGCGGATAGTGTCGCTCTTTGGGAACTCGGCATAATGCATGGAACGCGAATCCCAAAGAATCAAGTCTCCAGGCTCCGCACACACCTTAATCAGCTTGCAACCCTGCTCTTCGTACCACTTGATGTGGTGCTCCTTGAAGGGGTAAAAGTCGTAATGCTTCGCGCCGATTCCCTGGGTGCGGTCTGGAGGGTTAAGAGCGAAGAACTCATTAAAGAGGCGCGAGGAGCCCTCCATAAGGAGCAGGCCCCCATCGTCAGGGCCTGCCTCGGAGAGGTTGATGATTCCTTGGACACAGGACAGGCCCTTGCGCTCAGGTGCCTGGTCGACATGAGGCCATGGAGACCAGTCGACATCCTTGCGGCCTGGAAGCGTGATGTTGACGGTATCGAAGGAGACAAGGAGCTCATCCGTGCCCCAGATTTTAGCAAATGCATCGATAACGCCCGGCTCACTTTTGGTTCGTTAGCTACTCATAGACAGAAACGGAGCAAGATTGTAAACCTACAGTCGCGCATCCCAAACGTACTTCTCATGCCCGGCACAGTAGTTGAGATACATACCGGCCTTGAAGCTCTGAGGGAGGTTTTCGGACATCCAGGTGGAACGGTCGTTGACGTCAAACTTTGTGGGGAACGAGGAGAGCCAGTCAAGGGCTTTCTGGCGGTACTTGAGGGCTTTGGCGCGGGGAATCACATTCTTCAGAACGACGTAGCCCTTGCTGTAGAACTCATCGCGCCAGTCGCCATACGTGGTGCTGGCATTGACGTCTAGAGAAGGGGCCATTGTCTCGGTTGGTGATCAGATTGGATTGAAAGTGATTGATTGATTGATTGATTGATTGATTGATTGATTTTTTTGTTCAAGGGAAGGATTGATCTGGTTGAGCACAATCGCTTCGATCGGTCGGTGCATTTTATGCCTTGGTGGACGCCCACGATCTCACGCCCAACGGGCTCGGGCTCGGTGTCGCTTCGGCCGATGTAGAGTCACGCTTGAGAGAAACTTTTTTCCCTCAGCAGGCTAGACGTCCTGCGGGGCCCCGCAAGCGAGTTGACAGTCTGTGTACCCACCGCCACATTTCCGAATCTCCGCCGCCACCGGATGCAATCGGAGAGGTCCGGTGCCGATGACTCGCAAGGAGATGAAATACGTCGAAATGCCTGGGAACAATGGCTGTAAATCACCCAAACCCCTCTGCAAAGGACGCGGATTCTTGCCCTTTCCCCTAACCCGACACCATGCCTCCTCCGGTTCAAGTTGCCAATCTGGACATCACCCCTCCGACTGTCGGTCATAATGGGTATCAAGGATTCAACCCACGCAAAGAAGTCCTACCCAAGGGCTGGAACGGCTTCAACTGCCGCCCCTTGGACGAAGATTTGATTGCCGAACATGATTTTAGCATTCGAGTTCGAGACGGCTGCATCCTCTACTGCGACATCTACCGACCGGTCACGGATAAGCCAGTCCCCGCGATAGTCTGCTGGAGCCCGTTCGGCAAGAAGCACAATGGAATCAACATGATGAAGAAGGTGCGTTGGGGAGTTGGTGTGCCTGATGGGTGCCTCAGCGGACTTGAGCGTTTCGAAGGCCCAGATCCAGCAGAATATTGTCCTCGGGGGTTCGCAATTGTGAACGTCGACGCTCGTGGTGCTGGCGACTCGGATGGCTCGATTGTGATCATGGGAAAGCAAGAAGGAGAAGATGGTCACGATGTCATCGAGGGTCTTGCCAAGTTGCCCTGGTGCAATGGAAATCTCGGCCTGGCAGGGAATTCGCACCTGGGCATCGTGCAGTGGTTTATTGCTGCCACACAACCCCCGTCCCTAAAGGCCATCGCGCCATGGGAAGCATGCGGAGATTTATACCGCGAGCAATTTGTGCGAGGTGGTGCCTGGGATAATGGCCTGTTTGACTTGATTACTCGCGAGTCCATTCGTGGCCGCCACGGGCTCGAGGACTTCAAGCAGATGTATCACCGATGCCAGACAATGAACCCGTACTGGGAAGATAAGCGTGCAGACATCGCCTCGATCAAGATCCCAACCTATATTGTCGCCTCCTATTCCAGCTTTGTCCATACGATGGGATCAATTCGAGGTTGGCTGCAGGTCAACACGGATGAGAAGTGGCTCCGCTGGGACCCTTACCAGGAGTGGTATGACCTCTGGGTTGAACAGGAGAGCAAAGAGGAGCTCGCAAGCTTCTTCTCTCGGTATCTCAAAGGAGAGAATAATGGGTGGGAGAAGACCCCCAGGCTCCGTATGGCCTCATTGAACTTTGGCGACAAGGAGCCCATCTATCCCATCGCAGCGAGTGACTTCCCCCTCCCAGAGACCGAGTATAGACAGCTCTTCTTCACCGCGGACAGCAAACTGGCCGACAGCCCGCCTTTGTACGGCGGAGTCCTCGAGTACAACTCCGAAAGCGGCACTGATCCGTCCGATTTTGTTGGCTTCACCCATACCTTCCAACAGCCTACGCGCTTGATGGGTCTTCCCAAGGCAGTCCTGTACATGTCGTGCCCCGACCTGGATGACATGATCATCTATGTTCTCATCCGCAAACTTGATAAGAACGGAAATCCCATGATCAACGTCAACATCCCATTCAGTGCTGCCCCATACAAGACAGTGGCTGAGATTCCTAAAGAAGAGTACTCGAATCTAACCATCTACTACGGCCCGACGGGAATCCTCCGAGCTTCTCACCGGGCGATTGATTCCTCTCGGTCAATCCACCCGCAATACCCTTTTCATCCACATGACAAGGTCGAAAAGATCACTCCGGGAACTGTGGTGAAGCTCGAAATTGGCTTGTGGGCGATGGGTACGGACTTTGAGGCTGGTGAGTCGCTGCGTGTCCAGGTTTCTGGTGAGTATCCCTTGATCAAGGAGTATAAGGGGGCCAAGGTCGATCTCGAAGTTCGAAACAAGGGGACACATCGGGTTCACGTCGGAGGAGAAACCCCCAGTCACGTTATCCTACCCTTTGTATAGAAGAATATGCATTTAGTAAAGTGAGAGGTAGACTCGCACAGAAACCTAATCTGTCTGAAATGAATCGATAGTGATACAAACATGGTGGTCGTACTCCGTAGCATGGTACCTAGGTAGTGAGCGGCCCGGTTTCTACAGCAATGATCTAGACTTAGCACAAAATGACTTTTGTGTGCGTTAGTACATGTATAGTCCGCGCAGCTGGTGGCTACGTGACTTTAGTCGCAGCAAACGAGCAGCTGGAGGAAGGGTGCAGAAACCCGCAAGCACTACCATTGTCAAGAGAGCTTTTTGGTGTACGAGACCCTGCTCTCTGACCAGGATGAAGCTACAAAAGTAAAGACTACTGTGGAAGCTTGTCAAATTAAGAACATGCGTTGACAGTATCTGTAGGCTGTTCGATTACTGCTACTGTACACGCTTTGTGCTAGCCTCGCTAACTACCTCAAGCACCTCGTGAACCTCCAACTTCTGGATTCTCCTGATAATGTGCGCAAGTGCAGGGTGCTTGGCAGATAATTCCGCATCGGTAAATCGTGAAAAAAAGACCTGTGCATTGTTCTTGGCCGCCATGGCAACGCTAATGCCGACAAAGATGTCTTCGCCACGTCCGACAGTGAGTAGCCGGTTGTCACCCATGGCATATTGGCGGATGTCGGCATAGCACAGTGGGAGTCCTTGCTCGGTGCCGGAAGCGACTCTGTCAATGTCGTTGCCGAAGATGACAGGGGTGAAAGTCTCAATCTTTTTGCTGTCCGGATCGATAATAGCGTTGGGAATCGATAGGGCTAGCCTGGCATGCTTCTCACTATGGCAGGTGAGCGCTAGCGAAACGCTGGCCCAGCCTCCCATTGCTTGGATTGAAGAGTTGTAGGTAGGGAGGAATGTCTCCAAGTAGTTTCGACGGGTCCGGAAGGAGACCACTAGTGACGACTGGCCGCCCACAGCGAAGCCAATCGTAGGCAGACCGGAGAGCCCAAACACCCTGGTAAGAGGGCCCTGGTGAGGCGCGGCAGATCCTGTGTCATGTGTACGATAAGCCATCTTTGTGTCATGGGAAAGTTAGATACAACTATGTGACGCACCTTGAGTCTTGAGCAAGACGTTCTCCGCAAAGTCATAAGCGTCATGCCCGAAGTTGATACGAGAGAATTCAAGGGCTGGCAAGGGTTAGCCCAGCTGCATATCACGCATTTATCAGGATAGGCAACACCCACGATCCGTCGACGTACCACCGACCTTGTCGTCGGGGCTTGTTTTGAATGCGGCGAGGCGCGAGTATTCCTGAACCATGGTAGCACGGTTATACCGGCACGCCATATAAAGCTCCAAGCGAGCCGCAACTTCCGCCGGCTTTGTGCCGAAGGGGAACAGGGCACCCAGTGCCGCCCCCTGTGACATAATTAGGACGATAGGGGCAAGGAGAATATCAGTAGCACGGGACGTACATCTTCGATGGCTTGTGCACCACCTTGTCCTTGGTCTACAGCTTACTTTAGAGACTGGAAGTGGAACAGAGAAAATCGAGTGGCTTACGCGGTAAGAAAGGGTGGGCAGCATCGCCAATGAGACAGCTCTTTCCTGAAATCCAGGTTCCGAGGGCCTTTCGGTCGAGGAGCCTCCACAGCTTGATTTCCTCTGGGTTCACCATGCGCAGGAGGGCTTTCATCGCGGGGCAGAATTCGTCGTAGACCTTGAGAACCTGGTCCAAGGAGGCGGCGTTATTCCATCCTAGCACCAGTCAGCTAGGTTGCGAACTGTATTATTCGAAGCAACATAACATACCCTCTGTGCTTCCCTCGCTTTCTTTGTCGGGATGAAGACAGACGAAGTTGAGCTCCGTATTATTTCTATCCACGTCAGCCCGACCTGCAATAAGCCGAGGCCCAATCAGCTTACCGGCAAGGATAGATCACTAGTCTGCGGTAAGTCCCATCCCAGAGCTGCAACTCGCCGGGCCGTGCAAGTAGCTGCCGTGTTTCTGGGTTCTCTTGGACTTTCGAGATGGGAATCAGGAAACGAAATGCGCTACCCCCGGACGGTGTTGGAGCAATATCTTCCTGCGCGACGAATTGACGGAGGACCGACTAGATTCTGCGTGTCAGAAACTGAATGGAGACGAGAGCATTTAGGCGAAGATTCGTCTTACATGAACACCATCTGCACCGATGACGAGATCTCCGGTAATTGTTTGGCCATTATCGAGTGTCAACGACGGTTCATCGCAGTCACAGCCAACTATTCTGCTGCGTAGGTGAATGAGAGCAGGTCTCCCAGGCCCGTCCGGATCCACGGCCGCATGTTTCAGCGCCTCGTGTAGATCAATGCGATGACTTAGCTTCCAGGACTACGCGATGTTAATGATGATCTGACCCCCTATGAGGCTCGGACAGTATACTCACATAAGGGTAAACGCTTTGAAGATTTCGTACGTCTTTGGAACTCACAGTGTTGCCCTGGGAGTCGTAGACGGTCACCTATGTTGGGTCAGCGTCAACTTCAGCCTCGCAGTGAACGCTGTTGAAAATACGCACGAACTCGGCATCATTGCAGTTGAACGTTTCCGGGTGAATGCCAACGCGGCGCAACAGGCCATGGACATTGGGTGGAAGATGGATAGCAGCACCCACTTCTGTCGCAAACCGAGAAGACTCGAAGATCTATAATGGTCAGTTGAACAGACTCCCTGAATGAATTAAGGTTCGGTGCAAACCTCAACATGATGCCCGGCATGCCGTAGGGAAATGGCGGCAAAGAGGCCTCCAATCCCAGCTCCGGCGATCAGGACACGGAGGGGCTTTGCATCTGAAGAAACGGGCATGGTTGCTTGACGAATGATATGGGTGCCTTGATAACAGGCATCTGACTTGGTGTCGCCCTTGTGCAGATGTCTTTGGATGTGGTTAGATATAGCCCAATACGCATGGTCTAAGGCGAAGCGCAAGATGTGGGGAGACGTGTTGCTCCGGATTGAGTGGGGGGTCCACGCCAGATGAGAAGTGGACGGAAGAGAGGGGGAGGGGAGGGACTCGGGGAGGTAAGCATGACTGCCGGATCTTTATTGATCCCCCTAACTGGAATGAAATCTAGTTTACAAGTAATTCCTCTTAAACGAGACAATTTCCGGCGTCCTCCAACCAATCATCCCAATCCCCGATTTGAGCAATGGTGTCCGCATGCGTTCCCATAAAAGGATCCCCGGTCCAGGGGAAGAATCCTATACCAGACTCGCCATTTACAAAGTGCGCGGTAGGACTGCGCGCTTGAGAGCTTGTGTAAAGGTCCAAGTCGGCCACCTGTTCTGGGGCGTACGTCGGCGTCTTGCCGGATTCTGCCTGCTCCAAGATCATAACAAGGGTTTCTTTATCCATGCGGTCAGAGGGAATGCAGCGGGACTCCTGGATTAAAAGCGATTCTAGCAGGTCTGCGCCGCGGGACAACAGGCCGCGGGCATTCAGGTCCAGTGAGCGAACTGAATCCGCGGCGAACTGTATCACTTGGCGGCGAGTCGCGATCTGGGCCTCCGAGAACGTATTCTTGAGGGCTAGGAGGTGCACCGCGAGAAAGACGCCAGCCGCGAGTGTTGCTGAAGATGTTATCCTACACACCGGTTATATTGAATCGATTTTTGTTTAACCAAACGATGGTGGGACTTACCAGCTCCTTTGGACCATGAATGGCTTCGGGTTTTCAGATACTCGTAAGATTTCGAGCGCAGCACGAACGCCCTGAGCGATTGTCAGACCAGGCTGTCCGGGATCCTTCAGACATCGTACAAGGTTTGCTCGGGCCACAGTGATGCGCAGGAAATGGATTGTGTATAGGACCAAGAAGTGCTGACTCTGCAGCCAGGTGGGGGCGTCAGCTGCCAGATGTGTCGGCGCTTGTCGAGTAGCCTGATGGAGAATTTCCTGAATCTGCTCGACAGCACGGAGCAGCTTAGACATGTCCAGGTCTCTTGGTGCTTTGATATTCGAGTAGACAACCATAGCGAGCCGAGAAATGACCTGGAGATGCCATAGAGGTGAATGTCCCGAAGTGGCACTCCAGACAGTGTCTTGGAAGAGAAGCTCCGCGTCACTAGCAGACGGTGACAGACTAGTGTTGAAGCCTGTGATCGATATTGATGACGGGTGTGACAGCTTACCCAGCCTTCTCCGAGTTAGAACAATTGTAGACCTGATGTCGGTGGGGGAGTGGCCGCTTACCAGTCACAGACAACGAGAGTCCACCAGAGCCGCCGGCCGAGGTGGCGGTCCTCTGCTGTGCGCCATTCTGGTCTCTGCCGGAGATGTGGCGGGCAGCTGCCTTCGTTCGCCAGCAAGTGCATGTTCAAACAGCGCGCCGTGTGGATGGCGGTACCCAGCAAAAGGTACTGGCGCTCCATCTGTCCGAAGCTGCCATGGCACAGGGTCAGGATGGCAAAAGTTTGGACCGTTCTTAGACTCGGGCGAGCGAGCGGTCGTGACGCATCCAGCTCGTCCATCGCAGCTTCAGACCAGATCCTCGCCAATGCCACGCCGGGATCCGCCTCTCCCATTGCTGGCAATGCGCCTGGCTGCAGGTGCAGCAGCTGTGGTAGCGGCGGACGTTGGTCGGGACTGATGTACAGACATGCGGCCTGCAGTAATGGGTCTCGTTAGCTCAAGGGGTTGGGAACGTGAGGGTCAAGTGATGGGAAACTACCCACCGCAAGAATACCCAAGTACAGGGCCATCCAGCTATGGTCTTTGAGTAGCTCCCCTTGGCCTCGCTCCATCATTACCCAAAAGAGTTGGTGCTCCTCCCAGAACTGCCCGGTGCGGACGCCACAATGCAGCCATGACAGCTGGCTCAGCGCAAAGCGGACCAGGGTGTCACTAGCCCCGCGATCGGGAAGGAGCATCAGCACTACTTGCTGAATGGGCTGGTAGAGATGATAGAGGCCAGTCGGCTCGTTTGATTGCCTTTCGGCAGAGGCTCGGCCATGCGACAGCGACTCGAGGATGACCAGAAGGTCTTCCGGACTGTCCTGTGGTCCATGACTCGCCCGGAGCAATGGATCGGCTGCGTACGTCTCCATTAGCGACACGCGGTCTTGGACTAGCAGGCGCTCCTGGTCAATCTCATTTACTCTGCTGTGGGGTCTATCTGCAGACACCGGGACTGAGCCGGTGCTCTCCGCCAGGACGCAGCTCTGTGCTCGTCCTCGGCGAACGCATGCCTCACAGGGGTATCCGTTGCGACATTTGACCTTTCGACGGGCGCATTCTGTACAGCTTCGCGCGGGTCGTCGTGGAGGCTTTGTGGTATTCATTGTGTAAGTGATGGGAGAGCAGTGACTCGGATGTGCTTTTTTTTTGGTCAGGAAGGAAAGAATGGTTTAAGGGAGCCTTTTTTTGTCACTTTTTGCCATCTTTCGCTAGTTCCCCGGTTTCCCCCACACTTTGCCTGTTTCCGGAGGTGGCGTTGGTTCCAAGTCGTGTGGGGGAGACACCCACCGGACCGACCACTTTAAAGTCTCTAAGAGTCTCAGGCGATATAAGGCCAACTCTCTGTCCACTTGGATAGACTCCATGCATCAGATTGCCCAACTGCGGACAATGGAGAGAACGACCGTCGACGACAAGACCAGCGTGGCCCTTGTGGAGAGCCTCGGCGAGGAGGCTGGCAAAGCGCCAGGCCAGGAGCCACGGATTATTGGAACCCTCAAGCTTGTCGAAGGCGATGACATTATTCTGGTTCCTGCGCCCACGCGCGATCCTCAGGGTCTGCTCCCCTTCCCCTCCCAAATGGTGTGCACATCCTGCTGCTGACACGCCGGCGCTCTAGATCCACTGAATCTGCCCAACTGGCGCAAGTGGCTGATGCTTATTATTGTTGCTCTCTGTATGCTTCTCATCCCCGGCGCCGCAGTAGAAGCTGATCCGTGGTAGATGGCATGACGGGCAACTTGCTGGCCAGTGGGATCGGAGTTCTCGTGCCCCAGCTGCAGGAGTATTACCACGGTGATTCCCGCGTCAATGATCTCGTCACATACCCTGCTCTGTTTATGGGCATCGGCAACCTGGTCGCTGTTCCATTCGCCGATGCCGTAGGTCGGCGCCCAGTCTACTTATTGTCCAACGTTGTTCTTATCGCCGGCGGCATCTGGTGCAGTTACTCCACCAGCCTGGGGTCGCATATTGGTGGGCGCGACTTTATGGCCCTTGCAGCGGGACAGAGCGAGGCTTTGTGTGTCATGATTGCAGAAGAAACCTTCTTCCTGCACCAGCGTGGCAGCCGTATCGCGTGGTTCTGTTCTTTACAGACTCTGGGAACTGCCCTGTTCATCATCGCAAGCTCCTACCTGACCGAGTCCCTAGGCTGGCGGTGGTGGTATGGCATATTCACCATTATCAGTGCTGCTACCTTCGTCCTGAGTATTCTCTTTGTGGCGGAAACAAAGTATGATCGTCCTCTAAACAGCTACTGTACGTCTCCCCCGATCTCATTCCTAGTACGCGCGTTTCCTAACAGCTGCAGTTGGATTCGATCCCCAGGGCAACACCGTCAAGGAAAGCGAGTTCCAAACCCGACGTCTCGACTATGATACGTATCCTGAACGCTCCTTCTGGCGGGACCTGCGGCCCTGGGGCCATGTCACGACCAAGTGGCACCAAGTCCCCAAATTCTGGCTCTCCCTGGCGCAGTTGTCCCTCTTTCCGGGTGTCCTCTACTTTATCATTCTGAGCGGAGTGCTGCTGGGCACGTATATCGTTATGACTGCCGTCTTTGCCCAAGTTCTCATTTCGCCCCCGTACAGCTTCGACCCGCATAATCTCGGGTTCGTCATGGGCGGGCAGGCAGTCGTCGCCTTTATAGTGCAGCCCCTGGCCGGATATCTGAGCGACTTCATTCTCAAGGTCTGGGCAAAGCGCAGCAATGGCTTCTCAGAGGTACGTCGAATGGCCCTTGCACTAATTACCCCAAAGCTCACCGGTACGCAGCCCGAAAGCCGCCTCATCCCTGCGGTCATCCCTCTTGCCGTCGGAATCGTCTCCTGTGTGCTTTATGGCCAGGCCTGTCAGTTCCCCGAGGACTGGGCATGGCCCGGCGTCGTCGTCCCGCTCAATGCCCTTTTCTACAGCTTCGTGAGTATCGTCGTGCTCAGCTTTGTCTACACGATGGACTGCTACCCGCAGCGTGGACACGTTGCCATGGTCGCTCTCTGCGCTGGTCGCGGCTTCATCAGCTTCGGAATTTCATTTGGCACCACAGCCTTCTTCCACGAGCTCGGCTATGATGGCGCTTTGAATGTGTGTGCTATTGTCATTGGAGTTCTCTTTGGACTCGGCATCGTGCTGTACTTTACGGGCAAGTATATCCGCCGCTTCACGCAGAAGTGGGCCACAGACGAAGACTGAATGGAACCTTTGTAGTTCCCCACTGTTTGCACATGATGGACATTGATGGAAGGTTGTCTGGCAGTCGCTGGTTCTGGAGGGGGAGGGGTGGGGGGGTAGGAGGCAGGTTGTGGGTATTGCATGTGTGTAGATGGGAGCTTGTAAGCCCAATTAGCCTAGCCCAGTATCGAATATGAAGATTGTTTTACTCATACATGTTATGATGTCTAAAGTTTGTATTGTCTTTGTCCGATAGCTTTCGATATCACGAATGCAAGCGCAGGGATTCAATGGCCATCAAAACCCATACCGAGTCCAACAACCCAAGCAGCCTGATGACGGCGAATGCTATTCTGATTACAATGAAAAGATACGGACAGGCAAAAGATAACTGATGTACCACAACTTAACTCTCCAATACCCAAGCACACTGAATACGGGCCTGTCCAAATGGAAATTGCGATTGCCACTGCTTAATAAATACATTGTGGAGTCCCTCCCAGCACCCCTTTCACCCCCTCTCTCGGTATCACCATTTCCAGGATATGGCCGAACGAATTGTATACCAACTCCCATAGCCAATAAATGAAATCACCGGAAGCACAATAAACACGGCCCCAACAAGGATACCTTGTTCGAAGAAGCCTATCGCGGTTCCGGGACCCTGGCCTGTAGGCCGCAAGGGCCGTGCGGCCTCAACCTGCAGGCGATCCAACGCCGCTCGATCTAACCCCTTCAGCTCTTGCACATTCATGTTAGACTTGTTTGTCTCCCGTATGTACTCTGGCCGTGGCCGGGAGAGCATTTCCGTGCTATATCGCAGTATGGGAGATGGGGAGGGTTGGCCATGGTGAAACGGGATGGCAGGTCCAACTGTCTATATTAGCCGACAGCACTTCAATCGTGGATGATAACTAACTTAATAGCTCCGATGGGATATGGTTGGCAAGCGTCAATCGGCTGTTGATTTGCTGGCTGAGGAATTTTGCCGCGGCGGGCTCTGCGAAGTGGTACGCGACCAGGTATTCCGAGCTACAAGATGGCAGCGTCAGCAAGATCCATCGCTTACCAGGGGGCTATCAAGTACTAACCCTTCTAATGCCACAACGGCGTCAACGAGACCTGTTACTGTGACGATAGGCAGGTACGACCCGCGTGGTCTGGCTTTAAAGACTGGCGCATGCCTGTCAATTGGTCAGTTTGGTGGGTAATTTGTTACGAGAATCCGATGCCATGTACTGACCGGTCTTGGATATCGACCAGCATCAGGCTCGTAGTCCCAATGACAGAAGCTTCTCCCGAGCGTTCAGCGTCAGTGACAGTTTGGCGCAACTTGTCACCTCCCGTGATACGTTCACGTCGCGAGTTGTCAGGAGCTAGGCGAATACATGCGTCGACAAACTTCTTCTTGACCCATTCATTGACAAGGATCAAGTCTGGTGCGTGCGGTGAAGCGCCCCGATATGAGACATGTGCTGCGACAATTGCGCTCGCAGCCTGCTCAACATTGGCAGTCCGGTCGACGACAGCGACCGAGCGTAATTGCGGCTTTGACGACAGACATTTTGCTAAGGAAAGTTCTCCTGTCTGGTCTACCACGAGAGCTACCTGGTCTTCCTCCACCTCGGTTGGCTGGCTGTCAAGCAAGGCGTATGTCTCTGCGTCCAGACACGTGAAGAGGATAGGGAGAAGACGATCAACCGCAAAGTTGCCGATCTGCAAACGTGTCCAAAGTAAGTATCGTAACGTATAGGAGCATATCTCATCCAATCCGCACCTCGATTGCAAATGTGTTGCCAGCAGCAATGGCAGCGGCGGCAGCGACGACGACGGAATACCAGCGCGTGTGCTCAGCAGGACGAATCACAACCACGCCAAATCCGACGCGACGGTCAGGTGAATTCTGCCCCTCGGCAAGCTGGTATTCCTTCTTCACGCATTGATCAAAGTCGATTGACTCGTAGTATTGCTTTACAGCAAGGGTCGTCATTGCGCACTCGACGTCTGCTTCAGCAGCGGTCACCCTGCGATCAGACACAATGGCTCCGCAGGCCTCGGCCTGGAGCTGCTGCAGTTTCGCATGAAGAGCGATCAGTTGGCTCTGCTGGAATCGGACACTGGCTGTGCGCCCATCGAGGGCTGCGCCGTACACGCTGGACAGGCGGCTCGGTTGCAAAGACATTTCAATGGTAGGTGGCGCAATGACTTCTCTGCGCTGTAGGTTCAAGGAAGTTCTTCTTAATCCTCCTCCAAGTGTCGCCCCCATCCGTCCCCAGATTCCGCGGCGAAGCCCCCACCGGAAGAGCTCCTCCCCCTCCCGGAAGAGCATTGCGCCACTCCATCCGCTTCCTTGTCGCCAATAAAGGATAGCTGTGCTGGCGTGGATGACCCTTGCTCAGTACAGTCAACTTTCGTTTTCCCTCTAACGCCGACGCGCAACAATGGCAACAACAACTGTCACCGCAACCACTTTGTCTGAGACTCTCCAGGACTATCACATCCATTTAACTGGCGCCGATGATCCTCCTCCAGTGCAAGTAACAGCGCGACAGTCGCGAGCCCAGAATCCACCAAACTGGCCGCAGAACTACCGCCGTGTGCCGCCATACCGTCCTATCAATCGGCATCTTGATCCCACTGAGCGACCGAACGGAGCAAGTACCGGCGAGTACATTTTCGTCAACGTGATGCTGAATGGAGTGCGCATCAACTCGGTAAGGCTAGCTTTCTCTTTCTTGTCTATCATGTGGTGCAACAGCTCCTGATCTCGCAAAAAAAAAAACACAGTTCTTGGTGACTACGTACGAAAAGTCGCTCGGGAAGATCTATCCTCGGCTGACGAGGTATGACATTGGAGGTGAATGGTAACTGAGAATGCCACAAAAGGGCCATCATATTCAAACAAGATCAATAATTGTACTGTTTGTTGCACTTTTATCCTAACCAGTGTAGTTGTACCAATATTGCATGCACCGGAGGGGAGCCCACCTCCACCGGAAATGTCTCTGCAAAGCATCCGGAGGACGCTCGGAAAGAAAACGGTAAAATAATTAAGAAGCTGTCGTAATGTATAAGAATGATCAAAATGGCATAATCCCAGAGGTATCTTTACGTACAGCAGCCAAATCCAACCTTTGCACTTCACCATGCCCAACGCACTCCGTGATCTCACCGAGACTCTCGTGGATGAGGAAAACAGCCTCATTTTTGAGAAAAATGTCTCCATCCCTCTCACAGCCGACGGGACCGTTATTCGGTGCAACGTTTACCGTCCCAAAGCCGAGGGCAAGTACCCTGTCCTGGTCACGTACGGGCCATATGGGAAGGACATTTACTATGGAGAGTACGCAATCCACTCCAATCTTCGCTGATGCATTACCGATTCTTACTCACTGCTGCCAGCTTTCACCCCAAATCCTATTCTGAGGTAAATCCCGAGCATAAATCCAAATATGCCGCATGGGAAACGCCCGAGCCGGTCTTTTGGACTGCCCGCGGCTATGCGGTTGTGAGGGCCGATGAGCGAGGCCTGGGCCAGTCCCCCGGCGTGTTGGACACCATGTCTGCAGGCACGGCAAACTACTTCTTTCAGGTTGTCGAATGGGCCGCGGACCAGCAGTGGTCTTCCGGCAAGGTTGGCCTTTTGGGGGTCAGTTACTATGCGGGTATTTTCTCGCCTTCCCGCGAATCTGCTTCATACGGACTAAATATTATGCAGGAAGCCAATGGCGAGTGGCAGCAAAGCGACCGAAGGGCCTCGCTTGTGTCGTTCCCTGGGAGGGAATGTCCGACTATTACCGCGACCGTTGCCGCCACGGAGGTATCTTTTCGAACAACTTTATCAACTTCTGGTGGAACCGGCAGGTCATCACTAACCAGTACGGCCGACCTGGTAGAGCAGCTGCCAAGTGGGGGGAGGACACCATCGAGGGCGATCTATCATCTGGAGAGCTCCTGGCCAATGTGCGTGACCAGAATTTGGACAACGATGCGAACAGGTTCCTTGATGATGAGTACTACGCGTCCAAGGTCTTTCCGCCAGAGGATATTGAAGTGCCGCTTCTATCAGTGGCTAACTGGGGAGGAATCTCCCTTCACCTGCGAGGAAATGTCGAGGGCTACACGTACGCAGGGTCGAAATCGAAGTGGCTGCGCTTCATTGTTGGACGCCACGATCTCCCATTCTACTACAAAGAGGAGGTTGATGTGCAGGTGAGTTTCCTTGAGGCGTTCCTCAAAGACAACGACTACGCCGGATGGAAATCTGGCCAGGTTCCTCCCGTGAGTGTGTGCCTACGCAAGGGCAACGTCGGTTTCAACAACCCCGAGGGCGAAAAGACGTTCCCCCGTCGCGAGGAGCAAGAATGGCCGATTGCGCGTACGGTCTATACGAAGTACTATCTCACCCCATCGCGCGTCCTCACCGAGCTGCCACGACCTACGGTGAACCCAACAAAGCTCTCATACAAGGCTTTTGGCGCTCAGGCCGATTCCCACATGCTCCAGTTCAACACGGCACCTGCAACAGCCGAGTACGAGGTCACCGGCCATATTGTTGCGCACCTCAACGTGTCCGTGACGAGCGCCATCTCGCCACCACCGGCCAACCTCGATCTAGATCTCTTCGTCACTCTGAGGCACCTTTCCGCCACCGGAACCGAGATTTACTACACCGGCTCATCCGGTGACGCGGTTCCGGTGACTAAAGGATGGTTGAGGCTCAGCATGCGGAAGGTGAACGAGGCCAGTCCCCGTCATCGGGAATACCTTCCCTGGAGGGAATACCGCTCGACCGATGTTCTCTCAGTGAAAAATGAGGAGATTTACACATGCGATGTGGAACTGTGGCCCACAAATGTTGTCGTCCAAGAAGGCGAAACCCTCATGTTTGAAATTGCTTCAGAGGACACTCAAGGCGCTGGATTGTTCATGCACAACTCTCCACTAGACAGGTAGGAATTTCCAAGCACGTCAATGTCTATGGTTGGATACTGATGATAGCTACAGACCAAAGGAGAAGTTTGGCGGAGAAAATCACATTCATTTTGGTGAATCGCTCGAGAATTACCTTGTGCTTCCGATCATCCCAAAGGCTGCTTGAGGTTTGCAGAGGCCTAGAATGATTCGGACGTTATAGTTGCCTTAGATAGCTTGACCAACAGATATAATTGCCAGTGAATCAGATGTATGAATGCAAATGAGCACTTTGCCTTTATCAAAAACAACTATTCCACACACGCCGGCGGGCTGGGGTAACCATCTGTCACCCCCACCACGGAACACTGCCTTGACAAGTGTGATGAATGAACCCTTATGTCGCCAATTATGACCAGAAATCCAACCCCCACACCATCCGATCCCGTATGTTAAGGAGCTTCAACAATGCGGGGGAGGCGTAGATGATGGGGACGCTCCGCTAGGCCGGAATGCTGGGGGTACTCCTAGTAGGTCTGCTCTGCTTTAAATCTCTACTCAGCGCACAAGAGGCATTATAAAACTGAGTAATTCAAGAGCATCGACCCGAGCAAGCCACTTTTTTATTCAAAGACTCACCCCTCAGGCGACACAATGGAGTTTCTGAATCCTGCTAGGGTGCGTTTATCTGCTACAGGCCCCTGCTCAAGCTGGTCAACCACCTAATATATTCCCTTTCCAGACTCTTCCTCTCTATAGGCGGGCGCTCGCGTTATTTAGCGTTAACGTATTCGTCTTTGCAGGTAATATGTTTGCGGTATGTGCTGACTATTCTACAGTGGTATCTAGTCCTACTGATTAATCATTCTCTGCTATCTTAGGCGGCGCCGGCCACCACATTTGGGAGTCTCGCCAAAGACTTTGGGGTTCCTTTTTCACAATTAGCAGACTTGATCACGTATCCTGCCTTACTTCTTGGGCTTGCCAACCTGTTCTGGGTTCCTACCGCATTGTGCATTGGCAAGCGCTGGGCAATCATCTTTTCCATGATTATTGCTCTCGCTGGAGTCATCTGGAGCTGTGTTGCACCGACGTACGATCAGCTTCTTGCTTCGCGAATAGTGGCAAGCTTCGGTATCTCTTTTTCGCACCCGTGCAGCCTATTTAGCTGACTCTGGAGCAGGTGCAGGGTCTGTGGAATCCATTGGACCGAGCATTATCGCAGGTGAGTTGCTTCTCACGATGTCACAATGTCTTTATGACGCATGCTAAATCCTACCAACCACAGATCTCGTCTCGCCGCGATATTACGCCACAGCCATGGCCTTTTATGCCCTGTCACTCTCTGGTGGGTCGCAGCTTGGTCCGCTTGTTGCAGGCTATGTGTCCGCAGCAAGGGGATGGAGATGGTTTTTCATCACTTGCGTTATTGTCATTGCTGTGGATCTGGTTGTCGTCTTCTTCCTACTTCCAGAAACGCTTTACGAAGCACATCATCCTTCATCAGGGGCTGGAATGGCCCCTACCGACGAGGATACTACCAAGGGCACCACACTGAGAGTTGAAAATGCCAGTGGGCTTGAGTCCTCTGTAGGCCAGGCTACACACGACGCTCAGCGATTCCAGTCGGATTTTTTGCAGCTGTCGATCTCTGAAAGGGCAAAGCAGACTGGGATCTGGAGATACTGGCTCCGCACGTTCATCCAACCCATCTCACTGGCTGGTAAGCCGGCAATCCTGTACAGCTCGATCACTTACGGGATCGTGCTCGGGAGGTTTGTCTATACACTTCTTCCATTATCCTCAAAAGCACAGCTGACAGAGACCGCAAAGCGTCATTGCCGTATCCACGCTGTCCCCGCAGCTTTTCTCGCCGCCCCCCTACCACTTCTCTGAAGTCTCCCTCGGTCTCCTCTCCAGTGCAAGTTTTATCGGCATACTACTGACCTTCCCAGTCGCTGGTCCTCTAACAGATAAGCTCGCCCACTTCCTCGACACCCGAAACGGCGAGCACAAGCCGCGTCACCGACTTCCAGCACTTATAGCCCCATTCTTCATCTGCCCAGCTGGAATCATATGTTTCGGATGCTCCGTCGCCAGGCACCACCATTATGCTCTCCCAGCCCTCGGCTCCGCGATGCTTTCGACAGGTTTGACGCTCGTGCCATCTGTGACAATGTCTTACGTGGCAGAGGTGTATGCGGAGTCCAACAGCCAGGCGTTCGTGGCCATCAATGCGCTGAAGAATGTGATTGGATTCGGGTTCGCAAAAGGAAGTTATCAGTGGATGGAGCGAATGGGTGTCGAGAATATGTTCTTCACGATGGCTGGGATTGAGTGGGCGGCTTTGGGGCTAGGATTGTTCCTCTACTTTCCTCACGTTTTACCTTGTCGCCGGACTTGATAGCCAAGTATATAGAGGAATGAGAGCAGGTTCTGTTCTGTCACTTGCGATCAGAGACCTGCCCCGGAAATCCGCGTCTCAAATAATGCTTTCCAGATCAATGTGAAGGCCATCAAATCTCTCTCTCGATATTTTATTCCAGTCTGAATCATGGAATACTTCAAAATGCCGTGCATCTTGTACACTTCCCGAACCGGTTAAAGCATTGAGCATTGTTCTTATTTTCCAGACTCACAACGCAGAGTCTGAAGCCACCAAAATGGCCCAAGGGGTAACCTTCTTCATGTCAGAAGCGATCTTTTTGAAGAAGTAACCCATCAATATAACACCTAATGTTGGCATGTACCTGACCAGATTCGGGGTGGTTTTATTTTCAGCTGGCAAAACATGCGTGACGGTGCTAACTCTGAGAACAGTGGAATGCATTGTGGCGGATGTCATAATTTTATATTCGCGGTTCGCGCTGCATACATATAGCGAGCCTGGGGGGGTCTGTTTTGCTCGAGGTGATAGGCCTAGTAAGATCAAGTGTTTCTGAACTTACCCCAGGGTCGTGGAATTATATACATCTACACCAAGCGACCACGACACAGTCACCAGCAAAGCGGTCAAAAGACAGCATTAATCCATAAATCGATCCTTTAGCACCATCACCGGCGTATCTTAAATCCAAATAGCCAGTGTGAGCGATAAACTTCAATTTTATGGAGGTCAAGCGGCTGCTTCAACAGGTGGCTGGCGGATCACATGACTGATAGCTCCGCAAAATTCCGCTTACATAACACCGAGGCCGCCTTGTCTCCGCCTTTTCTCCGCAAGCACACCCAAACTTCTCAACAATTCCACCTCGAGCCGACAATGAGCACTGCCAAACGGAAAAACGGCCTAGAAGATAGCGATAAGCCATCCGAAGGTACCAAGAAGAAAATAACTCGCAATCGAACAGCGCTTGCCTGCGAGGAATGTCGCGCGCGCAAGAGGCGGTGTGATGGGGCGATCCCTGCGTGTGGCGGATGCGTGAAGCGCATGTCCGCCTGTGTCTATGCCTCTGAGATCCACGCAAAGGTGTGGCGGGATAGGTGCATTATCCCCCCTCTTGGATCCTCGTCGGTGTTGCTGGTCAAGGTGTTAAATCTAACGCGAAACTAGCATGATCCAGTCCCTACGCTCCCGCCTGGAGGAGCTTGAAAAAGGAGACGATTCGGGGGGAGAGCCGGAAAGACAGGCGTCTGATCATGAGGTACCAATTACGGAATTTAACGGAGAAGCTCAACAGCACAGGGAGGCTGCTGGCATGCAAGGTGAGGCGCCGTCTGAGCCGTCGCCGGCAGTGTCACCGGCTGCTATTCCGCCTCCTCTTCAGAACCGACGACCCCCAGCAACCGATATTACCCAAACCAGACGACAGACCCACATTCGCCCGAACGCGATAGCCCAGAGCGGTTATTCACCAAGAGGCCTGGAGCCGTGTAGTGTAGAGAGGCTTATGAAACCTCTCAATCAAGCCATTGACTCCAGGAGTGGACGATTCGGTGTATCTGGCGAGCCTACCTTGCTCACACATGCAGCACCTGCTGGCGCTGTTCGAGACGGACAAACAAATTGCTCTTGCGATCGCATTCTGGGTGCCTCAAAATGGCGTCTACCACTGCGAAGACACGCAGATGATCTACTAGTATTATACTTCTCTCGTGTTCACCGCATGTATCCCATTCTCCACGAGCAGACGTTCCGAAGGCAATATGAGTCACTATGGCAGTCTCCGACAAGGCCGTCGACAGATCGCGCCTTGAGATGTCCCGGGTTATGCAAGCAAAAGAGCCAGGGCAAGACGTTCGCCGCGATGGTGCACGCCATCCTTGCTTTGGCGTCCTTGTTTGAGTCTGGAACATTGGAGCACAACACGCTACAAGCGGACAACTACTTTGAATTGGCACAGGAAATTAACCTTCTGGAGATACTTGACTACGAAGTCGGAATCGAGCTCGTGCAACTCGGCCTCCTGATGGGATTTTACCTCCAAAGTACAGAGAGATTTTCCAAGTGCTGGAATATAACCGGTTTGACAATTCGAATGGCGCAGAACATGGGACTACAACTTGGGCTCGAGGAAGCCCGACGGAAAGGATTGTTCACTCTGCATGCGACTCAGCTTGATTGCGAGATAAGGATCCGAGTGTGGTACGGATGCGTTCTACTGGACAGGTAAGGGATGCTCTCAAAAAACACTACTAGATGCTAATAATGATGGCCCAGAGAAATATCCATGTCTTTTGGGCGGCCACTGATGATCAATTCTGGCGGTGAAGGTGTCAGATTGCCTGAAGCAATTGATGACAATCGGCTCTCTGAAGACTCGGGCTCTCGGAACGTGCAGCCGACGGGTTGTCCCAGCTTATTGGAGTCCTACATCCAAACGATCCAGCTGTACGATATTCTCAAGCAAGTGCTCCACCGAGAGGAGATCAGAGAAGCATCGACAGTTAGCCCAGATATTTGCTCGTTGCTGAACCTGGATACCTCGATCATGGAGTGGCGAGACGCTCTGCCTTCTTACTTACAGTATGATCCTGCCTTCGATGAAATGAATCCAGGAAGTCGACATTCTGGCTTCTCCGGCCAGTCCAAGCGCCTCTACATAAGGTGAGTACTCTTACCTATATTCTGTTTGGCACTGCCTAACTTAGTATAGATTTCTGCATGTGCGGGCCCTAATACTACGGCCGGCCTTGGATCTCCTGTTCCAAAAACAACAAGAGAAACCTCCAGTAAAGGATAAGTCATTGAGGGAGGCTCGGGCCGAGGACCTTGTACTCACAGATTTAGCTACACAGTGTGCGCTGTCAGCACACAATCTGGTGAAGTTTCTTGGAGGTCAGACTCAGAGTAAGAGCTTGGTGGCATGGTGGTATAATATTAGCTGTAAGCGCCAGAATTTCTGCCCCGCGGTTCATGCTTGACAAGCAATAGATCTTCATACATGTGGAAGTACACTTCTGATGGCCCGACTATGCATCTTCAAAGATATGGCGATTTCCAGTGAGCTGTGCCGCAGCTGGGAGCTCTGTTTACAGTGCATTTCGCGCTACAACGGTGTTAGCAGCATAGCCAGAAAATCTGTGCGGCTTCTGAAGGAAAGCGCCAAGTGCCTGATAGCCCAGGAGACTGTGTTTCAAAGGACAACTTTAGATGACGATTTGCCGGCTATGACCTCGGTCAGAGGCATTTTGAATGCCGGCTCTCGCTCAACCCTGCAATCAACTCCACAATTTACCACAGGCAATGAGTTCAGCCTGGGGAACCGGAATTCGCCGTTACTGCATACTGCGCAGGACGACGTGGTTGATCCAGATTTGGTATTCGCACACAGTGGGACTCAGGCAGAGCCACAGCTTCCTGGGGACACGGGCATAGATACTTTGGTTGATCCCTCGCAACTCGATGGACCAGAGGTGACTTTATGGCACAATGATGGGGGTATTGGCTCATACTGGCCTTTTATGCCGTTTCTCTCCCAGTTAGAAACGCTCCCCGCCGAGTTCGATCCGTTTAGTCTGGACTGAATCTTGAGCTGTAGATCATTTACTTGTTGGCCGCCGGTGACGTGATAATGATAGTGTAATAAACTGTCCATTTCTAGGGAAATGTTCTAGCGCTAACTTCTACAATCCGTCGTCATGCAATAGGGTGAGGAGCAACTTGCCGATAGTGGTACGGCTTTCGAGGTCCTTTGATAGACATGGAAATTAGCAAGCGGTATGGGCGTCGTAGGAATGGCGTAGGGTGTCTCACCGAGTGAGCCTCCTGTACAGCAGCTAACGAGTAGGTTTTGTGAATGTTAATCTGGAGATTCTCCTGGAGAATCAGGCTGAACAGCTTCTGGGCATAGAACTCGAACTCTTCTCGAGTGTGCATATATCCAAGGAGCGTTGGCCGGGCAACTTTTATGCACTTGGCGCTCAGGAGACTGCCATCAATTAGTCCTGATGGAAGAGCAACAGTGAAAGATCGTCTACTGAAGCTTCACGTACCTGAGTGGCAGAGATGGAACAGGACCGCTCGCGTTTCCAAACCATACCACAGTGCCCTTTCTCTTAACAGCCTCGAGACTCCCCTCCCAAGTGTCCTTCCCAACCGAGTCAAACACCACGTCGACCCCCCTGCCTTGCGTGATTTGGCGGACAATCTGGGGCCAGTCTTTACCCTCCGGGCTCCGATAGTCCAAAACATGATCTGCACCAAGACCCTTGACCAAAGCAACTTTTTGAGGTCCGCCAGCAGTCCCAATGACCTTGGCGCCAATCTTTTTCAGAATCTGGGTCATGAGAAACCCCGCACCTCCTGCAGCAGCATGAAGCAATACCCAGTCGCCCGCCTTGACTGTGTAGGCTTCGTGAGTGAGTGCTAGACCAGTGAGCCCACTGAGGAAGGCAGCTGTAGCCTCCTCATCAGAGATACCAACTGGCAGCTTTATTATCTTTTCAACAGAAACCGTCGTATATTCGGCGTAACCACCGGTGCCGAGCCAAACGACCCGGTCGCCCACACGAAGACCGTGGGTGTCAGTGTTGGGTCCGAATAAGACGATCGTACCAGTTGCCTCGCGGCCAAGCACCTCTGGCTTGGGAGACGGATAGAGGCCTGTGCGAAAGTACGTGTCGATGTAATTGATTCCAGCGATGGAGTTTTTCACCAGGACTTGGCCTTCTTTGGGAGTGGGAATGGGGTAGTCGAGGCGATATTGCATGACCTCAGGGCCGCCGACATCTTCCACGACAATGGCTCGTTGAGAGACCGGGAGAGATGCCATGGAGAAAAGAAAAGGGGGGCTATCGAGTTGTTGAGCCCAGCTGCGACTCTCGGCTGCATAAATGGCATCCGACGTCCGACCCTGTCCCGCCTCTGCGGAGATATGGCGGATAGTCAGCGGCAGCGCCACATGCTTGAAATCTTGCTTGTCCTGAAATATTTACAGCTTGCGTCCTACTAGGTATTCTACGACCTAGGCTAAACATTACCACGATGAGCGAATGCTGTCTTAGAGGATTTCGCTGGGAAGCGCAACCTAGCGGTCGCGAGGCGATATTGGCAAACAACAACTGCTACGTGACTGGCTCCAACCCACAAGTGGCTGTGATGATCATCCATGACCTTTACGGCTGGAACTTCCCCAACACTCGCCTGCTGGCTGATCACTACGCGGAGGAGGTCAACGCCATAGTATACGTTCCCGATTTGTAAGGCTTGAGCACATTGTCCATATACACGGCTTCTGACACTAGACTACAGTTTCGGCGGCGAGGAACTCCCTCTGGACATTCTTCAAGAGCCAAGCCGGTGGCATGAACTCGACCTCCCCGCATTTATTTCGCGCCACTCCAAAGAAATCCGCGAACCTGATATTATCGAATGCGCCAAAGCTCTTCGCTCGACGCACCAGCGCACCGCGGCAGTCGGTTTCTGCTATGGAGGCTGGGGAGTGTTCCGCCTGGGGGGACGAGGCAAAAACTTGGTAGACTGCATCTCTACCGCCCATCCGAGTTTCCTGGAAAAGACCGAAATCGACAAGGTGGGCGTGCCGGTACAGATACTGGCACCGGAAATCGACCCAATGTTCACTGCAGAGTTAAAGGCGTACAGCAATGAGGTTATTCCTACGTTGGGGGTTGCTTACGACTATCAACTTTTCCCCAGCCTAGAGCATGCGTTTGCAGTGCGAGGGAACCCGGCGAATCCAGGCGAGAGAAAGGGAATGGAGAGGGCAAAGAACTGTGTAGTTCATTGGCTCAAACAGTGGCTGAGAGACACCTAAAAAGTTGAACTGAGCAAACACATTGTGTATCATGAACACTGCACTGGAAGCTATCTATAAATCGTGCATAATCTCCTCTAAGCCTAGCTGATCCCTGCAGCGCTCTATGCTATCTTCCTGAAGCCCACGATAGAACTCAATTTCATCCAATATCTGACACTTCAGGACACGTTCCAACCCTGTCACATTTGAGGAGGAATTCCCAGTGTGCGGCCTGTTTGGCTCATCGGGGAGATTTGACTTGAAAATTCCAGCGGCAGAGAAAGGCAAGAAATCCTCGTAAATAATAGGTTCATACTCGACAAGACCAAGCATCAGCAGTCGATCTAGAAAGACTCGAGGGGAAACCGAGAATCCCCTTTTCATGCCCAGCCTCCCTGCAGAAGTTACACGATAGCGGAAGTAAACCAGCCGCTGGACTCGAAGCTCCTCCCACGTGTCGGGAAACTTCCGGAACGAGTTGTGAAGGATATGTTCGAATTTATGACCAGAAACGTTTGCCGCGTTTCTAGAGGCAAAAGCCAGGAGCTGGTCGTAGAGTTCACGCCCCTTTCTCGTAACGGCCGCGCCACGCTGCTCGACCTCTCCGAAGCGTGCTGTATGCGTACCAAGTACGCTTTGACCGCGGCCGTTGTTAAAAGCGACTCGCTCTTCAAGAGCCTTGAAGCTCGTCTGGCGCAGAAGAATAGGGCATTGGCGAGGAGGGGGGCCTTCAATGATTTCCTTTGCTGGCAGTCCGCGGCAGACCATCGCCTGCTGGACGAGATCAATGTCGAGGGTTCTTGGCGTGAGATGATTAACGTGGGCACTGGGAAAACATGCGATATCTGCTACCATGGGATGCTCTGACTTCAGTCTCTCGTAAGCGTCCATGGAGACAGTGGATCTGGAATGCCACTTGAAGATCTTGAGCGACTCAATGATCAGGTCTTTCGCTTCCTGGGCTGATATTGTTGCTTGACGTTCTGTGAGGTCTATGATTTCACACAAGCGAGGAGTGAACAGGTTCCTGTCTTTCAGAATCTTTCCCACGGCCTCGCGAATGGTGGGAGAGAGCAAGTCCCGCCGTAAGACTGTCGTGAAGACACGAAAAGGATTCTGGTTTAGGGCTCCGGCACCGATGGGGCGGAAAGCAGTCCCGTGAAGAGGAAATCCAACCACTGTAAGGTCGTAATAACCTACAGGATGCATCCCAAAGATCGCGAACAAACGTTTGATCATTTGTAGCTCGTGCTCTGTCCCCAATCGGATGGCCCCGTGTCTCTCTAGCTGATTGCGGAGCGGACGGTCCTCGAGCCGCTTCCCTTGTGCTTCAAGAACGGTGCCATCGACGTCCGTCACGATCTGCAGCAGGTCTCCATACAAAGGGACTTCTGCCCGATACATCTCCGACAGCGCTTCGGAGAATCTGGTGCGGAGATCATCGGCGTTCAAGCTGCTTGCTTGTTAGTATGAGACCGTCCCTTGGAATTGAATACTCACAGTACTGACTCCATTATGGACACTATCAGTCGCTATAGGAAGTGTGACAGAATAGTCAAGCTGAGCCGTCTAGATCTAGATATTGACAAAGCTGCGCCGGTCTTCCGCCGCCGCCGCGGAGATATTGCGGAAGCTGCCGCCTGCCCAAACCTCGATTAAATGCTCTGTGTATGAACTGTTTGATGATTCAGGTTTCAATTTCTTTGACTTTGTTCACGCCAAAATGTCTTGCTGGAAACGCCTTATCCGATTCAAAGACCAGAACGACACCGAGAGATTCGGGGAGCCACTTATTCGAGCTGACGAGGCATTTCTGCTTGATGATCTGATTTTGAAAGGGGCACTCCAAGCACGGTGCCTGAAGGGAGATGACATGTTCAATCTTGTAGCTACCCCAGATGTGGTATGTGTCAAGGAGATCCTTCCCCTCCTGTCGCCCTGCCAGGTCCCGATCGTGAAATGTGTTGGCCTCAACTACATGAAGCACAGTAAGTCATTCATTTGCCATCACTAGGAGTAGACTGACCCATTATAGTCAAAGAGGGTGGCCGCAACCCCCCTCCATACCCGTCCATTTTTATAAAACCACGCTCATCTGTCGCTGCCTTCAATGAGGATGTATTGATCCCAAAGCTGGCACAGGACGACCAACTCGACTACGAAGGCGAGTTGTGTATTGTCATCGGCCGGACGGGCAAGGACATCCCCAAGAGTGAAGCTCTGACCTATATTGCGGGCTTTGTTGTCTCTAATGATGTTTCTGCTCGAAAGTGGCAGCGGGACCCTGCTTACGCTGGCGGCGTTCCTCAGTGGTGCTTCAGCAAGGGCTTCGACAAATTCGCTCCACTTGGTCCAATGCTCGTGTCTCCCAAAGCTGTGGGAAACGCTGGAAATCTTCACCTACAAACATTTGTCAATGGTGAGCTCCGCCAGGATACCAACACCAGCGATCTTCTGTTCAATACCGAGGCGATTATCTCTTTCATCAGCCAGGGGACTACTCTGGAGGCGGGGACTGTCATCATGACTGGGACTCCCGCCGGGGTTGCGATGGGCATGAAAGAGCCCATGTGGCTGAAAGACGGAGATGTTGTGCAAGTTAGTATTGAGGGGCTGGGAAGTGTTAAGAACAAGATGGTCTTTGAGTAGATAGCGACTCTAAATACAAGCTTGTCTGTTTCCAACACTCGTTTGAGGCGCCTGTCTGGCTAATATCCGGGCATCGTCTTGAATGACTGGACTGTAGTTGCGGCAAAGTTCATCTTGTTGGACGCAAAAAATTCCGCCTTATACGGGAAGCGATTGAGCCTAAATATAATGTTAGAAGTGTATAGTCAACATGGCTTGGAGGAGGGCGACTTGCCCATCATCAAGTAGAGCAGTGCGGACAATCAGATGATGTCCACCATGTTTCCAAGGAATCGTCCATAATGTACAGCCACACTGAGAGCAGAATACCTTGTGCTTCTCACTCCCACTGAGGGTGTCCTTTAATACCCAGGTCTTCAGGAGCTCGTCTCCTCGTTCAAGCCTAACGTTCTCTCTCTTGATCTTTGCAGACTGACAGATATATTGTTAGGAGAATAACATATTGAAAATACGTGGATATAAGCTCACTATTTGGCCGGCTGCACCCGCATTTTTCGAGCAGTGAGTGCAGTAACAGAGGAAGACATTCTCAGGTTCCCCTACAATACTGAATCGGACACCTTCGCAGAGGCACTTACCATTCATGCTTGACGCCATGAAGATAGCTTGTAACTCTGAGTCTGGACTGTGCCTGTCCGGTCCCGACTGTATTTGTGCGCCCCTCGCCACTCACGAGGCTGCGGTATCATCGTCCATCCTCCGCAATACCTCCGCACATACCTCGTATAACATCGATCGGGTGAATGTAGGAGGATTGATGAATGTGACTAACTGACGCACCAACGAGTCCCAAAGCAAATTGCAGAATGGCTCCCATGAACGAATTAGTACAGCAATACTACGACTCCCTAGCATGCAAGCATGTCTCGCCGCTCTGGACAGTCCTCGATAAAATGGTTCCACCCCAGCCAAATCCCCGCAGCACCGTCGCAATCTGGCGTTACAACTCTCTGATCGAGCCACTCATGAAGTCAGGGGAGCTGATCACTGCCGAAGAGGCAGAGCGTCGAGTGCTGATGCTCGTGAACCCGACCCTCTCAGCCCCTTACACGACAGACACCATCTACGCTGGGCTGCAGTTGATCCTCCCAGGTGAGACTGCCCCGGCCCACCGGCATATGGCATTTGCTCTGCGGTTCATTGTCGAAGGCTCCAACGGCTTCACGGCCGTCGAAGGTGAGAAGTTGATGATGGAGCGGGGAGATGTCATTCTGACCCCGACCTGGTGCTGGCATGACCACGGCAGCGAAGGGGCGGGCCCGATGGTCTGGCTTGACGGGCTGGATCTTCCAGTCTACCGGTTCCTCCCAGTCAATTTCGCCGAAAACTATGCGGAGTCGAGGTATCCCAGTTCTCTTGCCGCCAGCAGCAAACTGAAGGTATCGTGGGCGACTGTTGCAGCGAAGCTCGACGCGGACATTTCCACATCCAACTACGCCAAATACGAGTATCGATTCGACAATGGAGCTCACCTCTCACGCACTATATCAGCGCAGGCAGAGCGTGTTGCTAGAGGGAGCACAACACTCGCTTCTCGAGAAACCTGCTCCTTCGTTTACCATGTCTACAAAGGCTCGGGTTATTCGGATATCATGTCTCCAGAAGGAAAGGAGGAGAGGGTTGAATGGAAGGAAAAGGACACCTTTAGCGTACCAGCCTGGAGCAAGATTTCGCATACTTGCGACATGTCGGATGGACAAGCTTACCTGTTTGCGATCAATGATAAGCCAATTGTGGAGGCGTTAGGGTTGTGGAAAAAGGAATAGTTTTTTCTTTTTTTCTTCTTCTTTTTTTTTTTTTCGGATTGCCTGAATACAACACTTTCACTATATATGGTCTGTGGTTCCAATCAATGCTTTTCCAGATGCCATAATCTCCAAAAACGTTTTGGGAGACTCCTTCTCGAAAAACATCTCTCCACTCAGCAAGCTCCTTGAAATAACATCAATCGCAAAGGGGAACATCTCCTTCTCGTAGGCCACAATCGCCTCCTTTGTGACTCCGAGTTCGTTCAGCTTGTGCGCAAGGATAACAGAATCACGCATGGCACAGTTGACACCGTCTCCGACAAAGGGTGTGGTAACGTGAGCTGCGTCACCGATCAGAGTCACGTCTGCGACGGCCTCCCAGTTTAAATGCTCGGTGGGCATGTAGTACATCAGCCACGGGCGGAAAGGCCCCTCGCTCTGGCGAATAATCTCCTGCATCTCCGGGGCGTAGGAGCCAAAGTACGCATCCTGCAGGAGGAAGTTCTTGGCCGCATCAAAATCAGACCAGTCTACCCTTTCGCTGGTGGCAACGTCTTCTGGCTCTTGTAGGCCAATGTCGACACGGTAGTGGCCATCGCCTTGACGGGAGTTGAACATGTGCTTGCCATCTCCCATGACAATCATGGAGCCCATGCCGGCGATGGATTCCATTTTGGCGTAGAAAGGGTTTGTTGGGAAGATCTTTGTGGTGATGAAGAGCTTGTTGGAGTAGGCCGGCTGGGCAGAGGTGACCTGAATCCAGTTAATGAACCAATCAATGCGAGGGCCAAATCTTCAAAATGGCCTACCAGATGTCTGATCTTGCTGAAGGTGCCATCGGCTCCAACAACAAGCTTAAAGCCCGAGGCCGTGGTTCCATCGGCAAAAGTGAGCACAACCTGCCCGCGGGCGTCTCTCTCTGCGCTCTGCACGGCCTTGGACCAGACGACTTTCTCGTCCGGAATCCCGGTCAAAAGCACTTTTCGAATCGCCCAGCGGTCGATCTCGGGCGCGTCGCGGCCCTCACCAAAGGCAAAAACCTGTTCGCCCTTGTGGTTGTAGAGCCGGTGAATGGTGGCGTCACCGGTGCGAGAGTGCTTCTTGAACTCGGCAAACACACCAGCCTCACGCATGGCGCGCTGGCCACTGCCGGGGTGTAGGTCCAAGCATCCACCGTGCGGCGGGGCGTCCTTCTGGCTGCGTTCGTAGACAACGTAGTCGATGTTGAGCTTCTGTAAGACGGCGGCCAGGGCCAGACCGGCAGGACCGGCGCCTACGATTGCAATTGTGGGGAGGGCCATGGTTGGATTAGAGAAAGATTGTCCGTGTGGAGGAAGCTACCCCGGGAATGCTTTAATATTGTAGAGCAGAATGTGTGGAGGAGCGAAAATCCCGGAAACGAGCGGAAATGAACCTCGGCAGGCGTGCGGAGTTAAGGCGGATCAGCTCTATTCTCTGCTACATACAGTTCGTTCTACTACTGCTCGCGCTACTCCTCCTTGAAATAGATCGAATTCTCCCATCGCGACAGCCGCTGCCCAATCTCTGGCCGCTTTTTGATTGCCGCCTCGTCCTCGCCACTGCGCACCCGCTGGATGAGCTCGTCCACGTCAATGTCGACTCCGATCGGATTCCGCCGGTATTCCTCGCTCGCCATAAAGTCGCGCGCCTCCTGCGAAGTCGCAAAATTGTCCACCTGAAGCTCAAACTCGTTCCCATCCGGATCAAAGTAGTACATGCTGGTGCTCATCCCGTGGTTGACAGGCCAGTGCGGCAAGATCCCGCGCGCCTTTTTCTGCTCGTAGCTAGTAACCAGGTCCGAAAGGCTGTCTAAAGTAAAGGCAATGTGGTAAATGCCCGCAGCATTCTTGCGGTCGGCAATGTGCTTGTGGTTGGGGTCGTTGACAATCACAAGCCGGTGATGCTCGTCGTCGTACGCGATGAAAGCAGCCTTTTCGTTGCGCAGGGTGATTTGTCCGCCGAAGAAATCGAGGTGCCACTTGATCATCGCTTCGAACTTGTCGGGCGTAGTGCGCAGCCCGAAATGGCCGATACAGGAGGGGCTGATCAGATTCTCTTGGGAGGAAGCCATTCTGGCCGTAGTAGAAGACGGCGAAGTCCACAGAGATGAAAAGAAAGGACGCTAGCTGGACAGGGGACGAGATGAGAGCCACGCGCTGGTCTTATGGAGTGGCTATGTGATGTGCTGTTACCGGAGATGCGGGCTTAAGGCGGGATCTGAGATGCCCCAAAAATGGCACTCGGAACATGATCGGGGGCGTGGGACCATATTTTAGTCTGACAGACTTCTGAATCTATCTCTCGTTTCTTAATCATCCTTTTCTGTGCAGAGAGCACCATGTCATACCACCTCACAGAGCACCCAGCTATTGGCCGTATTAGGGGCATAAGCAAAGTCCCTGGAGTTGTCCAGTATCTTGGTGTGCAGTATGCCACCCTAGTGGATCGCTTCTCGCGAGGTGTGCTTCTTGACTCTTATGAATGTCAAGACCCCAAGAGAGTGCTTGATGCTACAAAGTTGGGGTATCTTCCACTCCCTCTACTCCAGTGCTGGCCAAGAGCTAACCAATATGCCCATAGTCCAATTCCGCTGAGCCCCGAGAATGGCTGCGAATGGGAGCAAACGCTGCTTCAGCACTCTCTTCCATTCTCTAAACTTTCACAGTCCGACACTGAGTGCTTGACACTGAGCTTGGCTGTTCCTGAAGTGACCCATGCCACCTCGTTGCCAGTGCTGATCATGGTTCATGGTGGTGCATTCGTTACTGGCAGTAGCTCGTATCCTCAGTATGACCTCGCTCGCATTACAAAGTTGAGCCTTGATGAGGGAAAGCCAATGATTGCCATAGGAGTCAAGTATAATTTATCCCCATTCCACACTATTGACAGATATCTTTCTCTGATACCTAGCAGTTACCGTCTCGGGGTTCCAGGCTTCCTCTACTCGTCCGCTATGGCAGCGGCAGGCTACAAGCCAAATAACGGGCTGGATGATCAGCGGCTCGCAATGCGCTGGGTGAAGCGCCACATCGCTGGCTTCGGAGGGGATCCTGATCGAATCACCTTTATTGGAGAGAGTGCAGGAGGTGGTACGTCCGATATATATGCCGCCCTGGTCTCTAGTCTTTGTAAAAGCTGAGCTTCATAGCGTCCGGATGCTTTCATCTCCATTCTAGCGAGCCCTTGTTCCAGCAACTTATTTCCATGAGCGGGACGTCGTTGCTACCTGCCCGTCTGCCTGAGCTGCTTGAGAGGTCTTTTGGCAGGATAACCCAGATTTTCGGGACACAAGACCTTTCTCCAACAGAGCAATTGAGGAGCCTTCTCGACACGCCAATGCACGAATTGAGGTTGAAGATTGGCCGTCAAATTCCAGTCGGGCCGATGGTGGACGGCGATCTCATCCCGGAGATCACAAAATTCAAGACTATCGCTAGTGACGTGGAGGTGAAATCTCTCTTTCTAGGTATGAAGCATTGTAAGAGGATCCTGGTAGGTGATTGTGCCATGGATGTAAGCCACACTCAACAAACCCGCTTATCCCCACCGCTTACTGACGAGCTCGACAACTCTACTAGGCCATGGCTCTCGCTCCCCGACTGGCAGCAAGGACAGACATCTTGGCCAAAACCCTCATCAACAGTGTGACCACTGTCTTTGCCGACGTGGATCCAACTGTCGCGCCAGCCCTCGCTGTAGCATACGAGCTCGACCCTGCACTCACATCTAACACGCCCGAGTCGAAGCAGAGTGTGCTAAACCTCGGCAACGACATTTGTTTCGCGGCTGCGGCGCAATCGTTTGTCAAGGCATGGGGTGCTTCAACTAACCCTGGCACGGAAGCTCTGCTTTATCGCTTCAACTGCCCAAATCCCTGGGAAGGCCCCTGGAAGGGGCATGCTACCCACATTCTAGACATTGCATTTGTGCTGCTCAACTACACGGACCACTTATCAGACGGACAACGCCTCTGTTCTGAGCGATTCGCCAGAGATATAATCGCGTTCGTCAACGGAAAGAGACCTTGGGCAGAATATGAACCTGGCAGTGCAGAGGGCTCGATGGTATATGATGCGCCAATGAAAGGAGGGCAGGATCAATCAAGGTTCGTCAAGGACGAGGCGGCAAAGGACACTGGACGAAGATACTTCGTGCAGGAAATTGTTAAGCCGCAGCATTTTGATAAACTTATGCAGAGCTGGCAATTGTTTATGGCCGCCTAAGCCCCGAGTGTCAAAGAATGTAGTTTGAGAGAGGAAATAATCACTCTGCGCTGTTTAGCAAACAATACCAAGTGGGTGGCCAGAGCCAAAGAGTCGCTTGGCAGGGGATTGGATGAGGCGGAAAATTTCATTAGAGATGGTCTGCCATCCATATTATTGTGCTTGTGGGCCTGGGATGAGATATTCAGCAGGCTGGAACCGAAAAACCCTATCAGCTTGAGGCCTATCTGTCCTTCGAACCTCCCATCGTCTCCAATATACAGCAATACCCGAGTCCGAAACGCCTCACCCCCAACTCTCCACCGTACGTTTACGCCCCCTTTACTGACATCATGGCACGCCACTAGACAGACGAGTGAGTTTGTAGCCAGTGCAGTATCTCCAGAAAGAGATAGACCTACCCTTGGGTTCAGAAAGTAAACAGGGATCCCAAGAAGTAAGATCACCACAAATACGGCAGCCAACTGAACGAGACCGCAAGGAAGGCGGACAGTTAGCGTAACTGAGTCACCACTAGATAAATAGGGTAAGTCTATAGAAAGAGACGACTCACTATTCCATAGCCCCATTCATAACCATGCAATGTCACCATTGGTTGCAGTCCGTACGCTGCGCCAAAAGCAACGATACTCTTAAGGCCCACGACGACTACGAGAGCAGGCCCCGGATGCATTGGCTACGCCTCTGTCGCAAAAGTGGAGAGGATAGCGGAGACCGTGATGAAGGTAAACTGATATAGTGTCCATCCCATATACGGCGCCATCCAAGACAACACCTGCGGGCCGTTGCCTGCGCCAAATCCATACAGTAGTATACCACATAGACCGACACACCCCGGGAAGATGATCAGAATGAGGTGGTGCTCGGGTTTATGGATTCCAGACGACCGCCTTGCAAGCCAGAGTGTCGCTTTGCCACCGAACCACCCGGAGTAGAGGATAGCGAGCCCGGTGACTATTGGGGACGAGACCTGCTTAAGTATACTGTGTCAGATAAAGGCAATCAAAACCTGAAATTGCTTCGATGAAAGACTGGGCACTTAGGGTGGAGATGCGCATTTATAAGGCCAATGGACTTTTCAGGCCAGCCGTACAAAGTATGAAACACTGCATCCTGCGTCAGGGAGAGAGCGGTGGAGCATCCTGTGGTTATTATAATAGTTAGCAGTCAGAAAATTAAACAAGCTAAAGTATACAACAAGGGGTTCCTACTTACCCAAGGTGATAGAGAACACAAGCACTGAATAGACAATCGCAGGTGCTGAAAGGGACTGGATCATATGCACATACGACATGCACACCAACTTTGCACCTTCTGGCAAAGCTCCAGGCCAAAAACTCAGGAGTCCGCGGTAGCTCCTTTTGGGCTCCAAGATGGCAGAGTCACTTTGGTTGGGAGCGTGATGGGCCAGATAATTATTCGCTTCATCCGCACAGAGGACCCTGGTGACGCCAAACTCGTCTGTAACCACTACCTGCCCATTGAGAGCAGCAGGCGGGCGGCTGTATCGCGTTTCAAAGCATAGGAAGAAAGTGAAGAATATGCTGATACCCGACACAATTGCGTAAAGACCGTAGTACCACCTGTAGAGTGTATTAGAAACATCGTCTCGTTTAGAGAGTGGAAGATTGCATAGCATAGCTTACCGCCACCCTGCTGCATCGACAACATATGTAATTGCAATATTCAGCACGCTGGAAATGCATGTCTGAGCCCCCCAGTATATGGAAAATATCAAAGGCCTCTGGTGCAAGAAGGTAAGCTCTGCAAGAATGAGTGGGAGAAGGGACTCTGTTGCGCTAGCTGCCAGCCCCTGTACAATACGCAATGCTAGATGGACCTCGTAGGAGTTGTTAAACGCAGCGCCAATAGATGCAGCTGTGAGTACGATGGTGCAGGCTATGAAGACGGGCCTCCGTCCTAACCAAAGAGCTGCGGGGAGAATGATGAAGTTGCCTATGGATGGACATTCTGGTTAGTTTTCCTACGGCGGTTATCGGTCAATGACAGCGAAAGAAAAAGGAGCAAATTTACCCAGTCCGACAGTCAAGGATGGCATGGTCACCAGGTACGTAACCTGATCCATGGAGTACCCCTGAGGGAGATAGACCTCGATGAATCTGTTGAGTATCATCCCTATGCTACCAACGAGAGACAGCGACATGATCGCTGCGTACAGGTTAGCTCTCGTTTTCAATCAGACTGGTCAGGAGATCTCCACATACAGAACCAACAGCATGACCAAATCGTCGCGAGCTTCTTCCAAGAGGAGAGGTTGAGGGGATCATTTGGTGAGGCGGAGGGAATGGGGATGCGGTGGATTTCGCCTCCGCGCTAAATGAGCTGCGGATCACCTTGCACAGGTGGCTTCAAGGTAATTACGGAGGCCTAAAGTGACAGTCGTGCAACATTCCCCACTTCTTAAAAATACTGTATACCGCTTTGCTTACTACTCTTAGAAAGAATTTTTACCCCTTATAGAGCTAGTTAAGTTATTATATAAGTCTTTAAGGATTTTCTAATAGCTCCGCAATCTATTAATCTTAAATTATACAAGGAAAAGATTATAGATCTCTTTAAGACTAGTTCCTATACTAAAACTATTACTCCTCACTTAGGCTATAAGTATAATATTAAAGTTAGTATTTATACGATCAAGTCGCGCCTTAAGGACTAGAGTATTATATAAAACTTTTCTTAAGGCAGGGACCTAGCCCTTCACGCCCGTATTAGGGTCTTAATATATTATATTAGCCTTAGTAAATCTAATATTCTTAAAGTTCTTTAGTCTAAAGGCTATAAGATCCAAGCTTATATACTAAGGTTTATTTATATAAAACTTAAAATACTATACTAAATATTAAATCTAGTTCGTAACTAGGAACAGGTTAATATAATTATAAAGACTTTATATATAGAGCTTACCTCTAGCTAAATTAAAGGCTATAGTTAAAAAATACTAGTAACTTATTTTTAGGGCTAGGGATTACTTATTAGGAGGTACAGGTAACTAAATATATATATTTATTAATTAACTAACTTTGTACAGGGACTAGCTTTTCTTATTATATAATTAACTAGTACCTAAGGTTATATAAAAATACTTATATAACCTATAGTATTATTAAGATACTTATATTATACCTAGGCTAAACTTTATCTAGTTTATTAATAGGTATCTTAAGTTAGCTCTATATAATATTAAGATATATATAGCTATTAATACTTATTCTAGGTATATATAAGTATTAGCTCTTATATAATTATAAGTATACTTAGGTAATTCCTAGATATACTTAAGGTTATATTAAGGTAGCCTTAATATATATAATTAAATTAAGAAGGGGAAATAATTTTCCTAGCTAAGGCCTAGTATAAACTCTAATAATTATACTATTTTAAAATCTCTATTTAAGATTATTATTTTTATAGTATAAGTACTATAAACTAGTAAATTAAGGTATAGTAAAGTTAGTTAACTCGAGGACTACTTTTCTAATATTAAGTAAGTTATTATATAGTTACTTTTATATTAAACTAACTATATTTATAGGTATACTTTTAAGCCCTTATAAAGGATAAGTACTTCTCTAAGAATAGTTTAGCTAATTAGATTACTTTATATATAATCTATATACTTATTATTTTAATCTAGATTACCTTTTTTATATAGACCTAGAATAATTATAGTATTTATAAGTAATAAAACTAGTTATATCTTATTACTAGCAAGCCTTTTATTAACTATTATTACCTAGAAGCTAGTATATAAGACTAGGGTATTAAATTTAATCTAAAGCTCTTTAAGTCTTTCTAAGATAATATATAAGACTAGGGTAAGTATCTCTCTTATTAAAACTTTAGCTTAATTAACCCTTGTATACAAGATTTTAATAAGTATTTATTAGTAGAGACCTATGCCTAGACTTATATAAAACTTCTAGAGCTTAGTTTTAATTTTAAAACCCTTCTATAAAATACTAGTAATAATATAAACTACTTATTTATCCCTTTTTATATAATTTATCTTGATCTCCGGGCTAAAACTAAAGCTTATATTAAAAGTAATTATTAGCTAGAGCTTAAGCTCTTAAAAAAGCTTACTAGGACCTTTAATTAGAATTTATAATATATTTTAAATAAAATAAAAAAGGTAGAGTATAATAGAGAACCTAATAAAAACTCTTAACTGCTTTTACCTTATATTAAGGTATATCCGTAATTTTTTATATAATTATAAAAATTAATATTCGTGTAGCTTTCTAATATACTTTTATTAGAACTTTATCCTGCAACTAACTAGCCTTATAATAATATATAATTTTATAAATTATGCCTTGCTACAAGTAAGCTTTTATACTCTTAATAGACTTATATAAGACTATTATAGTATTATACTAGCTACTAGTAATCTTATATAAAGCCTAAAACTAATTATAAAAGAGAGATTATTAGCCTGCTTAATAATATACCTTCTAGTTTTTTATAAAAAGCCCTTTAAATCTTTGTCTTACTACTAAAGTAGTTACTTACTAGGCAGTTCTAGTACTATAATTATATAAAAAAAGTAGAGTAATACTAGCAGGAGTCTATCTCTCGTATAAAAGGTATTATAATATAAGGAATAGCTATTAAGGTTAAATTTTATTTTCTTGTATAAAAAAAAATTTATAGACTCTAGAAGCTTTTATCCTATAATTTTATTAGTATATTAAATTAAGCTTTAAGTTTAGATTTTATTAATTTAATTAATTACTTTATTTAGATATCTGCTCTATCCAGCTATATCCTTATATAATTATATTATACAAGGACTTTATTAAATGCTATTTAATCCGGGAGATAAAGAAGGATATATATAAACTCTAGGATAGGGATAACCTGCGCCTTATAACTACTATCTAATCCTAGCTATATCTAGTTTATTTCTAGTAATTATATAATAAGGCACAGCAAGTTAGCTCTATCTTTAATTAATATAAGACTATAAATAAAAAGGACTACTTAATTTATATAATTATTATAAAAGATAAGATTTAAACTATACCTAACCTAGATTAAATACTTACTAAGAAGCTTACTAAGAAAAAGGTAGTTATATAAGAGCCTAGGGTTAAAACTAAATCTAAAGCTAAAGTAAAAGTAGTTATATAAAAATCTAAGATTAAGGTAAAGCCAGCTTTAGGAAAGCGTCTAGTCTTATTCTTAAAAAAGATAAAGAAACAAGATATTAAGAAAAAGGAAGACTTCCCTAACTTAGAGGAGCTCTTTATACAAGAGAAGTAAAAAAAAATAGTATTATATATTATATAAGAAAGCGCTGTCTAATTCGACCTGAGGATATTAAGCACTTTATAAAGTATAGTCCCTTTATTTAGAGACTTAATTCTATACCTTTTAGCCGTATAATTAGCTTAAAATCTAATATTTACTTATTAACCTTAATACTTAGCTTTCTTATTACTTTAGGTACGTTTATAAAAGCTAAGAATTAAGATATATAAAAGAATAAAAAGTCTAAAAAAACTTAGGAATCTCTAGAGGATTTTATTACAGGGGTATTAAGAGGTATAGTAGAGATTAATAACCTAATCTTAGAGAAAAAGAAAAAAGAAGAGAAAGAAGAAAAGGAGGAGGATAGTATTACTTATTATATAAGAAAGCGCCGACTTATTTAACCTAAGGATATTAAATACTCTGCTAAGTTTAGGATCCCTATATAATAAGTAAATATTTTATACGCCTGCTTTAATACCTACTTTATATAAAGGCCTTAACTACCTGCCTGCTTACCTGCTCTAATACCTATATACTTATTTTATTTTGCTTATTATACTTTATATGCCTGCCTGCCTACTTTAACGCCTATTTTAATACTTATATACTTGTTTTATTTTACTTATTTTATTTTACTTGTTCTACTTTATATAAAGGCCTTAACTACCTAGTTAACTGCCTGGTTAATTTATAAAGACAGAAAAGAGAAAGAATAAGGTTACTAAGTATAAAAAAAGGTTATTAGCTTCGTACAGAGGCCTAGTAAAAGGATTTAGTAAGGTTATTATATAGTTATATAATTACGTAATTATAACTAAGTAATATAATATAATACCAAGTCTTCTTATTTCCTTCTTTCCTTTTTTTTCTCTTTTCCTTTTACTAACTACTACCACAACTATAACTATAACTATAATAGTATATAATACCCCTGTTTCTATTATTCCTGATTATCCCTTTATTAAGAGTACTTACTAACTTATTTATTTAATCTATATAAGCTTGCTTATATAGATTAGGTAGGGTTTTAGTCTTTAGAACACTACTATTATTTTTATATTTCTTTCCCGGGTCCTTACTAAGGACGAGGCTCGCGGCCTCTTTGCTTATATTAATACCCGTGCTATCTAAAAATAATACCTGCCTAAGCTTAATATTAGAGGTCGTAAATTATCTAGATACTTATATACTAATATTTAGAGAGTATTATTAGTTATACCTAGCTAAGATATCCCCTTTAATACTAGCAGAATTAAATAATATTAGCTTATATAATATTAAGACTTATATATTAACGCGCTACTTATTTAGTCTCGAGAAGAATAGATACCGCTACTTTATAAATACTACTAGAATTCTAGGTCTTGTCTAGTTTTTCCTAAGTACTACTGTGTTTCTAGGGTATTCGGCGGTTGCTACGCTAATTATAAATAATATAATAATACGGTTTACTACTTTATCCAAGATAATAAGTATCTGCGTATAATATTATTAGGAGATAATTATAATTTACTCTAGGGTTAGCAAAGGCAAGTACTAGTTATAAACTTTAAACTAGACGCCGGGGACCTTAAAAATCTGATTAACCTAGACCCTAAGGACGGGGATAATAAGGATTATCTAATCCTCCTCTAGGTATGTATAGCTTTCTTTTATTAGTATAAATAAAATAATAATTTATTTTCCTATGCGAGTATAACCTAGTTATACGGGTTTAGGTATAATACCTGAGCATGGCTTATACCTCTTTATAATACTTAGGATAAGTAGCTAATTAGTAAAACTAAGCAAGCCTTATATATATAATCTCTTTTTACTGGCAGAACTTCAGGCGAATACATTATATTACACCTAAAGTGGGGATGTTGCACGAGTGTCGCTTTAGGCCTCCGTAGGTAATCTCCACATGCTGGGAGGATGACAGAATGTCGATCTTATCGCCGGATGATGCCATTTGAACAGATTTCTGTGGGTTCTGCGACTGCTCTGCCCGACGCCAAACAGGGGGCTGCCCACTTATTATTTAAAGGAGTGATCTACCCCAGTCCAGGGGCATCGGAATGCGGAGAGATTTGCTGCGAGTCAAGGATACCGGAAAACAAAGCGGAGAGGTCTCCCAAGCTTGCTTCTTCTTGTCTACAATCCGGGCTGACGCCACACCTTCCCGGTCCTCGCCCCCACTGGAAGACATACGGAAAACGTGGCAAGCCCGCCCTCTACACTCTTGGTTCTTACATTATCTGGGAAAATCTGGGGATTGTCACTGTGATACTGAACACGCACAATGACGACCCCGCAGAAGCAGCGTACCCGGTTGGCCACCGCGTGCGATAATTGCCGGAATCACAAAGTGCGATGCGACACCTTACCGGGGTCGTGTCGTCCTTGCCGGAAGAAGGGACTCCAATGCATTACGACCGACACCAAAACGGGCTCCATTGTATCCCGCAGAGGGTCACGGCGGGCTGAACGTCGTGTTGAGGCTAGCCCCGGGACGACGACTCCAGCAACTCTCTCAAGTGCAGACACGGGCATCTTTCATACATCTGCTGACGCCGAGGCCGTAGCCACGGATAATATTCCATTACTCGACCAGACCCAGCAAGTGACAGAAGGCTGGGTCGCACAAGAAGGCTCTCTCCAGGGACAATCCCTTGTGTACAACACCGATGGCAACAGCAGGCTGGCCGTTCTGGGGGCATCCAACATGCAAATCCTCGTTGCGGATTGGATTGACAAATACTTCGAGCGGCACCGCTTGGAGTACCGACTTGCGGACTCATTCAAACACGGGCTACGCCACGCAGTCGAAGGACCCCCCTTGGTAGCAGCATGCGGTGCTGCGACGCCTATACTCGCACTATCGGAAGACGTTCGACAGACCTACACTGACGCATACTTTGAGGGAATCCATCCGCTATTTCCGGTGCTCGAGGTGAATGCGTTCAGGAAAAGCCTCATCCATATGGTTATCGACTATGGCTCCAAGGATATAAGTAGCGAGACGGTTCCGACCGTTGCCATCGCGCTCACGGTGTTTAGCCTGGGCTGTGATTACCTTGGAAAAGGTATCACAAGTGATGGAACACTCTTTCTCCAAAAGGCCTACAGCCTCCTGCCCAATATTATGGGGTTTCCATTCATTCATTCCGTTCAGGCTTTGATCTTGCTAACCATCAGCCTGCGAAGCCGAGGGAGAGATGGCCAGTCGTCGCTGACCATCGCTCTTGCAATCCGTATAGCACAGTCGCTCGGCCTGCAGTATGCCTCGAGTTTATCAGGTAGTCCACTGGGTGCTGTAATATGGAACGCCTTGTTGTCTCTGGATACAATGTCGTCCATGGAATCAGGGAAAGTTCGGGTGATAAGAGAGAGCGATATCGACCAGAAGCCCAGTTCAGCGCCGCACAATCCGGAATGGGAACAGTATTCGCCGTACTTTACTTCTCTCACGAGCCTATGTGGCATAACCGGCCAACTCCGAGTAACTGGCCGTCTATCGATGATGGGAACCGTGCATGAAAACAGAGAACGAGCACTTGCGCAATGTGTCAAGTTGAACGAGACACTGCGAGCCTGGCACAACGGTCTTCCAGCAGACATCGAGTATACTCTCCAACCTTTGATGGATCTATATTATCTCGAGGTACGTGCTAATGAAAGGAATAATCGGAATAGTACCTGTCATCAGAGACCGGCAAAACAGTACTTTTCATGCTATATCATGTCGTTATACCATCAGACGTAAGTTTATGGTTTGAATGTAGAAAACAATCTCGTTTTCCAGAAACTGACGGCAGAGAAAATTGCATCTCTAGGGTGATCTGGGTCAACTGGGTATCTCTAGTAACGCATCCTGAGGCATATAAAAGGGAGATAGCTCTTCACCATCCTCCTGACAGTGAAACTATCGCCATCTGCTCTCCAGCGAGCCACAGTGTTTATCCTCTGCCACCGAGATCGTCAAAATAGTCACTCAACTGGTTGAGAGCGATCAACCTATTGGGCTAATACCCGTCTCGCGGATTTCATTCGCTGCTGTTGTGCTGACAGTTTTGATTCTGAAAAGTCCAGGCACCGTTCTCTCCTCTGTATACCTGATGGTATGTACCCCATGGCCACGAGGGAAATGCCATGGTTTCCAACTGAATATGCTCGTAGTATCTCCGACTTGCATGCAATATTGCGGCCAATCTCTATAATAAAATTGGCCAAGATGAAGTTTTTGCAAACAGTGAGTCTGCTGCCATTCCCATCTGTGCTTGATCATTTTATTGACTTGATTTTTGTGGAGGTTGGCGGAACTGGTATTCCATCATTGAGAAGCATATCCGAGGAAGCCAGTATGTGCCGGAGGACAGTCTTGATTGGGGTACATTCTCGGGATTGCAAAGACGCACAATGCAACAAGAAACCATTATTGAAGGGAATCCTCTTGCCGGTGCTACACCACCATTGAGTCACAATCAGTTACTCGGTGGTGACGGCTTGGGGCTGTTGAAACACATCACAACTTTTCCGGACGGGAACTGGAATCTTGGGGCTGAGTGGGATGATGAATTTTGGATTGATTTTGCAGGTTAACATGCAATGGGTCTGCTGTCAACTATAAAATGGATTTTATTGACTGAAAGATATATATGTGTGTTCTGTACAGCAATATCGGAATTCTATATCAGATTGTATGCCCTATTTCCCACATCCGCGACAATAAACCACATGTAGACGGTGGATACATAGAAGCATAGCCACAAAAAAAAACAGGGATCCTCACTTAATGTAGGGGATCCCGGTGAGCCTATAACCTCTCTCATTTAGCTAAGGCTTCATCGTTGGCTCTCTCCGGTTATACGGACATGGGTTGCCATCCCTTGTTGCGTCTGCAGGGCCAATGAATGTAGCATTGGGCCAGTGCGAGGTGGTGCGATACCCCTCAAAAGCCTCCTTCTTTCTCCGAAGATCATCTTGTGTAACATCCCCCACAGGCATATAGCATGTATAGACACAGAACCTCGGACGTGTCGAGCTCGAAGGCAGATTGTAATGCGGTGTTCGGGAATCCCAGACAATCAAGTCGCCAGGTTCCACCGAGACCTTGTGCCACTTAAGTCCACGGTCCTCAAGCCACTTCATACCAGCCTCCGTATACCCGTACCATTCATCGAAAAAGCCCTTGATGCGGGGCTCGTCTTTCATCTCCTGGTGGAATTGCTCGGAGAGCAGATGTCCCCCTTTGCAAACAATGAGCCCTCCGTCCTGAGGGCCATTGGGGAGAATATTCACCAAGCCTTGGAGACACCGGAATCCACGAGTATCCGGGTTTTGGTCCTGGTGCGGCCAGGGCTTGTTGGGAGCGATGTCGTCGCGGCCGGGGAAAGTAAAGTTGACAGCGTCGAACGAGACAATCAAGTCCTCGGTGGCGTAGACCTTTTCAAAGGCACCGACAACCCCGGGTTCTGCTCGGATCTTCCAGACAAAGTCCTCGTGGGCGAGGCCGTACCACCAGCACATTCCCTTTTCGTTGATGATGGGTAGGTGTTTTTCGCGTGCTGTGGAGAGATCGTTGCGGTCAAAGCCAAGGCTGAATCCTTCTAGCCAGGAGTACAACTCATCGGCGTACGCCTGAGCTCGATCCAGTGGGATTGCCCCCTTGATAACGGCATACCCATCACGGACTAGGTCGTCGCGCCAGTCTCCTAAGGAGGGCTCGTCGCCGGTGAGCCGGAGGCGCCCATCGTTCTGGACGGATGCTGAGGTTGTCATGGTGGTGACTAAAGACATTGTGTACGAGCCTGGTCTCGACGGATTCAGATAACAATTTAAGCAGTAATATGAATTATGGATAGCAAGCAACTTGTGTTTCGGGAATCGTGGTCAAGACGGTAGTAGTGGAAGGACCTTATATGCAAAACTCTCGTCCCCCGCAAAGAGGGCATTTGAATTCAGGGTAATACCGGAAAGCTTTCCCTTTTCCGACCTCTGCTGGAGTCTTTCCGACCGCGTCTCCGATGGGAATCCTCAGGCTCCGGTGGGGGTTGATCGCGTTCGGAAACCGAATCCGGCCTTCTCATTTCTCTGAAATACGGGAATCGCTATAGACATATAAGCACAAGTCTTTCTCACTTGTGGATATTTGTCTGTTGGAGTGTGGATCGACTATTGCTTTCAAATACAATATGGACAACCAGCAGTTTCGAATCATCATTGTCGGTGGTGGAATCGCAGGGTTGGCAACGGTCAGACTTTCGAACAGCAAACAGAACCACACAGCAATGGGGTCGCTGGGCCATTTCGAAAACCGGCACTGACAGATCTTCCCAGGCCGTGGCTCTCCGGGGAAGGGTCGTGCGATTACTATTCTCGAACAATCATCGCAACTACGAGAGATTGGGGCTGGCATCTCGTATGTAATCCCTGTTTGGGGCATCTTCTGGAATAACCGACGCTAACGAAGGGTTTAATAACGCAGCCTACAGCCGAACGCATCGGAGTAAGTGGAGATGTTTGAGGGCAAGTAGCTGATTGTTGCAAAGGATCGTCGAGGACTGGTGGGGACTGCAGTCCATACTGAATTCCAAGTAAGCACAAAGTGAACCTCGTCGGCCCATTGTTTCGATGTCTCATATTTTCCTGTAGGAAATGCGCGGCCGATAAAGGGGTTAGATCAACCTACGTGATACCCCGTGCAGTAAACATCTACCAGAAAGCTCACGTCTGACTAGTTCCGACTCTTCCGTTCTGATGGCACACTTGCTAAAGAGATTACCGTGAATACGCAGGAGAAATACGGCGGGGTAAGGATGATGCCGGTGGTGTTGGAAGCAAAGCTGACGTTGAGAGCGTTTTAGTCGCGCATGATTTATCACCGGTAAATGCCGACAGGCTCTTATCCTGCCATTTGGCTTACGCGCAATACAATAGACAAGACCTGCTTGATGCCTTGAGAGAGGCTGCTGTGGATCCCAAGCGTTTCGGCCCTCCGGCCAAAATCTTGACTTCACAGCGTGTCGATAAGTGTGATACTACAGCAGGAAGCGTGATCACAACCGACAAAGTGGCTCTACATGCAGATCTAATTATCGGGGCAGATGGCATGTAAGTTTCAAGCTTCGAGCACTGTCATGGAAGCTAACAGATATAATCTATCCAAAGCAAAAGCACTATTCGGCATTTTGTCTTGGATCGCACCCAGAATGCTGTCAAGACGGGTCTCTCGGGTCAGTCCTGATCTTGAAAGTAAATGGTCAAAGCCCTACTGACTCTTGCTTGCTCCCCGGTGACAGCTTATCGGTTCCTGGTAAGACACGCATCCAGGAAACTCGTGTCAAGAGAAGCTAAAACATGCCAACGTACCGCAGATACCCATGCAACATATGGAACAGGCGGCTAAATTCACTCAATATATCAATCCGAGGGATGAGTTTACAACCATGGTACTTTGCCATGACCACCGTCTGGTAATGGGACCTGACAGGCACGGAGAGTCATACTCAGTGGTGGCGCTCGCACCCGATAGTGAGTCCCAACCCTTTCGCTTGTTGCTCTTGCCATGGTATAGCTACTGCCATGAAACCAGACGGGCTATTGACAGAAACTGGCTGCAGGTGACATACGCGAGGACGCATCCAATACGAGTTGGACATCGGTTGGTGACCCTCTTAGATTCTTCTAGACCTTTTCGGACATTCCGTCCTGGCTGGTGGAGCCATTCCGGTAAGCACATGTTTCGGCGTAGCCTATATAACGATGTCCAAGCTGACATGTCTGTAATGTTGGGAGGAACATAACATCAATGGGTCTTTGGCAGCTACGAGACCTTGATCCGCTCGAGACTTGGACAAAGGGTAGGGCTATCCTGGTTGGTGATGCAGCACATGCTATGCTGCCAGCCCAAGGGCAAGGCGCAAGCCAGGCGATCGAAGATGCGGTAAGTCTGGTGTCCTTATTATAATTTCTTTGTCGAATGACAGACCTTTCTCCCGTCTCCAACGCGATGCTGCTACTAATTATAAATCATGATTTTCTCCTTATTAGGAGGCACTCGGTTCCTTCTTCGAAGATATAAAAGGCCGGCCAAGCCAAGAACAGGTCACCCAACGTCTTGCGAACGTGTTTGAAGCTCGCTACCAACGTGCCACTCTTGTACAGAAGTACTCACGTCAACAAGCCCGCCCTGCAACTGATGCCAACAGCATTGAGATTAAACTGTTTGTCACCCTTGATTATCATCCTTTCCGTCTCATATTTCCTTGGGTCAAGTACTAATAGCCTGGGGCGGATAGTAACACGGAGGAATTTGCCCATTTCAACTACTCGTACAATGGAGCTAAAGAATGGATCGCACGGTCGTCGAAATTAAATGGAGGACAACCTGGTGTCTAACTTGGAGTCGGAGTCTGTGGGGTACGAACTTGCGCTAAACCTGCTCTGGTAATGGGGGTCGGGAAAGTTAGTATAGAAAGTATGGTCAGTAAGAATGCACCGGTGGCTGAACCATGGTTGGCACATGTGCTGAAGATAAGGATTCAGCCACAGGTCTCGTCGTGACAACGCACATAATTCACTATCAAGGTCAGCCCGGTCCCATTACTCGTTTTTGGACCCCTAGTCAACCAGTAACACATTGGTGGTTCATTATTGCTTACCACGAGGTCGCACTTAGCAATGTTTGATCCAGAGGGAAGTCGAATCGCGACTCGATAGCGCTTGTAGTATGGATGGCTAGTCCACTGAATACATAACTACTGTACGGCCTGAGGGCCGTTTGGCAAATTACAGACTGTTTGATCGGGTGGTTAGAACTATCTATAGTACAAAAGGCCAAGTCATGCGTACCATTAGAAAGAGTGCCTGTGTATTCTCCAATAATGAGCTCTTAAACATATCAGTGAAAGAAAGTATCTGCCAGTCCACAAGAAAGGGATCTCGGTGCCAACTTTGTCTGGCCAGCAGAGTTCGGCTTCTGAAACAACTATGGCGATCTGCGGAACTCTAGGACGAAGCGCACTAAACCATCGCTTAACAGGACACCCAGGGCAAGGACGGTCAAGTAAAGCGAAGTAAAGTGCTTAAGGGAGCGAATGAATTTGTCCCGGGCGGTGGGGTCATATAATCCCGAATAATCTCACGGGACCTTTCAAGGAAAGAGCTTTTCAAAAGCGACGGATATCTGATGTGAATTGTCCGAAAGTAGGTACGAATGCACTCGTACTGGACGTCCCAAATTTGGTAGTTTGGACGCAATAATCGAGCGACAGGGCAATAAGTTACCGAGCCTGATCCCGGACAAATCAAGGAGGACATGAGGGCTCGTTTAGTGGTATTTCCTGTCGGAGTGGAGAGGTATATAACCACCGACAGGCGACCGTCTAATAGACCGGATCTCCCTTTGTCTGGCATATTATATTCTAATGCAAAATCCCAGAACTGCCTTATAAACGTATAATTACCACCCGGTCCATTGTACTCAACACCGCTGGTGTCTGTATTGACTTCGCCAAACCCTGCACCGCCAGAGGTGATATCACCCACTGCAATCTTGGACATCTCATGGTCAGCTAATTCGGAGTCTGAAGTGCTGTAGAGCTCCTAATCAGCGGAGCATCGCGAGACGATGCTTCATGGTCAAGTTGACTACTATCAACGAACGTTAGGCGTCCCTGGCGGGGCTAATACAGGATAAGGGGAAACGTGTCGACTTTATTGAAGATTATGGCACTATCCTCATAGCGTCGCTTTCTGTCGTGGAAGAAACAATCTGCACCGCACTGAAGACAATAACCGCAAGGGGCTTTCCCATCACACTGAGCCGAGATTGAGCCATGTGAGAACAGGGAGAAGCTCGAACTAAATTACCTTGACTTGCACAGGCGACAGAGGGTACAGGCGATTGTAGATCGCCGCGGACGCTTCTGGGTCGAAAACAGAGGGCTGCTTGTGGAGTCTGCGACGGCATCCATGTGGATGAATCAAATTAGGCTGAGCAGCGCGCTCTCTGACAACAAGTCTGTGCTGAAATGCTTGCACAATGAGAACCAGTGCGAGACATTTCATATTCGCGCCAAGCGAACCAAAGCCTGCAAACTTGCTATGATTGGCCAAAGCCACATTCTTGCTCGGTTTCTCCACATACCTAAACTCAAGCCTAGACCAGCCTAATACTATCTCGGAATGGTGCACCGCATGGGGAGGCACTCTGGTGTTGCGGCTGCTTTGCTAGAACTCAATATGGCCATATCGGACAGGTAGGCATACTGGGGGAACAACTTGGTGTCAGTCTCTCCATGCCAATGAGGAATTTCTCCAACGCGGTCCTTTTGATTTGTGGAACACAGTTGCAGAGAAGACTGGCACTGAAGAATTTCAGGAGGCCAGATCTAGCGGCTACATGGCCCAGAGAAGGTCCGTTCGGGAGATCTACTAAGGTTTCTGTCGCCCTCACATGCAGCGATCCTAGCAGTTGGAATGTTGTTACACAGAAACAGAAGCTTCAGACTGGCAAGTACAAAATCCACGTACGTTCCTTTAGTCGAGATCTTTATGTCGTGGAAACCTTGCGGCTTGCTACACGCTAGAGATCATCCCATGTATCCAGGCGCTAGCGACGCTCTAAGAAATATATCGGGGGTCACCTGAGGCGGTTGAACAGGGTTGAAACAGACGTTTTCGAAGATAGAGACAAACATAATCTTAAACCCTAAACCAGAAGCCGTGGGCGGATGAGGGCCCATCCCGATTGGGGTTCCGGCGCCGGTGGGGCGAAGCGGCGCCGCTGATTGGTTAGCAAGATGGCAGTTACAGGCCGTCCGCATTGATGTCCACCCCGTCCGTACGCGCAGCTCCGGTCGCAGCGGGACCGGGGGTTGTGCACTTGGTAGCTTGAGGAGTTATTAAGCCATGTATGCAGTTGCGAAGCATGAGAGGCAAAAACAGTGGCATGGCGCGGATTTAAAAGCAGCGGGTTTTTGTTGGGGTACGGGTACAACCAGGTGGGGTGGTAGAGGCGGAAGTGGCGGATTCCCCCGCGTATTCCAGGTGCTGCTGGGCCCCATGGAAACCAACCAAGCAATAAATGTTTGTTAGTTATTTATTATTGATGATTAATCCATCTCCAAATTCCCATTCGCGACCATCATTATTATTATTCCCGGTTCATCAAGCAGTCATCCAGCAAGGAGTCATCAAGCAGTCATCAAGCAGTCATCAACCAGTTATTGATTGGTTCGTTTAGTTGCCCCATGGAGAGCCAGTTATTTAAAAAGATCCCCCGCTTGCAACTTATTGTTTGCCGCCAGTGCAGGCATGGCGTGCGGCCGGCAGACATCCAGCGCCATTTAAAGGAGTAGTATAGATATAACTACTAAGCAGCTAGCCAGGTCACGTAGGGAGTCTATTCATGGCAGGATATCTAGTAAGATAATTATACTATCTAGATCCCGCGGGTATTAGACTAGCCGCTACTTATATTACTATGCTATACTAATAGGTTTTTATGCTAGCGTGACCCTACCTAGTACTAGTATATAGCAGGTAGTATTAATTCTATGCGTAAGTATTAGTAGACTATCTACTAGTAGTTGCAGTAGTACTACCCTAGCTATATAAGCCCGCGGGAGAAGGCCTGCGGGGAGGTAGAGCTAGTAGTATTATTCACACGTGTAGCATAGCAGCAGGTATTCCTATTAGGCCCTAGGTCTTATTATATTTATATCTAATACTTAGATAGCTGCCTAAGTAGCCTGCTACTACTTATAAAGTAGGCCTAGCTAGTTATAAATATTATAGTTATTATATAAGAGCACGCGCGTGCCTAGTATAAGTAGTAAGCTATTATCTAGGTAAATAAGGCTATAAATACTAACTTATAGCTACGTATAATAGGGTGGGCGCGGTATTTAGATAGCGTGTACTCGCAGGACTTGCAGCAGCTAGTAGAGTCGCCTATAAAGGATATAGAGGATGCGGAGGATCCCGCGGACTATGTAGAGTAGGTAGTGCGGGTGATTTAGGATACTATGGACCAGCTAGCGCGCCGCAGCTAGCGGACTATATAGTAGTACAGCGCGGGCATCCGCGTGGAGGCGGCACGCACGGAGGCGGGCTAGATACTATACTAGCTATTACAGGCGTATATAAACAAGACAAGCATGTAGCAGCACGCGCGGCCGTGGCAGCAGGTGCTAGTATTTATTACGCGCACGCAGGCGGCGCAGCAGTAACAGTAGTAGCAGCAGCCCAGCCCATAAGTAGAGGAGAATAGCAGCCGCGAGTGGCTAGGGAGGCTGCCCGTGTACAGCATAACTGTGAGAAAGGGGTTTCTTATAGACTTGGTTGAATCAGCATATTCAAGACTCGGGAACCTAATAAGGAAATAAGGGCTGTTTTTAAAGATCACGGAAATAGTATAGATTAACACTAAGGTTCAGAATCTCGCTTTATAAGGATTCTAAAGTTAGTATATGCTTAGTTAGCCCGCAGCTAAGTTAGTACTAGCAGGATATTTGCGTATTCTTATAATTATTCTCCCCCCTCGCAGGCCTTGGTCCCTAAGGCCAGGGATTCTTGTTATTTAATCTAGATATATACTTAGCAAGCGCTAGTAAAAACGCTATATAACTAGTAAAACCTCTTTATAAAGGGAAAAGCTACTATAAAAAAGGAAAAAGCCTTCTCGCGGGTAACTTACCATTATATAGTAGTATATAAAATTATTTTCTTAATACTCTCCTATCTCTTGCGGATAATATAATTATATAAATATTCCTCGCGAGCAGCTTTTATAACTAGTATAGCTTTGTAAAGTATTTGTAAAATAAAGTAAGTAAAATCTGCGTGGGATTAGCAGCTCTTAACTAGTAGAACTTTATCTTAAGTAAGAGTTTTATAAAATATTTAAGTAAAGTATGAAGTAAGTACTTAAGTAAAGTACTATCTTATAAAGTACCTAGAGAAGTATTACTTCCTTTAAGCGCTTCTAGTAGGTAACCGCGTAGGTAAAGTTAAAATTCACCTTACTTTTAGAAGGAATAATACCTATATAAAACCTCTTCCTCTCCTAACTTATTTTTTTTCTTCTTTCTTTTTTTATCCCCGCGTACTATACTAATAATAGGTACACGGTTCTATAGTTTACTAATCTATTATTAATTCCTTATTTTATATTATTTATTTCCTTCTACAGGTGTTATTTCTATTACTCGCGAGTAATACCTTACTTGTTTCCTAGTAATCACCTTGCTTCTACAATTACCTCGCTTCTGTAATTACCTCGCCTGTTTCTTAGTAATCACCTTACTTCTATAATTACCTTACTTATTTCTTAGTAATTACCTCGCTTCTGCGATTACCTTACTTATTTCTTATTTTATAAAGGTATTAGCTAACCTTAAGTAGTCCACGAATATAATAATAATTACTCCTACTCCTGCCTTCCCCGCCTTTATTATTCTTCCTATTATTTAATAAGGGCTAAACCTTTTAAATAGCCTGTTAACTCTTAAGTATAGCTATTTAGTAATATAACTACAGGCTAATATTATTAACTACCTTCCTCCTTAGACTATAATACGCGGGATATTTATAATTACTATAATAAATATTTACTACTAGCCCGCAGCTTAGGTAAGTATTTTATTAAGCTTTATAAAACTTTATAAAGGGATTCTTAATAAGTAAAGTTAACTTCTAATCAGCTACCTACTAACTGTTAAGAACCCAGCAAGGCAGGGTCGCAAGGCAGAAACAGGGACAGCTATTCTAGTTAGGACAGCTAGGAAGAAAAGACAGCAAGTTAGTCAGGACTATAATTACAAGAGAATAATAATCTAAAAAGGACGAGAACCCTAGGAAGATAGTAGTCTATAAAAAACTACTATTAAAAAAAAAACCACTATTAGGAAGGGACGGCAGTCACGGGATAATAATTATTACCCTAGGATAATAGTCTAGCATACTCTAGTAGTAAGCTACCAAGCAAGTAAAAGAGAGCTAAGGTAAGCTACAGGTTATATAAGACTACTATAGTAACTACTATAGTAGACAGCTAAGTATTAGTAGTTAAGGTAGTAATTACTAAGAATTACTACTTAAACTACCACGCCAATAATAGAAAAAGGGTAGTCAGGATAATAATCAGGATAAAGAATATTTAAGAATACTTATTACTATTATATCTAGTCTTACTTATTCTTTATAATTAATATAAATTATTATCTTAGAGTTACTTTTAGAATAGTAATATACTCGTATAAACTACTCTATAAGTATTTTATATGTAGGATACTTAGCCTTGCCTACTTTAACTAAGCTTAACCCTAACCGTGACTAGTCCTTATACTAGTTAGATATAAAAGTTATTAAGAAAAAAGAATTAAGTAAGTAAGTTAAGTATTACGAGCTTACAAGAGGTTACTAGGGTTAGAAAGAAGCCTTAGGTTAGTTCTTCCATAATATATTAATCACTAGTTAACACAAGTATCTTATCTTAACTTAAAATAACTATTACTATGGCTTTTAGAAGAAATTAGCAAGCTAACCGACCCTCTACTAATATAAAGTAATTTTAATCTATTATTTATATTATATAGGAGCAGCTTAATAGTTAAGCCGCGACTATTAATAGCTTAACTAATAACCTTAATTAGCATAACGCTACTCCTACTAGTAAAGCTTAAGAAATAATTAAATAGCTCTAGGAACAGGTCCTCGAACTTAGTAACAAGCTTATTATAAAAACTATAAAACTTAAAACCTCTAAATTTTTTAATAGTACTTAATCTAAGCTTAGGTACTAGTAGACCTAGATAAATACCTATTTTAATATTAATAAAAATAAGTTTATAGGATAAGAAGATAAAGTTCTCTTTGCCTTTACTTACCTTACTAGGGCAGCTTATAAATAGTTTAAACCTTTTATAAGGGAATACTAAACCACTAACGCGGATAATATAACTAATAATACTAAGGAAATCTTTATAGACTATAATATCTTTAAAAAATACTTAGAAAATATTTTTAGTAATATTAATACTACTTAAAATACTAAACACGAAATAAGACGACTAAGGCAGACAGGTAATATATTTTATTATATATCTAAGTTCGCGTAATTATAATCACGCATATTTTAGGATAACAAGGCCTTTATTAGGTAATTTAAGGAAGGACTTAAATAAGAGATCCTTAAAAAAATAGCTATTATAAATAGACCTAAAATTATTAAAGAAATAGTTAAGCAAGCAGTATAAATTAATAACTAACTCTAAGACCTGCAGGCAAGGAGAGAAGGTTATTATTAGTACTAGTATAATAAATACTAAGTATTATGCTTTTATTAATCTAGCAGGACTAGAGGAAACCACACTAATACTAGATAATAATTTTAGCTAAGAAATCAGGGATATAATAATTCTTATAAACCTTAATTAATAGACCTTAATATAATACTTTTTAAGAAAAAAAGGGAACAGCACTAAAAAAAGAATCTATACTTTACCTACAGTAAATTAGGCTATAAAATAATAGATTACTCTTAGAGAAAGAAGCAGGGCTAGAAAAACTATAAAAGTTCTAGATAAAAAAAATAATTAAATACTACTATAAAGCTAATAACGCTTAACGCGACTAGGGAAGAAAACCTTTTTACTATATCCCCGGAAGAAGCAGAGCATATAAAAAATATAAACATACCTCTAACCTACAAAGAAGCTACAAGAATTACCCGGAAAATAGAAGAACTAGTCAGGTATATATTATACTACGCTAGGAAGTTAAGAGCTAGGGAATACCTAAGTAACTTACTTCTAGACTAGAGCAAATAAAATAAATAAGTCTTTAATAGTATAACTAATATAAAGCTAGAAGCTTATATATATATCTAGGCTAGAAAATATAATACTAGTTATAGCAGCAAGACCCGTAGGCTCATGTATAAGTACTATATAAAAGAATATTAACTCTAATAGATTTTGTAAAATAACTAAGTTAAGAGATTAGACAGGACTTATAAAAATAAATCTATTACTAAGCTAGTTTAAGAAAGAAAGCATAGTAAATTCCTAGCTATCACGTAAGACTTTAACCCTCTTAATAAATAATTTAGTACTTAAGTAGAAGGCCCTAATCCTAGCAGGGAGAAACCTATTAAGGTACCTGAAACCCTAATTAAAAACCTTATTTAGGAAAGATTCGAAGATCTTTTTAGACTACTAGGTAATAAGAGAAGGCCTAATACTATAAAATAAAATTACTAAGAACACAGGAAAACTAAAATTAAGCAAGAATAATAATAACTCTAGTAATAAATCGCGTTTTAATATTACTATATCTAGCTAACATGCTAGGATAGGACTAATAAGGATTAGGTAGTTTATAAATAATTTTATAATAAATACTTATAATTTTACAAAGCCTGCGGGCGAGATAACTAAGACTACTATAATAACCTAAAAGAAACTAGCAGAAAATAAAGAAGCTTACTTAATTATAAATACTACTACTACTAATAATATAACTGCAAGTACTATATTAAATACTCTAAGTACGACTAGTAACTATAAGTTACCTACTATAAGTAAAGGTATCTAGTACTATAACACGACACTCTAAAAAATCTAGTAGAGTATAACCTAGTCGCGCCCAGATATATTAAAAATAATATAAAATACCTGTGCTATTAGATAAACTACACGTGCAAAAAGTATAAGAGATACCTAGATTATATATTTAAAACATGGCTCTATTACTATAAAATACTATATCTCTACTATAATATAAGAAAGAAGGAGGCAGGACTAGTACTAATACTACTATAGTATAATAAAATATCTAACTAGGAACTAGAATCCCTAGAGGGCGACGAACTAGCTTTACCAGGATTCTTAATAGTAATATAATAAGGATAATACCTTAAACTATTAATATAAGTTAATAGATGGCCAGCAGACGCTATAATTAACTTAAGAATAACTAGTAATTTTATAAACCCTAAATTTATAAACTTTTATAAATTACCAAGCATAAGAAAAAAAGTTCCCACGCTAATTAATAGATTAAACAGCAAGAACCTAGGAACTCTCGAACTAATAATCAAATTAGTACTGCTACTTATAGTAGTATATAAGAAATACTGCGAACTAAGTTTTAACGTGACTCCTCTAGGCAAGTATAATATAGTATTAGGGATCCCGTGGCTCGAGGATCATAACCTAGATATTAATTAAAGCAAGAAGACACTTTAATAAAAAAAGAAACGCTTATAAATAAAAAAGAAGGTACTAGTTAGGGCTAGTAGCTAGTAACATGCTTAGAACAAAATTAAGTAGGTAGTTAGATAACTTACAAGGAGGTTAATACCTAAAGATAATTATATAACCCTAGAAAAAAGAAATCTAGTTATTTCTATTATTATAATAATAAAGTAACTATTAGAGAGAGCATAGTTAATAAATATTCTTAGTTAGGCTACTAGCGAAACAAGATAATATTACAAAATTATTAAAAATAAAAAAAAAGATAGGGAGAAGGCTTAGCAGCTAGTAGTAGTCACGAGTAATACTAAGCTATTCTAGAAAGTCCCGAAAAAGTATAATTAATTTCAAGATATTTTTAGGAAACCTAAGAACCCGGCGCTACTACCGCACGGGCCCCATAACTACACTATACCTATTTAGGAAGGAAAAGTATTAGATTATTAATAAATAATCTTACTAAATAATAAATATAATAGGTTGCTAAAGGAATACATTAACGTTAAAGAACTTATTAGGATTATCCGGAAGTTAAAGTCTCTAATAAGACACGGAGTCCTATTTATCCTAAAAAAGGGAGGAAAAGAGTAACTTTATATTAATTACTAACTACTTAATAACGCAATAATCAAGGATTAGTACTCTTTACCCTTAATTAATAATATCTAAGATAGGCTGCGCGGAGCGAAATAGTTTACGAAACTCGACATAACTAACGCGTATTACTATATTAAGATTAAGGAGGGAGAAGAATAGAAGATTATTTTTAAAATAAAATAAGGTTTTTATAAATACTAGGTTATGCTATTCGGGCTAACCAACGTATTAGTATTATTCTAGCAATATATTAAAGAAGTATTATAAAAGGTTCTACTAAGATGTACATATATATATATTAATAATATTATTATTTACTCGGAAACCTTCGAGCAACACGTACTAGATATATAAGAAATATTAGCAGAGCTGTAAAAGGCAAACCTTAAATACAAGCTTAAGAAATACAAGTTTTATATTAAAAAAACAGAGTTCTTAGGGCACTAGATCACCAAGGATAGTATCTAGGCAGAAATATTAAAGGTCAAAGTAATTTAAGAATAGCCTACGCCGAAGAACCTTAAAAAACTATAATAATTTATTAGTTTACTAAACTATTACTAATACTATATTAAGGGGTACACCTATAAAATAGAACCCCTATTTAAACTATTAAAGAAAAATATCCCGTATAAGTAAATAAATAAGTAATAACAAGCTTTTAAAAGAGCTAAAGAAAACCTAGCTAATCTACTAGTTTAGAAGTAACATAATCCTGCTCTACTTATAATAGTAGAAATAAATATATTAGACTACGCTTTATGGGCTATAATAACTTAAACCAGAACTAACAGTAAGAAAAGACTAGTAGCTTTTTACTTAAAGAAATTCACGCTACTAGAAGTAAATTATAATATCTATAATAAAGAACTACTAGCTATTATAGTAGTATTTAAATATTAGAAAATCTACCTAAAAGGTATAAGATACCAAGTTATAGTCAGGTCCGACCATAAGAATCTAACTTACTTTATAATAATTAAAGTATTAACAAGGAAACAAGCTAGATAGGTTAAACTACTATCGCAGTTCGACTATAAGATAGTATACTATAAAGGAACTAAGAACGCGCAAGCAGATGCTCTCAGCCGAAGACCAGACTATAAGGACAAACAGAGAGAGTGAACCAAACTGTCAAACAATACCTGTAATATTATGTAAACTATATACAGGATAACTAGGAGGATAACCTACTAATAGCCTAGTTCGCATATAATAATTTAGTTCATAGCATAACCAGCATAATACTATTTAAAGCTAATTATAAGTATTACCTAAGTATATATAGGGAACTATTATAAAAAGAATTAATAGCTAAGGAAGCTAACTTTTTTATAAATAAATTAAAGATAATCCAAGCCTAACTATTAAGAGACTTAGAATTTATTAATATGTAAATAGTAACCTACTATAATAAGAAAAGATCTAAAAGACTAGATCTAGAAGAGGAGGGGAAAGTCTTCCTTTTATAATAAAATATTAAGATAAAATAACTAAGCGTAAAGCTGGACCACGTCTGCTTAGGACTATTTAAAATTAAGAAGTAACTAGGACTAGTTAATTACTAACTAAAGCTACCAGCTTTAATAAAATATATATACCTAGTTTTTTATATCTTATTATTAGAACCAGCACTTATTAATACTAAACTCGCTAAATATATAAAAGTTAAAGAAATAAATAAAGTAGAATATAAAGTTAAAAGGATTCTAAACTACAAGCGAGTTAGCGGCAAAACAAGATACCTAGTAAAGTAGAAAAAATATAATACCTCTAAAAATACCTGGGAACCTATTAAGAACCTAACAGGTTACTAGAAGAAGGTTTAGGAGTATTACTAGGGATCTTAAAAGTAAAAAAGTTTATATTTTACTAGAATATCAGGGACCTAATTATCTAATTTAGACTAGTTAAGTCTAAAATTATAGTAAGCTAAGTAGTCTTATACTTATTAGCAAGGCGCTCTAGCTCCTAGTAATCCTTAGTAGTTAATAGATCCTTTTTTTTAAGTTACTTAAAAAAAGTACTATTATAGGCTAGTATTTTACTACCACGCTCCTTGTTATATCTTTAAAGTTAGTAGATACGGTAGATTTTACTTATTAGGTATTTTATTTCCTGCTCGCGGAGGAGTATTACTTATTTAAGCTCCTCCTTAGTAGCTTCTAGTTTAGTAAAATATTTCTTATTATTTTATTTTATTTAACTCTAGTCTCGCTTGTTATAAAACTATTTCTCGTACTTATAACTAAGGCGGGTGTACCACGCATAGTTTTTACTAGATAAACTTATAACGCAGAGCGAGCCAGCAAGGGCATAATATTTACAAGGATTATTAATAGGGGCACCTTTTTATTTAATAAAATCGGCTTAAACTATAAATTCGCTGTACTAAGAATATTTAGCTTTCAAGGTCTTAGCGACTTAGGACATTATAAACTATTGCAAAGGTAAGAGAAAAAAGGAAAACTTACTAACACTAAAAAACAGGAACTTATACTACTTATACTTCTTAGGATGAAAAGCAAAAAGAGGGGGAGTAGTATTAAGAACCTAGCAAGGCGGGGTTATAAAGTAGAAATAAGGATAGCTATTCTAATTAGGATAGCTAGGAGGAAAAGATAGCAGGTTAGTTAGGACTATAGTTATAGGAGGATAGTAATCTAAGAAAAATAAAAACCCTAGGAAGATAGCAGCCTACAAAAAACCACTACTAGGGAAAAATAATAATTTATAAAGGACTATTATTAAGGAAAGAACCATTATTAAGAAGGAATAGCAGTTATAAGATAATAATTATCGCCCTAGGATAATAGTCTGGCATACTCTAGTAATAAGCTACTAAGCAGGTAGAAAAAAGCTAAGGTAAGCTACGGATTATATAAGACTATTATAGTAACTATTATAATAAATAGCTAAGTATTAGTAGTTAAGATAGTAGTTACTAAGAACTACTACTTAAACTACTACGCTAATAATAGAAAAAAGGTAATTAGGATAGTAATTAGGATAAAAAATATTTAAGGATACTTATTACTACTATATCTAGTCTTACTTATTCTTCGTGATTAATACAAATTATTATCTTAGAGTTACCTTTAAAATAGTAATATACTCGTACGAACTACTTTACAAGTATTTTATATATAGGATACTTGGCCTTGCCTACTTTAACTAAGCTTAACCCCGACCATAACTAGTCCTTATACTAATTAAACATAAAAGCTATTAAGGAGAAAGAATTAAGTAAGTAAGTCAAGCGTTGCGAGCTTACAAGAAATTACCAGGGTTAGGAAGAAGCCTTAGGTTAGTTCTTCCGTAACACTAACCTTCTTATTATAACTCCTCCTAGCCCCGCGGGCCTACTCCTAAGAGCTACCTGTTACGGAAGAACCAACCTCTCGCTTCTTCCTAACCCTGGTAACTTCTTATAAGCTTATAACACTTAACTTAATTTACTTAATCTTTTTTTTAAATAGCTTTATATCTAACTAGTATAAAGACTAGTTATGGTTAGGGTTAAGCTTAGTTAAAATAAGCAAGGCCAAGTATCTTATATATAAAATACTTGTAGAGTAGTTTATACAAGTATATTACTATTTAAAAGTAACTCTAAGATAATAATTTATATTAATTATAAAAAATAAGTAAAACTAGATATAATAGTAATAAGTATCCTTAAATATCCTTTACTAGTATACTATTCTAGTATATTATCCTTATAGTCCTTAACTAGGTACCTAGGTACTACCCTAGTATACTATTCCCTTAGTCCTTTACTATAATATATATACATAACTTTTTTTATAGGTATCTCGCCGGGTAGGCTCTATTATATAATAATTAATATTTATTTATACTTATTAGTATTTACTAGGCCTGTTCTAATACTAAAAATAATTAATATATTAAGAGCCTAAATATTATAATAATATAATCTTCCGTGGCTAATAATATTTCTCCCCTAATAATAGTGTCCTAGGATACTATTATCTTATTATAATATTACTAGTTTCTTTTAAGTTATTATAATAGTCTTAGTTATCTTGCCCGCAGGCTTTATAAAATTATAAATATTTATTATAGAATTATTTATATACTACCTAATCTTTATTAGTCCTGTCCTAGTATATTAGCTAGATATAATAATATTAAAATATGATTTATTACTAGAGTTATTATTATTCTTACTTAATTTTAATCCTCCTGCGTTCTTAGTAATTTTATTTTATAGTATTAGGCCTTTTTTTATTACTTAGTAGTCTAAAAGGATCTTTAAATCTTTTTTAGATAAGGTTTTTAATTAGGGTTTTAGGTATCTTAATAAGTTCTTCCCTACTAGGATTAGGGCCTTCTACTTAAGTACTAAATTATTTATTAAAAGGATTAAAGTCCTATATAATAACTAGGAATTTGCTATACTCCTTTTCTTAAACTAGTTTAGTAATAGATTTATTTTTATAAGTCCTGTCTAACCTCTTAACTTAGTTATTTTATAAAATTTATTAGAGTTAATATTTTTTAGTATAATATTTTTATATAAGCTTACAAGCCTTACTACTATAACTAGTATTATATTTCTTAGTTTAAACACGCATGTAAGTTTCTAGCTTTATATTAGTTATATTATTAAGGGCTTATTTATTTTATTTACTCTAATTTAGAAGTAAGTTACTTAGGTATCTTCTTATTCTTAACTCCCTAGCTTAGTATAGTATATACCTAACTAGTTTTTTTATTTCCTAGGTAATTCTTGTAGCTTCTTTATAGGTTAGAGGTAAGTTATCCTCCCCTTCTAGGATCTTTTTAATAAGGGCGATTTCTCTTATCGTGTTAAGTATTATTAGCTTTATAATAGTGTTTAATTATTTTTTTTATCTAGAACTTTTATAGTTTTTCTAGCCCTGCTTCTTTTTTTAAGAGTAGTCTATTATTTTATAGCCTAATTTACTGCAGGTAAAGTATATTTTTTTTTTTTAGTATTATTTCTTTTCTTTTTTAGAAAGTATTATATTAAGGTTTATTAGTTAAGGTCTATAGGAATTATTATATCCTTAATTTCTTAGCTAAAATTATTATTTAGTATTAGTATAATTTCTTCTAGTCCTGCTAGATTAATAGAAACGTGGTATTTAATATTTATTATACTAGTATTAATAATAACCTCTTTTCCTTACCCGCAGGTCTTAGAGTTAGTTATTAATTTATACTACTTACTTAATTATTTCTTTAATAGTCTTAGGTCTATTTATAATAGCTACTTTTTTAAGGATCTCTTACTTAAGTTCTTTCTTAAATTACTTAATAAAGGCCTTGTTATTCTAAGATATACGTGATTATAATTACGCGAACTTAGATATGTAATAAGATATATTACCTATTTACCTTAGTTATCTTATTTCTTATTTAGTATTTTAAGTAATATTAATATTATTAAAAGTATTTTCTAAGTACCTCTTAAAAATACTATAGTCTATAAAGATTTCCTTAGTATTATTAGCTATATTATCTATGTTAGTAATTTAGTACTCCCTTATAAAGGATTTAAATTATTTATAAGCTATCCTAGTAAAATAAGTAAAGGCAAAGAAAACTTTATTTTTTTATCTTATAAACTTATCTTTATTAATATTAAGATAGATATTTATCTAGGTCTACTAGTACCTAAGCTTAGATTAAGTACTATTAAAAAATTTAGGGGTCTTAAGCTTTATAGTTTTTATAATAAGCTAGTTACTAAGTTTAAGGACCTGTTCCTAGAGCTATTTAATTATTTCTTAGGCTTTACTAGTAAGAATAATATTATATTAATTAAAGTTATTAGTTAAGCTATTAATTATTATAACTTAATTATTAAGCTATTCTTATATAGTATAAATAATAGACTAGAGTTACTTTATATTAGTAGAGGGTTAGTTAGCTTATTAATTTTTTTTAAAAGCTATAATAATAATTATTTTAAGTTAAGATAAAATACTCGTGTTAACTAGTAATTAATATATTATAAAAAAACTAACCTCTTACTTCTTCCTAACCCTAGTAACTTCTTATAAGCTTGTAATACTTAACTTAACTTACTTAATCTTTTTTCTAAATAGTTTTATATCTAACTAGTATAAAGACTAGTTATAGTTAAGGTTAAGCTTAGTTTAAAGTAGACTAGGCTAAGTATCTTATATATAAAATATTTATAGATTAGTTTATACAAGTATATTACTATTTAAAAATAACTCTAAGATAATAATTTATATTAATTATAAAGAATAAGTAAGACTAGATATAATAGTAATAAGTATTCTTAAATATCCTTTACTAGTATACTATTCTAGTATACTATCCTTATAATCCTTAACCAGGTACCTAGGTACTACCCTAGTATATTATTTCCTTAGTCCTTTATTATAATATACGCACGTAACCTTTCTTTATAAGTATCTTGCTAGGTAGGCTTTATTATATAATAATTAGTATTTATTCGTGCCTGTTAGTATTTACTAGGCCTATCCTAATATTAAAAGTAATTAATATATTAAAAGCCTAAATATTATAATAATATAATCTTCCATGGCTAATAATATTTCTCCCCTAATAATAGTGTCCTGGGATACTATTATCTTGTCGCAACGTTACTAGTCCGTATTATTCTGCCGCGTAGACCGCCTGGCTGGGTTCTTAACACTACCTAGGATATACTACCTCTAGTAACTACATCTATTAATAACTAGGCTATGGCTTAGCTTATTAATTATCCTAGTATACAAGGTAACTAGCTATAAGTTATACTACCTAGTTTAATACCTGCTACTATAGTTATATTACTAGGTCTAGCTTCTTAAATAAGACTTAAGCCCTTATCTCTCTAGGAACACGTGTAAATCTTTATCCTAGTATATTAATATATTTATTTTTATAGTAAATTATCTACTAACTAGCTTATTAAATAATATTAAACTTGTAAGGCTATTCTTATTACCTGTGCTAGCTGTAAACCACTACTTAAAGATAAGTATATAAAATATATTTTATTATTCGCGGGTATTATAAGGCGTAAGCCTGTATTCGCGAAATATATTTCTAGTAGGATTAGGTAAAAGTATAATAACTACTTTTATTATAATATTCCCTGCTTACTTGCGTAGTAAGAACTAGGTATTAGTCTAACTTTGCCTAGGTATTATATAAGCTTATTAGTATATTTTTAATTAAGAATAATCTAATAAAAAGAGCTTTACTTTTATAAATAGAGCTTTATTATTAGATTTAGGTACCTTATATATTATACCTCTTACTAAAATATATAATAGGCCTGTAATATTTCTTAAGCTTATAATAATACTAGCTACTAACCTACTAGCGTAACTATATATAATAATAATACCTTACCCTACTTGTGCTTTTTATTTTTAGATATTTATTTATAGAGTTTATTTTAGGCTAGGTATATAAATATCCTTAGTAGCCTAGTTTTTATCTTTTTATAATATTATTACTATAAAATTTAAAGATTTTTTTATTACTTTAACTTCTTTTATAAATTTCTTAAATATTTATAAATATCTTAAGTAGCTCTTAGACTCTTATATAATATTATTCTTGCCTGGCTTGTACCCTTTCTATTTAACTTAATATAGTTATTTATAGTTATTCTTATTTTTTTCCCTTGTAAGAATAGCTTTAGATATATAGCAACTGCTATTTACTTTTATAGGGTATATAAGGAACAATTCTGTGGAATTAACTCTTTTTATTTTCTAATACTCGCGAAGTATTAAAATATAAAAGATATTATAGATATCTAGCCTCGCGGGTAAGTCTAAATAGTATATATTCTATTTAACACGTTTAATAACTTGCTAAGCTCTATAGAATAGTATATCTAACTTATAAGATAATTGCGTTAAAGACTAGTTCTTCGCGCTAACCTATATATACTTACTAACCTTAAAGGTCTTAGTAATATACTTCTTATTATAGTATTTTTTTTAATACTCGCGAGCCTTTTCTAAAGCCTTAATAGTATTTTTATAAATTTTTTATAGCCAAGCTATATAATATATAGTATCTTTTTCTATAATATCCTAGATATCTAGTTAGGTATCTAGCGCAAGCACGCGAGGGTACTTACTTATCTCTATATAAAATAAAATAGTACTTATTAATACTTACTTTAAGTTATTATATATAAACTCTGCGAGAAGTAAGAAATTAACCTAGTTATCCTAGTTAAAGTTAATATAACTTTACAGGTATTATTCTAAGATATTATTTAAGTATTTTATCTAGCTATTTATTTATAAATAATACGCGATACTTAATAATTACTTAATCTTAAAATAATATATTAAGTTAGACTAGAACCCTAGTATAAAAACTAATCCGCGGTTTATTATAATATTTACAAGTATTTTATATAAGTAAATTACCTTATAAAATATTATCTTTATAAGCTATACTCCCTTAATTATTTTATAAACTAGGATAAAATAAGCTACCTTACTTAAATAATCTATAATAATAAGAATTATATTATATAACTACTAATCAGGATTTATAATCCCTATACTAGCTAGTAGATTAGTAATAAAATCTATACTAATCTATTCTTATATTCTTGCGGGGACTAGTAAGGGCTATAACAAGCCCTATTACTTATTATACTTAACCCTCACGCTTAAGTATACTATATAGCTCTAATAATATTTCTTAATAAACTTATATATATATAACCACTAGAATTACTAATAAACAAGTTTTTAAGTTTTTTTTAAAATAAAGTATCTTACTAAAAAATTATTATAAAGCTTCGCGAGTATTTTAAGGTATAAGAAATACTAGTCTAGGAGGTATATCTTTTTTTTATAATAAAATATACTATCCTTATCTAATTAGAGGCTTAGCTCTAATCTACCTTTTTTAAGTATAATATATTTAGTATTAGGATTTGCTAGGCCTTTATAAATATCTCGTATAATAAGATTATTTTCTAGTAGTATTAGAAGCTTCTCTAGTAACTTAATAAAAAAGTCCTTATAAAATAATCCTTTACTATACAAGATATACTAGACTATTACCCGCGTAGTCTAATACTACCTAGTATTAGATTTATTAATTATTATAATCCTTATAACTAGTCCCTCGCCTAATTCTTATAATATAAGTATTTATTTTAAAGCTAGTATTATAGCTATAACCTGCTTCGCGGATAAGCTAAGCTAATTTTATAACTTACTAAGAGCACGCTCTTAATACTCTAGCTTATCCTTATAATAAGTAGATTTTATATAGTCTATTTTATATAATAAGTTATTTACTAGGTTAAGCTTACCCGCGTGGTAAACTATCCTAAATCTAAATCTTACTAAGAACTAGGACTAATAAATTTATATTCGCGAGAGAGCTTTAATCTATAACTAAAAGTTTTATAATACTTTATAATTTATAATAACTTTTATTTCTTTATAACTACCCTTTAGGTAGTGCCGCTACTTATAGAATAATTTTATAATAACTAGAAATTCTTGCTTGCTAATATTATAATTATACTTAATAATAATTATTTTTTTAGAGAAGAATATTACTAGGCGTCGCGTGTTATTTTTTTATAGCTAGGTTAATATATTATAAACTACCTAGCCAGAAATATTACTCTTTAATTATATAAAAAGGAACTTATTCTAATAAGTTAGCTTTACTATCTTATAAAAAGCTTCCTTAATTTTCTAGAATAATTCGCGAGCTTTATTTATTATAATATTTTTAGAACTCTTAATAGGCCGCGGGGTATCTTACTTACTAGACTTCCTTAATAAATTTATAAGTAAAGCTATAAGATAAGAATATTTCTTTATAAAATATTAGTACTAATTCGCGAAGTTAATAAATATAAAAATATTATAAGTAATCCTAGGTATAAGTTACTCTATAATAGTACTTACCTACAAGGGTTTTATCTTAATACTCTCTAGTATAATTATATACTTAAAGAAATTAATCTTAGTTATTATAAAACTATATTTACTTTACTTATAATATAAACTTACCTTATATAATTTATTAAGAACTTCCTTTACTTATTAATAATATTTTTTTAGTATCTGCGAGAATATAATTATATTATCTAGGTATATAATAATATATATATCTAGGATATTACAGAATACCTAGTTCGCGAATCCTTAGAATACTACAGGGGCGTTTGTTAAATTAAATAGTATTATATAATATTTATATAACTTATATTTTATCTAGAAAGCTATTTTCTACTTGTACTTATAAGTAATATAAATCTAATTAAATATATCGCGAAGGTTAAATTAACTAAACTACTTAGCCTTACTAAGTCTCCTAATTATCTTGTCTATTAATAATAATAGATACTAGTTCTTAATAGTAATAATATTTAGCTTATAATAATCCGCGTATATATAGATACTACTATTTTTCTTTAGCGTGTAAAGTAATAGTACTCCTGTAGGTAATTTAGATAATTAGATCCACCCCTTTGCAAGTATTATTAAGATATACTCGCGAATAACTAGTACTTTATAAGGGGAGTAATCATATAAAAGGTTAAATAATAGTTTCTTACTTTTTTCTAGTTTAATCTGCAAGTTAACTCCTTTATAATATAAAGGTAATTTCTTTAATTTATAGTCTAAGAAGATATCTATAAATTTAAAATATTACTTAAGAATATCTTTTACTAATAGTTTATTTATTTAGATTGCGCTAACTTAGAGAACTTATATCTATAATAGATTATAAGTAATACTTATCTCTTCTATAATAATTATAGAGATATCTAAAAAAGAACTATCATAGAAATTTAGGATCCTATCTGCCTAGTGTTAAGAACCCGGCAAGGCGGGGTCGCAAGGCAGAAACAGGGACAGCTGTTCCGGCTAGGACAGCTAGGGAGAAAGACAGCGGGTTAGTCAGGACTGCGGTTACGGGAAGATAGCAGTCTAGAAAGGACAAGAACCCTAAGAAGACAGCAGTCTATAAAGGACCGCTACTAGGAAAAGATAGTAGTCTAGAAGGGACTACTATTAAAGGAAGGACCGCTGTTAGGAAAGAATAGCAGTCACGGGATAACAGCTATCGCCCCAGGACGACAGTCTAGCGTACCTTGGCGGAAAGCTACCAGGCGGGTAGAAGGAGGCCAAGGAGGGCCGCAGATTACGTGAGACTACTATAGAAACTACTATAGGGCATGGTAGTCAGGAAGGTAGTTGCCAAGAACTACTATATAAACTACTACAGGGGTTAGTAGTCGGGATAGTAGTCAGGATAAAAAATATTTAAGAATACTTATTACTACTATATCTAGTCTTACTTGTTCTTCGTAATTAATATAAGTTATTATCTTAGAGTTACTTTTAGAACAGTAACATATTTATACGAACTACTCTATAAGTATCCTATATATAGGATACTTGGCCTTGCCTACTTTAATTAAGCTTAACCCGACCGTGACTAGTCTTTATACTAGTTAGACGTGAAGCTATTTAGAGAAAGGATTAAGTAAGTTAAGTCAAGCGTTGCGAGCTTACGAGAGGTTACTAGGGTTAGGAAGAAGCAGAGAGGCCTGCCCTTCCGTAACACCTAGCAGGTTTTTAGGTCGCGGAGTTTTATTTAAATAATACTTAAGAAAAGCTCTAAGATATCTAGCAAGGATATAGCTAGCTTATAAAAAATTTTCTAGACTTTATAAGAATTCTTAAGCTTTATCTTAACTTTTACTACTTTTTTATTCTAGAGTTCCTAGTTATTTACTATTAATATATAAACTTATCATAATAATATTTTCTAGCTTACTTATTTTACTAGTATTATAAATATAATATTTACTATACTACTACTATCTACTAATACTCGCGTGATATAAATAATATTATTACTAAGCTTAACTAAGGTAGGAAGCTACTTCTACTTTATAAATAGCTTAGTACTAGTAAGTAAGACCTTAGGTTTTCTTACTAAGATATTAACCGCGGTTACCTCTAGTAAAGGAGCTTAGTAAAAATATTTAATAAAAAAAGTACTAAAGTATTTTTATAAAGAACTAACTACGGTTACCTCCTGCGGAGGAGCTTAGTAAAAGTACTTATTTAAGGCCTCCTTAGACCTTTAGTCTTCTATATAAGTATAAATAATAAGGTCTTCTTATATAAAGGATTAATTTTTTTTATACAGGGTAATCCCTTACCTAGTACCTACTCTTATAGTACTTATAATAAGTATTTTAATTCCTAAACCTTTTTTTACAGGATCCTACCTAGTTAGTAAGTAGTTTAAAATATTTATTTTATAAACCTTAGTTCTTAGTAGGACTACTAGGTAGTCCTTATAAATACCCTTCTAAAAAGTAGGAATTACTATATTTATAATTATTATTCTACCCCCTCGCAGGGCTAGGGCTATTATTATTTAATCTTCGCGAGCTATTACTAGTACTAGCGCGGATTAGAGGTTAAAGCTTAATAGCTATGTTTATAAGGTCTTATTATTTATATAATATTTCTAGCTATTTATAAAGTTATTATTAAGTCTTGTAAAGTAATAATTTATAAAATATATAAAGCTAAATTAGCTTAGGATCCTTTATATCCTTACCTAATTTACTAATTATCTTATTAAATTACTTAAGGTACGCGAATTTAGTCTCTTTATTAGGCTTTATACAAGCGCGGAGAATAATAAATTATAATTCCTAAAGTTTATTTCGCGGGTTTCCTAGTTACTTCTTAAAGAAGTTGTATAAATTATCCTAACCTTTTTTATAGTATTCGCGCGAGCTTTTATCTCCTTATAAAATAATAAGTATACTATCTAGGTAAAGTATTATATAGTCTACCTTGTCCTTTTTATTAAACTAGTTTATTTTCGCGAGTATGTTTATCTAGTCGCGGAATATCTAGTAATTAGTATAATTAGTAGTTAAGTAAAATATACTTTTTAATAATAAGCAGATTTTAGGTAAATATTTTTTTATAAGGCTCTTATAAATTATTTTAGATAATTAATAGATATACTTATAAGACTTAAGTATATTAAGCTTAGTAAGTTATTTACAAGTAATAAACTTATACTTAAATATTATAACATGCTATTTCTTAATAATTAGTAGTTTCTTGCTAGCTATTTATAACTTAGGAATAAAAGTCTTACTAAGTATAGGCCCCTCTACTAGGGAAGTACTTGTAGTAGAACTATCCTATTCTGCGGCAGGTACTTAACCTATTCCCTTAGGGGTTTAATAATTATAAGGATTTTTTTAATTTCTCTAATATTATAAATAAGCTAATTTATAGGGGTAGAGTATTAAAATTATAAGAAAGAGGTTTCTTATAGGCTTGGTTAAATTAGTATATTTAAGACTCGGGAACTTAATAAGGAAATAAGGGCTATTTTTAAAGATCGCGGAAATAGTATAGATTAACATTAAGGTTCAGAATCTTGCTTTACAAGGATTCTGAAGTTAGTATACGCTTAGTTAGCCCGCGGCTGAGTCAGCACTAGCAGGACATTCGCGTGTCTTTATAATAGGCTTGTTCCTAATATAGCTTTTATATTCGCTAATATATTTTTTAACTTTTTTTCTTATATTTTTAATATAATAGTTTCTTGTAATCTTTTTATATATTTTATTAATTCTAAAATATCCTTCTATTAGACTATTATAGTATAATAAAATAATTTTATTAATTAGCGTAGGTAGGATATAAATTAATCCCTTAATTTAAATTATACTATTTTAGGATTTAATCCTGTTATTTAATACTTCTAGGATTTATTATATAAGCTTATATTTTTTTAAGGCTTTCTTAACCTTTTCTAGGACTTCTAGTTTATTAACTTTTATTATTACGGCTAGGATTATTAAATTATTTCTAAGTATTCTATTTTTATTAACTTATAGGATTACTAGTTTTAGATTTTTTTATTATTTTTATAGTCTAGTCTTTGACTAAGGGCGTCTACTTATATATTCTTAGTTCCCTTATAATATACTATCTTATAGTCGAACTATAATAGTAGTTTAGCTTATCTAGCTTGTCTTCTTATTAACTCTTTAATTATTATAAAATAAGTTAGATTTTTATAATCTAATTTAACTATAACTTAGTATCTTACACCTTCTAGGTAAATCTTCTAATATTTAAATATTATTATAATAGCTAGTAGTTCTTTATTATAAATATTATAATTTATTTCTAGTAATATAAACTTTCTTAAATAAAAAGCTATTAATCTTTTCTTACTATTAATTCTAATTTAGGTTATTATAGTTCCTAAAATATAATCTAATATATTTATTTCTATTATTATAAGTAGGGTAGGATTATACTACTTTTAAACTAGTAAATTAGTTAGGTTTTTTTTAGCTCTTTTAAAAGCCTATTACTACTTATTTATTTATTTATACAGGATATTTTTCTTTAATAATTAAAATAAGGGTTTTATTTTATAAGTATACCCCTAATATAGTATTAGTAATAGTTTAATAATCTAATAAATTACTATAGTTCCTTAAGATTCTTAGGTATTAGCTATTCTTAAATTATTTTAATCTTTAACACTTCTACCTAGATACTATCCTTAGTAATCTAGTATCTTAAGAACTTTATTTTCTTAATATAAAACTTATATTTCTTAAGCTTATATTTAAGATTTATTTTTTATAACTTTACTAATATTTCTTATATATTTAGTATATATTACTTAAAGGTTTCTAAATAAATAATAATATTATTAATATATATACATGTATATCTAGGCAAAACCTTCTATAGTATTTCTTTAATATATTATTAGAATAATACTAGTATATTAGTTAGCCCGAATAATATAACCTAGTATTTATATAAACCTTATTTTATTTTAAAGGTAGTTTTTTATTTTTCTTCTTCCTTAATCTTAATATAATAATACGTGTTAGTTATATTAAGTTTCGTGAACTATTTTACTCCGCGTAGCCTATCTTAGATATTATTAATTAAGAATAAAGAGTACTAATCCTTAATTATCGCGTTATTAAGTAATTAGTAATTAATATAAAGTTGCTCCTTTTCTCCCTTTTTTAGGATAAATAGGACCTTATATTTTATTAGAGACTTTAATTTTCTAATAATCTTAATAAGTTTCTTAATATTAATATATTTTTTTTAGCAACCTATTATATTTATTATTTAATAAGATTATTTATTAGTAATTTAATACTTTTCCTTTTTAAATAAGTATAGTATAATTATAAAGCCCGTGTAGTAATAGTACCAGGTTCTTAAGTTTCCTAAAAATATCTTAAAATTAACTATATTCTTTTAGGATTTTTTAGAGTAGCTTAGTATTACTAGTAACTATTACTAGTTACTAAGCCTTCTCCCTTTTTTTTTTATTTTTAATAAATTTATAATATTATCTTGTTTTGCTAGTAACCTAACTAGGAATATTTATTAACTATACTTATTTTACTAGTTACTTTATTACTATAATAATAAAAATAACTAGACTTTTTTTTTCTAGGATTATATAATTACCTTTAAATATTAACTTTTTTATAACTTATTTAACTACCTGCTTAGCCTTATTTTAAGTATGTTATTAGTTACTAGCCCTAACTAGTACTTTTTTTTTTATTTATAAGTATTTTTTTCTTTACTAAATTATCTTCTTACTCTAGTTAATATTTAGGTTATAATCTTTAAGCTATAGGATCCCTAATATTATATTATACTTGCCTAAAGAGATTATATTAAAACTTAGTTTATAGTATTTCTTATATACTACTATAAGTAGTAATATTAATTTAATTATTAGTTTAAGAGTTCCTAGGTTCTTGCTATTTAATTTATTAATTAGTATAGGAACTTCCTTCCTTATACTTAGTAATTTATAAAAGTTTATAAATTTAGGATTTATAAAATTACTAGTTACTCTTAAGTTAATTATAGTATTTACTAGCTATCTATTAACCTAGATTAATAATTTAAGGTATTATCCTTATTATATTATTATTAAGAATCCTGGCGAAGCTAATTTATTATTATTTAGTAATTCTAGCTCTTACTTAGGTACTATTTAATATAATATAAGTAGATATACTAATTCCTACTTCTTTTTTCTTTATATTATAGTAAATATAATGTATTTTAAAGTATCTAGTCTAGGGCTCGAGCATATAACCTAGATATTACTTATACCCTTTATATAAATAATTTATCTAGTAGTATAGGTACTTAGTATTATATTAAATATATTTAGGCATGATTAGTTTATAGCCTATTATTTTTTTAAGGTACTATACTATAATACTAGGCATATCTAATTATAATAGGTTACTTATAGTTACTATTTATACTCTAGGTATTTAGTATAATACTTGTAATTATACTACTTATAATAATAATACTTATAATTAGAAAAACTTAGTTATCTTTCTCTAATATTTTTTAGGCTATTATAATAGTCCTAGTTATCTTGCTTATATATCTCGCAGAATCTCAGGTACTAATTATATATTTACTTGTATTTTACTTAATTTTTATATATTACTTCCTAGCATGTTAGCTAGATATAGTAATACTAAAATATAATTTACTATTAAAGTTATTATTATTATTCTTATTTATTTCTAACTTTCCTGCGTTCTTAGTAATTTTATTTTATAAAGTTAGGCCTTTTGCTATTACCTAATAATCTAAAAGGGTTCTTAAACCCTTCTTAAGTAAGGTTTTTAATTAGGGTTTCAGGTACTTTAATAAGTTCCTCCCTACTAGGATTAGAGTCTTTTACTTAAGTATTAAATTATTTATTAAAAGAGTTAAAGTCTTATATAATAACTAAGAATTTACTATGCTCTCTTTCTTAAACTAGCTTAGTAATAAGTTTATTTTTATAAGTCTTATCTAACCTCTTAACTTAGTTACTTTATAAAATCTATTAAAATTAATATTTTTTTATATAATACTTATATATAAGCCTATAAGTCTTGCTATTATAACTAGTATTATATTTTCTAGCCTAGACACGTATATAAGCTTTTAGCCTTATATTAATTATATTATTAAGGGCTTATCTATATTATTTACTCTAGTTTAAAAATAAATTACTTAGGTATTCTTTTATTCTTAACTTCCTAGCTTAGTATAGTATATACTTAACTAGTTCTTCTATTTTCTAGGTAGTTCTTATAACTTTTTTATAAGCTAGAAGTATACTTATATTCTTTATATACTCTACTTCTTCTAGTAATATAGTAAAAAAGTCTTTTTCCCTAGTTATATTAAGTATTATTAGCTCTATAATAGTATTTAGTTATTTTTTTTATCTAAAACCTTTATAATTTTTCTAGCCCTACTTTTTTCTTTAAGAATAGTCTATTACTTTATAGCCTAATTTACTATAAGTAAAGTATAAATTCTTTTTACAATATTATTCCTTTTTTTTCTTAGAAAATATTATATTAAGGTCTATTAGTTAAGATCTGTAAGAATTATTATATCCCTAATTCCTTAGCTAGAATTATTATTTAATATTAGCGCGGTTTCCTCTAGTCCTGCTAGATTAATAGAAATATAGTACTTAATATTTATTACGCTATTACTGATAATAGCCTTCTCTTCTTACCTGCAGGTCTTAGAGTTAGTTATTAATTTATACTACTTGCTTAACTATTTCTTTAATAATTTTAAGTCTATTTATAATAGCTATTTTTTAAGGATCTCTTATTTAAGTTTTTTCTTAAATTATCTAATAAAGGCCTTGTTATCCTAAAATATACGCGATTATAATTACGCGAACTTAAATATATAGTAAAATATATTACTTATCTACCTTAGTTATTTTATTTCTTGTTTAGTATTTTGAGTAGTATTAATATTACTAAAGGTATTTTTTAAGTATTTCTTAAAAATACTATAGTCTATAAAGATCTCCTTAGTATTATTAGGTATTTCTTCTATATTAATAGTTTAATATTCCCTTATAAAGAGTTTAAATTATTTATAAGCTACCCTAGTAAGATAAATAAAAATAAAAAAAACTTTATTTCCTTATCCTGCAAACTTATTCTTATTAATATTAAGATAAATATTTATCTAGGTTTATTAGTACCTAAGCTTAGATTAAGTTTTATTAAAAAGTTTAAAGATTTTAAGCTTTATAATTTTTATAGTAAGTTTATTACTAAGTTTAAGGATCTACTCCTAAAGCTATTTAATTATTTCTTAGGTATTACTAGTAAAAGTAGTATTATATTAGTTAAGATTATTAATTAAGCTATTAATAATTATAGCTTAATTATTAAGCTGCTCCTGTATAATATAAATAATAAACTAAAGTTACTTTATATTAGTAAAGGGTTAGTTAGCTTATTAGTTTCTTATAAAAGCTATAGCAATAATTATTTTAAGTTAAAATAAGATACTTATATTAACTAGTAATTAATATTATATAGAAGAATAAACCTATCTATATCTTCCTAACCCTAGTAACCTCTTATAAGCTTATAATACTTAACTTAACTTACTTAATTCTTTCTTTAAATAACTTTATATCTAACTAGTATAAGGACTAGTTATAGTCAGGATTAAGCTTAGTTAAAATAGGTAAGGCTAAGTATCCTATATATAAAATATTTATAGAGTAGTTCGTACGAGTATATTACTATTCTAAAAATAATTCTAAGATAATAATATATATTAATTATAAAAAATAAGTAAGACTAGATATAGTAGTAATAAGTATCCTTAAATATCCTTTATTCTAATTACTATCTTAATTACTAATCCCTATAATAATTTTTATAGTAGTTCTTAGTAACTACCTCCTTAACTACTATACCCTATAATAATCCCCGTAATAATCTTATATAACCCGCGGTTTTTCTTAGCTCCTTCCTACCTGCCTAGTAACTTACTACTAAAGTACTCTAAACTATTATCCTGGGGTAATAGCTATTATCCCGTGACTACTATCCCTCTCTAATAATAGTTTTTTCTTAATAATAATCTTTTATAAACTGCTATCCCCCCCTAGCAGCAGTCCTTCGTAGATTATTATTCTCCTAGGGTTTTTATCCTTTCTAAACTATTATCCTCCCGTAACTACAGTCCTAACTAACCTGCTGTTTTTCTCTCCTAACTATCCTAACTAGAACAGCTGTCCCTGTTTCTGCCTTGCGACCCCGCCTTGCTAGGTTCTTAACACTAGTATAATTATAAATTATACTATCCTTAAAGGATAAGAGTCTATGCTTGCAAGCAATATTTATATAATTATATTATTTATAGAGATAAGAAAGTATTAAGAAAATAATTTTATATATTATTTTATAATAGTAAGTTACCCGCAAGAAAGCCTTTTTCTTTTTTATAGTAGCTTTTCCTTTTATAAAAAGGTTTTATTAGCTATAAAAGTTTTTTACTAGTACTTACTAAATATATATCTAGATTAGATAATAAGAACTCCTAGCCTTAGGGACTAAGGCCTATAAAAAGAAAAAATAATTATAAGAATATATAAATATCCTGCTAGTGCTAACTTAGTTACAGGCTAACTAAGTATATACTAACTTTAGAATCCTTATAAAGTAAGATTCTGAACCTTAGTATTAATCTATACTATTTACATGATTATTAAAAATAGCCCTTATTTCCTTATTAAGCCTCTAAATCCTGAATACACTAATTCAACCAAGCACACAAGAACCCCTGTTCTCACAACAACCTTAGGATTAGATAGATTTAATAATAATCTGAAAAAGAAAATTTAATTCTTAAGCCAGAAGTTTAAAAGTTTAATACTATATAAGATATTTAAACTAATTATATCTATAATTAAAAATATCTTTTTAAAACTAATCTTAGGGCTTTACTAATTTTCAATTATAATTATGCCTAATTTATAAGTTAGATTACTTTAAAAACTTAATATATCTAAATTAACTACTAATTCTAGTAGTTATAAAGTTTTAAAGGTAATTAACTTATAAAGAGAAAGCCTTATACTAGAAAATAAAGAAGTTAAACTATAAGCTATAGTCTATTAGCTAATTACTAATAAGAGAAAAATAAAGCTATAAAAAAGCACTTAAATAACTCTGGCCACCCTGTGGGGAAAGCAGCACTGCGAGCGCGACTACTAACACAGTCCTCCATACCTGGCTTGCGCTCTCGCAGGTTAACGCAGATACCGCCATTATATCTCTTAGTAATAATCGTATTATTAACAAGATCCCTGTTAATCTTGCAGCAAATAGTATCCTGCTGTATATTATGCTGGGGACCACTAGTATAATACTCGCGGGGGCGGCGCTATATATTGCGCGCATAGTGTCCGAGTCTATAAAGCAATTACGCGAGTTTGTTCCTAAGTAGGCTAATATACTACGTGTGATATATACTCCCGTACTAGTATTATCAGGGAGGATAGAGCTAATATAGCAAGCGGTTGCTAATAAGCTAAAGTATTAGATATTTATTTATAACAGGTTACAGGATCTAAAAGTGTTAAAAGGACTAATCAGGCTAGACTTTTAAAGTCAAGGCCATGATCCCGATGCGTTTTTGAAGACAAGGCTTGAGGGTGCATACGAAGCGTGGTGCGAGCAGGATACAGCGGCTCTATTAGGATGGCGAAAGAGCTGATTTGTCAGTGTTTTTGTCTGATATATATCCTTGCTGGTGCAGATTGTTCTATGTTGAGCTTCAGTAACTAAATACATATATCGCGACTATGCTATGCTTGCTTTGCTACCACCGAATGCTAGGAGCTGCGGAGCCCATAAATACCACGAGCCCCAATAATGCATCTCTTCATGAAGCAAGGATTTTCCTGTTGCCAGTAGCTTTGGAGCCTGTTAACGGGCTCTCACAATGAAGTAGACCTCGAGCGCACACTTCTACTTTCCGAGCCTCATGAAGCGCCCCATCGGACGCCGGACCGCAATGTTTGCCCACGACAAAGTATTTTACAAGTCGTAGTGGTGCCTACAAGGCCCGCCGTGTCTGGAGGCTACGGGTAAGAAGCAGGGCCCCGGACAACCTGTTAGATGACACTTGGCAAATAGTCTGCGACGTGAAGTCAGAGGGCCTCGGCCCATCCATCCATATCTTCTAGATTGTGCATATATACCAAGGAAAGGAGGGCACAAATGGTAGCATATGTGCCAGCGCTAAAGCACATTGCCATCTCATTCCCGAATTGGTCCGCAAGATAAGCTAGAATTTCCCGTCACCCATGACAAGAAGCTGAAAAAGGCAAACGTCTACAATTGAGGGCAAGATTCCTGCTTTGCGCAACCGTTGCAGCGTGACGGTAGACTCCAAAGGAAAGGGCACCCATCCCGCTGAGTGCCACTCCTCCAGCACGGCGGCATGCATGGCCATTTCCGAATCCTCCGAGGCACCAAGAGCGGCAAACCACTCGCGTGGTGGGACTACATTCAGCGACCGTCCGGGAAACACGACACTCGGGAGATCCCGGTAAAGAATATGCTGCGGGGAGACGATATGATGGATCTGTAGCCGGCCGCTGTGCGCTACAAGCCGCGACAGGTACAGCATACTCTGGGCCAGAAAGTCGGCCGTGATCCAACTCATTCCACCACCCCTCTCACTGTTGAAGTCCGGCACCATGCCCAATTGAACACTTCCTACTAGGATGCGCCGGTTGATATCGTCTTGTGCCAGGGTAGCTCCCCTTCCAGGTGCGGGCGTGCACATCGAGGCCCGAAAGATCGAAACGGGCAAGCCGCGCTCGGCAGCCCGGTACAGCAGCCGTTCGCAGGCCCAGCGACATTTGAGGTAACCAAGACTGTGATCCGCACCGGGCCGCATGTTCGTGAGGGGCACCGGGCCAGCTTCCCACTGGGGTGATTGGAGCTCCGTGCTGGCCCACGATTGCAGATGCGGCACTCCCCAAGTGGAAAGATAATGGAGTGGTTTGGCGCGACCCGGGTTCCTCGTTGCAAGAGCGAGAAGGAACCTGACTGAGCCTAGATTCGAGCTCAGTAGATGATTGTACGACTTCAATAGCGAAACCTCCGAGTCGAGTTGGTAGAGAGCGATGGTGGCCTCGTCAATGGCCTTTATTTGATCCTTGGAGAGTCCCAGCGTCGGGTGGCTGAGGGACCCTGGATACGCTAGGAGTCGCCCTGTCTGTTCTTCATTAAGATCCTGGAGCAGGTTCCAACGCTGCAAGGCCTCGAAAAGTTTTTCCGTCGCTTCTTCGCGAGACGTTGCTTCCACAGCCAAGCAGTGCGCAGTCACCGTGGTTGTCGTCAAGAGATGATGAATAAAATGCGCGCCCGCCATTGTGCAACCACCAGTCATTGCGATATCTCCATGGACTTGGTCAGCCTCTGATGAAGATACCATTTCCGCGGGAAAGTCCTCTGGAAGGGTGGTCTCCTGTTCCCAGTCAATGGAGGGCTCCGGGCTGGGTTTTTGCTGGCTGCGCAGGGCGGACTGGACCACTGTCGCCTGGGCGGCTACAGTCGACGCAGTAAAGAGATCCCGGAGCGGCATGGAGATTCTGAACTCCTCTGCAATACCCTGCTGCAGGCGAAACAGCAGCAAAGAATGCCCTCCGGCTGAGAAGAAGTCATCGTGTGGGTTCACTGAATGTGCTGCAGCCTTGCCCCCTAAAACCGCCGTCCAAATGCGGGCAATGCGAGATTGTAGAGGGCTCAATTTGGTGTGAACGCCACTCAAGCTAATTTCGTTACTCGTCACCTCACCTCCATCGCGGTTAGCGGACGGAGCCGGCCATGACTGGATCTTCTTGTAGTCAACCTTCCCGGATAATAGCAGAGGTAGACTCTCGCGAAACTCTAGCGCAGACGGTATCATGTGTGGCGGGAGTCGAGAGCGCAGGTCCGAGAGAATCACAGAGCGCATCTGCCGCTGTCTCGCCAGATCGTCCCCGGCCAGCCATGGAGCCACGACGAAAGCCGTCAGTTCGCCGTCATCCGTTGCAGTCTTATAGTGCAGGACTGCTACAAGGCTGGCATGGTAGGGGGCCATGCGGGCCTGACATACCTTCCACACTGCTCGCTCAATCTCAACCAATTCCGTCCGCATTCCACGGATCTTGACCTGGCGGTCCCCGACGACTCGACCCTGGATATGTAGTCTGCCGTCCCGGGAGAGCAGGAAACAGTCCCCCGTGCGGTAAAGCCGATCGTGGCCGTTTTTACGTTCCTCCTCAGTTGCCCATGGGTTGGCAACGAAAGCAGCGGCAGTCATGTCCGGACGGTTGAGGTAGCCCTGATTGACAGTAGGACCGCCAATATAGAGCTCTCCCGGCGTTCCTGGGGGAACCTCAACTAAATGTTCATCAAGAATATAGAATGATGAAGGAAAGCTGGGCCCCCCCACGCAGATTTCTTCCTGGTGGATGTCTTCAAGATCGAAACTAAACGTTCGTGAGCCAGGCCATCTTGAGCCAAGATTGGGAAGGGGACGATTACCGAATTATGGAATTGCAGACGGTGGCCTCTGATGGTCCGTACCCGTTGTAGATGGAGGCGGATGGCAGCCCTAGCCCGTAAAGCTGCTCAACTAGAAATGGATCAACCGGCTCCCCTCCGAGGTTAAAGCTGCGCAGACTAGTCCAGTCGCGCAGCCGGTCAGCATTCGTGGCCGTCACCAGGAGCTTTGCCTGCGTGGGGGTCATCACTACCGAGGAGATCTCAGAATCAACCACGAAGTCCACCATAGACGATGGCGACAGCATGGCCTCGCGGCCGGATATGAACAGGGTGGCGCCATGCAGAACAAAGCCATAGACCGAGGGAAGGTGCATGTCAAACGTGAGCGAGGACGACAGGAGCAGCCTATCATTGCTGGTCGTCTGGAGAGAACGATGGTATCCCTCCATTTGATACCTCAATCGCGCATGTCCAATGTATACCCCCTTCGGCTTGCCTGTGGTGCCGCTGGTGAAGACGGCACAGAAGTTGTCCGATGAGTTCACGCGGCGGGGGAGGATAGGACGAAGACGGGATGGATTGGAATTCATGGCACTCTGCACATCCACCAGCTGTATACCTGTCACACTCATAAGCTTTAGACGCTCGCTATCGCTGAGGCGATCGATAAGCACCGTCTGGAATTGTGCGTCAGCGGCCATACTCTGGACGCGCTCGAGCGGATACTCTCGATCGATGGGGACGTAAACGCCTCCGGCCTTGAGGATGCCGCAGAGCGCTACGATGATAGACCAACCGGGGTCTCCAACGAGACCTACACGGTCTCCTAATTGAACCCCGTGATCGAGGAGGGCGACAGCGACCACGTCGCTGCTTGCGTCCAATGCTTGATATGTGAGCATACGATCGCCGTCGGCAACAGCCGGTTTCAAGGGAGTCTTTTGAACAGCATGTCGTAATCGATCGAGAAAGAGATCATCATTAAGCTCAAGGAGCGTCGGGTAATTTTGATGCTCTGGGCGCAGAACGCGCTGGACCAGTGCGCGCTGGCAGGAAGATAGCAGATCAAGGCTTGCCAGGCTGCTTGGTCCGTCGTCCGCTAGCACGCTTTCGATGAGCGCCTGGTAGCGATGCGCTAGCTCTGCCATGCTCTGGGTCGTGTAGAGAGCCACATCAAACCGAAAGATGCAGTCAAGCGTGTTGTCTGCCGTCTCCTCGATTTCCAGGTAGAAATCCGCCTGCGAGCGTGCGTTATAGTGGTCGTAGTGTGTGAATCGGAACGACCCGTAATCGTGCTCGGGAAATGCTGCCTGCATCTGGTAATTGACCATGACCTGGACAATTGGACTGTGGCTTGATGCACGGGGGACGTTGAGGTGTTGTAGCAGGTAGTCAAATGGCAGGAGACGATGCTTGTAGGCTTGCACGCATGTCTGCTTTGCACGGCCGAAGAGCTCATGCACATCATCTTCAGAGTCTAGACGGAAGCGCAAAGCGAGCATGTTGACGGTGAATCCCACCAGTCGATCGAATGCCGTGTGACCGCGGTCTCCATCAGCAATGCCAATCAGGATATCCCGGTCACCGGTGAGCCGATGCAAAAGAATGCTAAGGCACGTTGTCATGAACATAAATGGCGTGATTGCACGTTCACGGCAAAAGCCCTTCAAGCGGCTTGTCAAGGTAGCGTTCAGCGAGAGACTGGAGACATCAGTCTCGTACTGCTTAACGAGAGGTCTGGACGCCGTGGCGGCCGAGGGTAGAAGACTGATGGCCTCGGGAATACCCTGCAATTCTGCCGTCCAATAATCCAAGGATGACTGTACGAGGCCTTCCTTCTTCAACACTTCTTCCTGCCAGAGCGTGTAGTCAATAAACTGGTAGGGGACTGGGGCAAGCCCATCCTCTAATGGTCTTCCGGCGAGGATGTTGTGGTATATAAGGCTGGTTTCCTCGAAGATGACAGGCACAGACGCCCGATCCCAGGCCAGATGATGGGAGGCTAAGTAGAACTTCCAACCCGCAGGATTCTGCACCAGCCAGCCGTGGATGACATGGCCACCCCTGAGATCAAAAACGTGGCCGCGCGCTCGGCGAGTGACCTCGTTCTCCAGCTCCCACCATCCTTTCGACCCGTTCGTCTCTATGCGAGTCAGGGGGAATATGGCATCAGCATGCGGTATCTGCTGCAGTCCATTGGCCGTTTCAGTGATACTTGACCGGAGTATTTCATGTCGCTTCATCAGTGTCGACCACGCCCTGATGAATGCTGGCACATCAACTTCTCCGGCGATGTGGCAAACTAGAAGGAGATTGTAGACCGTCTTATCCGTGAGTAGCTGCTGCATAAACCAAATTCGGCGCTGTGAGTGTGACACTGGCCTCACCGTGAGTGCTTCTAGAGGGCCATGTGCCACGGGCACTGGAAGACCGGCTAAGAGAGATGCTGTGTCTGCCTGCGAACTGTGAGTGGCGAGGAAATCCTGACAAACGTCTTCAATGAGGTCCGCGACCGAGCTTGCACCGAGAATCTGGAATATATTGACATCTAGCTCAAGCTCCTGAAAGAACCAGGACCGACAGGCAATCGCGTTGAGAGAGTCCAACCCAAACGTCGCCATTGGGCGGCTGGGGTCCAAGGTTCCCGCATCATATCCCAGAATATTGCTCAGGAATGCCAGGAAGGCATCGAGAAGGACCCCAGGACGGTCGGTAGGACTGGTAGTGGGGAGCCGGTCCCTTAGGGAACAAGCGACGGCGTCGTGTCCCTGCGATTTATGATCGAGTAGGAAGCCGAACTCGGCTGTGTGCGCCCAGAAGCCCAACAGCTGGCGCTGATCCTCCCGGCATTGGATGACGCCACCCAGGGATTGAAAGAGGTCAAATCCGACAGGCAGCAACCACCAGTCGGAGCATTGGGAGACATATACTGCCGCCTCAACGATCTTACACAGATCATCGGGGGTCAGAAGGGTCATACCTCTGCGGGCGAAGTTCCGCAGCAGGTTCTCCTCATCAGTCAGCACACCAATACCGGTCATTACCCCCAAAGCAATGGAGACGGCCGTCAGTCCCGAGACACGGCGATGGGCAGCCATCGCGTTCTGATATGCGTTTCCGGTGGCGTAGTTCGCCTGGCCCGGATTCCCGGAAATGGAGGCGATGGAGGAGAAGAGAAGGAAGAAATCCAGGGGGTCCTCCCGAGTCACAAGATGGAGGTTCTGCGTGGATTGCATCTTAGCCTGCAGGGCTATATCCCACTGCGCGCCGGTCATGCTGACAAAAGGGCTGTCCTGCAGTACCATGACCAAGTTCATGCAACCGATGACCCTCGTTCGGGCCCGGATACTACAGAGAGTAGCCTCTAGATCTTGTAGTTTGGTAGCGTCAACCTGACGGATCTCTAATACAGCGTCGAAGGGGTCTATATCGCGACGCAGAGATCGCTCGTCCTCGGGCTTCATCCCGCTTCGACTGATGACGACGAGGTGTCGGGCGCCTTGGTGCACCATCCATCGTATCAGATACTGTCCCAGCCCACCGGAGCCACCGACTAGGACATAGGCTCCACTGGCTTTGAAGATGCGGCGCGGTTTTTGATACGTGATAATGCCACGAAGTTGCGCCCGGGTATGGTCATGCAACAAAACGGTCAACGTCCGGTGGCATGCTGCATGATCGAATGCCCCTTGATAGTCAGCAATGGGGAAGACAGGGACTGGGTCATCGACTTGAAAGCAGTCCGTAACAAGAACGTTAGCGAGGCTGCCGTCATTTTGCTTGAGGAATGCTTCTATGTCAACAGGGGTATTATTCACAGACAAGCATCCAGTGTCGTCATGAACGCGGAAGATCTTATTTGAGGTCGGACTATGCCCTTGGGTGTCGTTGTCGAAAGCGAGCTTCATTGAGCGGCAGACGTTGCGCAGAGCACCACCCAGAGCGCCAGGCATTGCGATGGCGACACGCTCTGTCGAGGAAGACCGAGCGCTGTCTTGGAGAGCAGCAAGAGCAATCGCATGCGCCGCAAAATTCACCGCCGCCTGAGAAGGATCCAGGTCAGAGGCTATCGGCCACACCTGCGCAGCCGGCACAGTAATATTGAGTTGATGCGCTCCAGCATACCAGCCTACAACCGTTTTAGGGACATTAGCTTGATCGTCGCTAGATGCTATAATGGTACCAGCAAAGAAATGACCAAATCCAGGCCAGCTTGCTGCAGCACGAGGGTTCCGGAGTATCTGACTGTCCCAAGGATCGATCACAGACGTGTGGATGAGCACCGTCACCGTTCCTGGAGCGGAACCCTCCACCAGATTCGGCACACGGAGCTCAACCATAGCCTTTCCTGGCTGTGCAGGTTTTATACCATACGTCAGCTCTAGCCCAGCGGCCTCGACGCATGATTGTCGAGGGCCTCGGCGGCCTACTGCAGCTGCGAGCTCATCATCCGGATGGTACCGAAGTAAAAAGACCTGAGAGCCCTCAACCAACATCTCAATCTCAGTGTCCCCCATGAGCAAATCGTGTTGGGCATTCAGAATGATTGATCCAGTTGCTGCGGGACCATGCTCACCGCGAAAAACCAGGCTCGCAGCTCGTAGTGACGGATGCTCAGACGAGAGGGTCCTCAGAAAGCTCGCCACAACGCGGCCGAAGGGGGTGCTTTGAGTTTCACCAGAGACCCACAGCAGACTTCGTGTCCGCGGGACCAGGTACTGAAGCGTTGGAAGCAGTTTGTCGCCCACAATGTCTAGGAGAATCGTTCGAGGCCCCATGTCCAGGATGACCACATCGACCGGCTGGGAACGGGGCTGCGATTCAACAAATTGCTGGACAGCCAACAAATCAAAGCTTACAGGTTGGAAGTCGAGGTCTCTTACAGACCCCAGGGATGTGGTGGCTTCGCATTGCAGAACAAGTGTCTCGTTCGCCTTGGGCTCTTCCTTGCCCAGTGCCGTCCGCCGTTGACCGAGAATCCACTCAGTTGACCCAAGACCATGGAACTGCGCCACTTGATCGAAGTCTGATGCGAACCATCCAAGGTCTGTCTCGTCAGGCAGCGGGATGGCTATAAGTCCCTTGCGATGCAGTGCGGGTGTATATCTACGTATTGCGTCTGGGTTACCAAGGACTAGGTGATACTCCGTTTTGGGCCTTGCACGGTCGACCAGGTGCCAGCGTGGTACATTCCATGCGAGATCTGTCCCAATTACGTCCACCCGACAGAACTGTGGACGATGGTGAGGACCTGCTTGGGGCAGTCTCGAATGTACTGTCGAGACCTGATGCTGGTCCAGTCCCGCCAGGGCGAACTCGCACATGGGCCACTTATGACACACTAGGGCCAGAAGCTGCTCAAGGGAGAGTACCTGCGATACAGGGCCGAAACGGGTTATGTCCGGTAGGATTGTAGGGCGGAAGAACAGCGACTCCAGAGGGAGCTCTTCCTGGGAATGTTTGAGAAACTGGTAATGCAACCCAGTTATTGTCAGATGGGATCCCTCTGGCTCTCCAATTTGGATCTCGCCAACGCCGTACGTTTCGCGGACTCTTGCGACGTTGATGTGGAATGCGGCTTGGGCAGGACGATACGAGATGGGCATCTCCAGTCGGTCAATGGCCAGCAAGTCATACTCGGAAGGAACTGGTGCTCTACCCAGCATTGCCCGCGGGAAGTTAACAAGGGTTTCCAACAGCTGCAGGTCCCAGCTGCCAGTCTCGTCATCCACCAAAGCACTGGTAGTGGCACCGCTGACTTGGGACTCTGTCGCATGGTATATTTGGATTCCAGCGACTGTATCAGTCTCCATAGCCTCGCTACCCTTAGCATTAATCAGTTTTGATGTGAAGGAGGTCAACGATTCGAGGGTCAGGTCGCCGGAGCAGATTTGCTGCCATTCGATCGTAGCACTACCGCCGATAATAGAAAACTCATACGTCCCCGAGGCAGTGCGCTCCATCCGAAGGCTGGTTTCAAAAGGACTTTCTGCCTCCGAGTCAACAAGGGCTATCGGGATATGTCCGTGGAAATTAATGCCCTGCAGGGCGATCCTCTCTGCCGATACATATTCCTCCTCGGCGACAATCTGTCGTGCCGCTTCCAGCGCCATGACGATGAATGCTGACTGGGGCACCGTGGCCCCATTTTTGTTCTTTATGGTTACATTGAGCATGATTCTGATATAATGCGGCATGGGAGACACTTACATGTATCTCCTCGATCCATGGCATCTCCTTTCGCCTCCAAATATTCCTCCATAAGCGCAGTAATGGATTGTCCCCGGCGAGGCGAGCTCCCAGGAGAGGACACCGAGCAAAGCGGCGATTTCTGACCTGCAGACTTAATCGTGACTCCGCCCAGTGGCTGACTGAGTGATCCCAAACATATCCGGGAAGGCCCGTTACAACCCGACCAGAATAAACACTTCCCAGCTGGGGGCTGTTTACCTGGTCTACAGAGATTGAGAGTGTACAATGGATCATCTGCGCGGTCGAGTCCAACAGTGCTTCCAAGTCTGGTCTTCCGCGGGAGCAGGACCCCCAGTACCTCACCTCTCTCATCCCAAGTGTTGATAAGAGCTCTATCGTCGGGCCTTTGAGCGCAGGATGAGGTCCAAACTCAAGGAATGAACCGAAGGCCTGATGGCAGTCAATCGCAGCTTTGACGGCGGTAGTAAACCGCACTGTCGAGACCATGTTGTCCCTCCAGTATTGGGAAGTGCAGCTTGCCGGGTCGAGCAACTTGCCCGATACCGAGGAATACATCTTGCACTGAGCGGAGGACGCGGCCGGACGAGCTTTGACGGCGTCGAGAGCCCGGATGTAACGAGCTGCGGCAGGAAGCATGTGATGGGAATGATAGGCTTGTGCCGGCGTTAGTGTACTGTTCGATCTCTTATGGGTGGCATTGGGCTCATATACCGGTGTCCACATGCAGCAGTCTACAGAATGTCCCCTGTGCCTTCAAATGATCATGTATCTCAGTCACAGCATCTTCATCCCCGGAAATCGTGCAGCTCGTTGGCGCATTCGTGGCAGCCAGACTGACACGACCAGTGTATGAGCCCAGCAATTCTAGGACCGCGTCCTCACTCAGCCCGACGGCACACATGGCGCCCTTTCCCCCTTCATCTTTACCCCGGACAAACAGCCCGCGGTAGTAGGAGATGGCCATGGCTTCTTCCAAGGAGTGGATACCTGCCGCGTAGGCCGCTGCAATTTCTCCCGAGGAATGTCCTACAACAGCTGTCGGTGCGATCCCGTAGCTTCTCCACTTTTCGACCAGGGCGATCTGCAGGGCTGTACAAAGAGGCTGCGAGTATACTGCCTCGTTAATGCGAGAAGACGCCTTCGGCTGGAGTAGCTCGGCGACGAGGCTCCAGGGCGGAGCATCGGGCAGACAGGATAACGCCCGATCACATTCATGGATGACGGCCGTGAAGAGCGGGCAGCAATCTAGAAGTTGCCTCCCCATCTGCGGCCACTGCGCACCCTGGCCCGTGAAGATCCAAAGCATGGTTGGATTGACAGGAAGGGAGGCTGAGACGGCCGAAGCCTCGCCGGTGGCAATTCGAGCAAGATGGCTCTTCAAATCTTCAACCGAAGAGGCCACGAAATAGACGGTCTTGCTGAGCGTAGACCGTCGAGACAGCAAGGTGTAGGCCAAATCGACCAGGCGAGGAGGTTGTCTACTGACAAATGCCGCATACTCGGCCGCCAGACCTCGTAGCGAGACCTCACTGCCCGCCGACACCTTGAATAGATACGGTCTTTGATACGGGGGGCTAAGCGGCAGATCGTCCGGGATATATTGCTCCAGGATGACATGCCCGTTAGTACCGCCGAATCCAAACGAGTTAACCCCGGCTCGTCGCACCGCGTCTGGCGTCGGCGGCCAAGGTGTAGTGGTTGTGGGGACCAGGACTCGATCATGGGGTATCTTCGGGTTGGGAATCTCGTAGTTCATCTGGCTGGGGATGAAGCCGCGTTCGAGGCACTCGACCGTTTTGATAATCCCCGCTAATGCGGCACAGGATTCTAGGTGGCCGATATTACTCTTGATGGACCCAATGATGAGTCTCTGACTGTCGTCCTCTGGAGTTTGCAAAGGACGAAAGACGCGACTGAGCGCCGCACATTCGATCGGATCTCCCACTGCGGTGCCCGTCCCGTGAGCTTCGACGTATTGCACCAGGGTCGGGGATATATCACAGCGCTGGTACAGTGCAGATAGGTTTCGCTGTTGTGCACTGGCTGATGGCAAGGTAATACCCTGTGTTCTGCCGTCCTGGTTTAGTCGGGTGCCCTTGATGACGGCCCGAATCGGGTCATGGTTCTGGACTGCCTGTGCGAGTGGCTTCAGGAGTAAGGCAAGACAGCCCTCGCCGCGCGCATAGCCGTCGCCTTGCGCGTCGAAGCTGCGACACCATCCGCTTGGGCTTAGAAAGCCGAGCTCGGACATGTGGACGAACATGTCTGGGCTGAGAATGAGGTGAGAGCCGCACACTAGTGCTGCTGGGGACTCGCCTGTCTGCAGTCCCCGGACAGCCTGGTTTAGCGCCACCATTGTCGACGAGCAGGCCGTGTCGATGGTCAGACTGGGACCATGAAGATCGAAAAAGTAGCTGATGCGGTTGGCAGCCATTGAATTATGCATCCCGGTTGCTGCGTACTTGGGTAACTGATCAACGTCTCGCAGTAGCGAGGCCTGGTAATCGTTACATGAGATTCCTGCACTGGTAAGTTTTCATTTGCTCTCGTCTCGGAGGGTTGAGTCCGTTCTAACCGGCATATACGGCAGTGTCAGTGCCCTGGATGTCCTCCAGGCGGACTCCAGCACTCTCGAATGCTTCGTATGCCACTTCTAGAAGAATCCGGTGCTGGGGATCCATGGCCGTAGCCTCGATGGGGGAGACGCCGAAGAATGCGTGGTCGAACTTGTCGATGTCCTGGTCAAGTAGGTAGGCATGTTGCACATTGGTAAGACCCTTATCTTCTCCGTTATGGGAGCTATAGAATCCATCAACATTAAACCTGTCAATCCTTCTTCGAACATCCTTCCTGCCCGCTAGCATTTCCCAGAGCTGCGATGGAGATTGGGCGCCGGCGACGCGGCAGGACATGCCTATAATCGCAATATCGTCAGCTGTTGCGTTTCTCGTCATCTTTAAAGTTAATTTGGTTGGACAAGGTCGGAGGACAACCGGACCGTTCGCGGATAACTCTCTAGCAGTATATGTTGCGGGGTGGGCTCTACAAAGAGACGGAATGAAGCGAGGGGTGCCGGCCAGCTCGCTCAGCCACAACCACCCCTACCGGCATGCAGCTGTAAGGAGTCCCTAACTGCACGTCGCCCTTGAATCTGTTTCTCCCAATTACGCACTGCCAAACCGTCCTGCACGGGTGTGGAATTCCTTGTGTATGACTCGGGATTTCAAATTGCCCTCCACCCATCAGAGAGTGCGTCACGTACTACTTGGCGGTTGATTGACTGATCTAGATAGCTAGGATCGTGTTATATCCAAGGTAGAGCTTTTAGCGAAGCTCATCGACAAAAGAACTACCTCCATCGCATCCTCCATCCATGGGAAGCTGGCCCCAGTGCCACCATGGATTTTTTACTGTCTTTCGTCTCGGACAGATATCAGTGAGCTCAAAGTCCAGTTTGATCTTATAATTTTCTTTAATCCAGCGCAAGGTTGTCAATGCCTTGCAACAGTCAGATGTGGTGGATGCAGCAGCGGAGAGGACATGTCTGGCTCCTGCCGCCGAAGCTCCCTTCTTCTCATCAAAGTAGCTAATACTCAGAGAGCCAAACTCTGGGGGCGCGAGATTGGCAACACTGAAGACATAGTCTGTATCAAAGTACGGCGTTGAAGTATTCGACACCTGGTAGTTGAGGACATGCGCCTTGCACCCCTTTTCGGTGCATCCGTACATCTTATCTGTGTATTCGTACCAGATAAAGTCACGGGAATCAGGCTGACAATGCGAGTAATTGGTCCCAGGAGAGGGTGCTAGCCACCTGTCGACTATCTGTTATTCACCATTCTCTCAACGATCATTCTACTACTCTTCTAGTCGACAATGGGGGGAGCACATACCAGCCAAAGCTCAAGTAGCCTTTATCAGTGGCATAGGAGAAGAAGTTGGCGCCTTCCAGGGTGTTGTCTGCAGGCTGCTGAGTGGTCCAGTTTGGATGGTTGATCACGGCAGCTCCATTGAAGAGGAAGGGCACTCCCCCGGGGATGTTCAGCGCCCCGAGACCTGCATTGACAACCACGGCAAGACTCCCAAGGCTAAAAGTGGCAGACAGGAATTGCTTCATTGCTGTTGACTGGGTAGCGGATAGACTTTCCTAACCCCCTTGCATGTCGGTAACACAGCCGGCGTTTTATCTTCTACATTGTTCGAATCCAAATATCAAAGTGTCATCATGATGACTTTCGTGACCCTCAACATGTGCGACTGGACTCCTTGCTGGTTGCGGAAATCTTTCTTTATGGGTCGATTGAAAAACCCGGTACCTTTGTGCAGTGTCTCTGGGAATGTAAATGTAGGGTATCGGAGTTTCGAGCGTGGCTGTCATTATTCGATCACATTTTCCCCACAACCACACACACACACACACACACACACACACACACACACACACACACATTCGACATTCAAGTCATGACGTGGATGCCAGTCACGGTTACGGTGCAATTCTAGGTATCAGCAAGGGGCAAGGGCAAGCGTGCTGGACACATCAAAGACATTTCTGGGCGACATCCTCCCATCATTTGTCCGTTGTCAGAACCACCCCCGACACAGCAGCATGTCGGCCAAAGGACTCAAATATCTGGGCAAGCTTGATGGAAAGCGCGTCCTCGTGGTAGGTGCCACATCAGGAATTGGCTTTTGCGTCGCCGAGGCCGCAGTGGAACACGGAGCTCAGGTGATACTCTCCAGCTCGAACCAGAGCAAGCTGAACGCGACCGCTGCACGACTGCAGTCCGCCTACCCGGATCTCGTCCGGGCGAACCCCCTCACGACCCATGCATGCGATCTGTCGGACAGGGAGCACCTGGAACATAATCTCAGCGGCCTACTGGACGCAGCGACCAAGATCGGCAAACTGAACCACATATCATGGACCGCAGGCGACGCTGCAAGAATCCCAAGAGTCCAGGACCTTACCATCGACGCGATCTACCATGCAGGGATAGTCCGCTGCGTCGCACCGTTACTCATGGCGAAGCTCCTTCCCAGCTATATGGAACGGTCAGCTGAGAATTCCTTCACCTTTACAGGCGGATCCATCACTCAGAAGCCCAATCCCGGATGGGCTGTGATGGCGACATGGGGAGGGGCAGTCGAGGGGGCGATGAGAGGCCTGGCGGTCGACTTGAAACCCATCAGGGTGAATATTGTCTCGCCAGGCGCGGTGCATACAGAAATCCTTGCAGGGATGGCTAAGGACGAGTTGGAAGGAATGTTGGAATTCTTTCGCAAGACATCGACGACTGGGACCGTGGGCAACCCGCAGGATGTGGCCGAGGCTTACCTGTACATTATGAAGGATCAATTCATCACGGGCTCGATTGTTGAAACCAATGGAGGAAGGCTTCTGGTGTAGGCGTTGGTCATTGTTTGTTGTTTGAGTACCTTTAAGGGCTTGCCGGTGTCCAAAGTATTGATATAATTCATTAAGGAAATTAACTGAAGCTGTCCAGAACAAGACCATCAGTCCTGGCTGCAATGAAACTGGATTTAAAACATTAATTACGCTCAAGGACCCACGCCAGGGGGCACATTCCACCAATACCTCACACTGCAGCTAAGCGACCACCTTTCGGAGTCTCCTATCCAGCCGGAAGTTACTTCCATGACTCTGGAATGGATTGGTGCTACCGTACGTCGGTTTGTTATCTGCCAATACAATGGCTGTCGATTTCGTCACGATCCTCGCTATCGGTCTGCAGTCTCTTACCCCCCTGCCGAGGACTAGAGTTGCACGCTGGCCAGAACATATAGCTAGAATCTGATTCCCTTCTAGGAATCTGATGGCCTTTCTACATCCACATCCTACGTCAAGATGTTGTATAGCATATTAGTTCTTGCTATTCTACTTGCCTTGACCCTGCTCCGCAAGTACCGGGCTCGCTGCCGGTACCCTTCGCATATTCCTATTGTCAAAGGGTCAGCGAACCTGAACTACAAGGCAATCATTGAGGCACGATATGCTCAGGTAATGATGGCTGGCCCTGTTCTCATACTACTCTAGAGGCACTGTGCTAAATGTTTATGAGGATCCCGACCAACTTTATGTCCTCCAAACACCCTTCCGTGATGTCCTTGTCCTTCCCCCAAAGTTTGTCAATGAGTATGCCTGGCAACCAGAACCCAGAGTCTGTATGATGTCCCTGTGCTTATCCTTGAACTCTGGGACCACTGAAGGGAGGCTAACTCCAGAAGCCTCTGCCGTGGACTTAAGCGAGCGCTTTCAGGGCCGGTAAGGATCCATCTCTAAGACCCCATAAACATTCGACAGTTTTCTTAATGGATACGATCTCTCTTAGGTACACTATGCTGGGTTCTCTATATCCTGACAGTCCAGGTAGGAGGCGCCAAGATGGGCAGAGCATGCACTCTCTGTATCTCCTACAATTCTTATCGTTCTCTTCTCCCAGGCGATAGAACACATACTATGGTTTCCTACGCAAAAGGGTTTCTGACGAAGAATATCGGTGGCATGATGAACGACGTGTACGAGGAAATTGACTTGGCGCTTGACCGAGTAGTGGGACAGGAACCAGGTATGATCGCAAAAGAAGTCAATGAAGCGGCAGGAAGGAAACTGACCGACTTGAGATCCCCGTTCGATCAATGTAAGCAATCTTGTGCTTAGTGTCTTTTTGCATGTGTATCAGAGGGCCTATCTTGGCTTGGAGGCGGCTCGTAACGAGGATTGGGTGAGTTCAAATATCTCCCCTTGCAACACGCACTGCAGAGATCTCGCATGATAAGTGGTGATACAGATGGCTCTCTGTCTTGGGTTTCCCAAAGTGGCATTCTTTGCTGCGCTCGCGATTGCCAAATGGCCAAGGCCTTTGCAGCCTGTGGCGAATCTCTTTCTCCCGGAGATGCGTCGCTTCCGCCGTTACTGCAAGAGCGTTGACGACTTTCTACGTCCATTACATCAGGTTTGTCCTCCCCAGGGATCTTGATCGGTAGTTGACCCCTTCGATTAAGGAACGGCTCCAAGCTATGAAGAGTCCCGATTTCAAACCGCCAGCAGACTATATCCAATCCTATATCGAGAGTGCAGAGAGCGAGCGTGCCAACACGGACCTTCTAGTCGAGGGAATTGGCATGACCAACATAGCTGGGATTCAGAGCACAGGGCGTGTAGTGAGTGCAAGCCTGCCCTCGTCGATGTGGATTGCTGATCTCGTTTCCAGCTCCTGCAAGCTCTGCTTGATCTTGCCGCCAATCCACAGTACATAGAACCTCTAAGAGAAGAAGTCGGTCGCTTGACACACGAGAACAACGGAGATGTGAACCTGAGCCAAACCCAGCTTGCCCGGCTGGACCTTATGGATTCTTTCTTCAAGGAATCGCAGAAATTTCACCATGCCAACTGCCGTAGGTTTGCGCTGGCTTGAAAAGCCCTGGAAATGATATAATTAACCCACCTTAGTATCTGTCTATCGCAAGATCATCCAGCCGATGACTCTCTCCAATGGAACCTTTCTCCCAGCCAACTCTTACGTCGCCCTTCCTGGGTCCGCATATTCCGTCATTGAAAAGGGGGGCAAAAAGCGGGTCTTTCAGCCCTTCCAGTGGGCCGAGAAAAGCGTGTTGGAGGGTTCTACCCGCTTCAAATACATCTTTGCAGGGTAGGTGTACCGGAACTTTTACCAGCAGGAAAAAGTCAGAAGCTAACATGGCTCACATTGCACGTCAGGCCCGACTCCCTCGAATTCGGCGCCGGTACACACGTTTGTCCAGGCCGCTTTTTCGCTGTTAACGTGCTCAAGGCAACGCTGAGTCGTATCTTGATTCGGTATGACTTTCACCTGCCAGAAGGAACGACGAGACCGGAGGATCAGTACAACCATATTTTGGATGTGAGGCAGGATACCAAGTCGGTCCTGCAGTTCCAGCTCCGTCAGTCTCGACATGCTGCGACTATCCTTTGATGCAGTTGGTCTAGGGCGGCATGCATACATACATGTGGCGATGACCGGGTGTGTCGGAAGTAATCATCGCTTGTCCGTGTCAATGCAAGCTACTGGCAATACCACCACCGCGTTATGCTGGTGCCAATTAATAGTCCTGGCCAGTGACAGGCCTCATGGCAACCGTCCGCGAGCAACCTTTCGTGTAGACATATCATGCACCTGAACCTCCCATCTCTCCCTCATCTCGGAGAATCCAGTGCAGGTTAGTATCTTGTTCTTTTAGAACGGGAAGCTATCCTCTATGATTAGACCCAGATCGCATATACGCTATCAGACATGCTGGGCAGGAGGCTAAACCAATAATACCCATACAACCCTCTCCGCGGAAGAAATATCCACCCACTAGCAAAGCCTAGACACCTGGGTTAGCAAGCTCTTGTAGGAACCGAGAGTGATAAAACATTGATGGGATGGACACTCCAATATTTTCCCGCTCCTCCACGGAGCACTGCGAATCCAATAATGTATGAGAATAGGGATATTGGTCTGGGAAGCGGGCAAAGGCTTACAGCAAGTACGTAGTATGTATCACGATCTTCATTACATTGGTCGTTAAGTGACCAGCTTACCGGCTGGCGGCTGGTAGTGGGGAAATATATAATAGAAACAGTTTACAGTTCAATGTTGCATTCAAGATAGCTTTTAATCTGTTCGATCAACCGTATAATTCGTCGCTCTGTCTGTCGCAGCACAGCCAGTTGTGTAATCATCGCCGCACCATGGGCGAGCAACTTGCTCTTCTCGACCAGGGTCCGGAGGTCGCGCAGCTGAAGCTCAATCAGAACTCTAATTACACGGAGCGACTCGTTGGGTTTGTCTAGTTCGTAATCTCCTACAAAAAAGCTCCTCACATAGCCACTGGTACCGCCGCCGTCCAACCTTTTTGCTGTCCTGGGCTGCTGTGGTTGGCCCTGGCCGGCGCAGCACTCGAAGTAATGCGAATTGATCCGACATCCTAACCTCGCCACTTTGTCACAGGCAAACGCAAGGAGCATGATGTGTTCGGAGCACCCAGCGCTGTTCAAACACCGCAGCATCTTATTGCAGTCGGTGCAGGCATCCTTTTGCCACGCCAGCACGGTGTCTAGAGCGTGGGGTTCGGTGTCAACGCAATGTAATTTGTTCTCGAGTTCTTCTAGCATGGGGGCGGCGAGCAGGAGACAGTCACACTGGCCTCTGGGGGTCAGGGAGGCGTCCTGCATCTTCTGCGCTGCGCCCATGCCGCGTACTTGCTCTGTCTCGTGCTCGGCCGCTACATTATTGTGAGCATGTGTTATATTTCCCAGCTTTCTCCCTCCCGTTAGCTGCATATCATTGGTGCTCTCAACATACCCTGACTTAGACTACCGGGCCCCTGCGGATTCCGATTGGTAGGGCCACTGAAATTACACCCCCAAACATCCTCTAGAGGTGTAGATAATGGCGTTGAAATCCAACCGCTCAGCAGTGTCTGGTCTAGGCCTGCCAGAGACCAATCCTGCAGGGGATACTCCGTTATTAGGTTAGGCCCAAGGCTGTCGTCGCCAGCGGCAATCTTGGGACTAGTAGTCGATTTCAATGGTGAAGCTTGGGGCGTTGATGACACAGATGAAATTCGTCGTGTTGACTGACAGGTGATGCTCTCCCAGCATTGTTCGTCAGTATCCTTCATGGAAATGCGATCGTTGGGTGGGGTTTGTAGCTGAGCTGGGTAGCGCTGGCGCTTCGCCCCTGCGTCGAAAGTGGACGAGTATGTACACCGGGCATGGTTGTTTTTACACCGGCGACACCCACTCTTGTGCCCGCTACATCTGAGCTGTTGTCCATGAGCAAATGTATACCAAAGTCTGACATTGTATGCATACCTTTTTCTCGCGGCAGCTGTCGCATGCTGAACGGGGGGGCAGGGAATAACCCAGCTGGCTGTAGGCTGTTCCATTGGCACGCTCGATAAACTCATGGTTGTCGCTCTGCGGATCCAGTCTTAACATCCCAAACATCAGGATCGATATGGAGAATAATGAATATGAATAAGGAATTCAGCTCTCTTTCCATGAATCTACAGAGTCTGAAGGACATGACTATATAAACCTTCAAAAACACCTGAGGCATCAGCACTAGCCCTACATAGGAAGCAACAGGCGCTGCAGAAGACATCCTGAATCTCCTCCAATCACGGTATCTCAATTGGCCAAGTGGTCATTTGAAGGATCTGAGGAGATTTGTCATGGCCGCACCTGCGCTAGACATTGGTTCGTGTGCCTGCGCCGCGCGCAGATCCTCTCTTTCATGTCCCACGGTAGTGACTGGCCCACAGAATCGACAAGCCGTGCGTACTATCGTTGCCAAGGACACCTCATATCACTGCATCCAGAATTTCGAGTCAGAAGAGAGGCTCTGTAATGCATGAGGGCCGGGGTGTCCAAGCGAGAGGATTGTACGCCCACGGTCGGCGAACACCACGAGAATCAATTGCTCGAATATGCCAGCGGTGCATGCAGCCTTGACGTAAGCAGGCTGTGATGATCATAGTAAGCTGATTCTTTTTTTCTTTTCCTTTTCTGGTCTTAGACCAGTTGCCCAAGTACCCATGGGTGATAGCGCTACCTTGCAATAACTTTTCTGTGCACCAGACAGGGAAGGGATGTCGTGATTGCAACCATGGCCGAACATACAACAAACAACTGGCGCTGGATTGTGGCTCGGCATTGAGGCTCAGCTTATCTCTCACACATGTAGGCGGCGTAAGTGGACTAATATGGAGGTGAGGTTGCTTTATCATGCAGCGCCCAGCCAGGTGCCGAGTCCCACGGTGTAAGCATTTTACCAGGATTCAGTGGCGCTCATGGCTTTTAGGAAAGCCCTTGATAGTGGAATGGGTCCAGCTCTACATCGAGGTAACAGGAGTGATGACTGATAGCATGATCAGAGTTACTAATTAGTTACCAGCCTTCTCAGTCCGATCCAAAATCCCGTTCTACCTGGCTCTCACACATTCGTTGCCATCTTTGGTAAAAAGCCGATTGTTTCAGCAGACTGCTAAGGTCCCCTGAAAATTGCCCAGACCCCTTTCGGCCAGGAGGTGCGGCGGTCACTGTGGCTTGAAAGGGAAATATACCGACAATGGCCAAAATGCCATCTATAACTATGCGGACCAAGAGTGGTAAAAAATGTCCGGCTCTTTCAGACAGTGGACTGACCATATTATCCCTACTGGATATACACGACTTGTCCTCGGTGAATTGCACAAGCTGGGTCTGGGAGCCGCAATGTTCACTGCACGGCGACGAGGGTTTCAGGGTCTCTTTACTACAAGCAACGCCGGCATCGTGAGAGGATGCTACCTCCCGCCTCTCCTGGCAATCGTATGCACCGCGATAATCCTCGTGCAAGCATTGCCAGTATGGACGCGTCAATAGTCCAGTTGGCGCCTCCTTGCTTACCCCCTCTGTACCGACCCTCTTTGGCCGCCTCGTTTCTCTTACGACAGCAAGCCCATGTCGCACATGCAATGCAATCAGCATCACAACAGCCCGAACCCTCCAATCCGCCCGGCCGATCAACAGATTGAATACCCCATCGCTACCATGGCGCACAGGCAATCTAGCATACTATGAAGATCACGGTGTTTGATATGAAAGCTCAACTGGCAAACCTACATTCAGAGAATAAACAAGAGATCACTCGTTTGGAATACTATGACACATAGAAGGCCTTAGGTTGAAGACTCTATATGGTACTCGAGGCTGGTAGCCCTACTGGCCACCCCTGGTACGTAGTAAGATGCTATTCTGCAAAGGGAGGATTGCGCCGCTTGTTATGTACGTGGACGAATTGAGATACATCGTTTTCTCAATCCGGCAAGTCTCCGGTTGGACCACATGTTCATGCATAGTGGAACATGCCGTTATCTCTGGCCCGGCAGTAAGCGTGGGCTCCCTAAGGAGGAATTCCAAACCACCTTCCTAACAGATCCAGAGTCGCCGCACAAATATCACTCGGATTATCACCTTGGATAGTCGAGATGCATTATCGGCACTTCGCCTCTATACAATTGCCCGTAATGATGAATACACAGTCCCCAACTGCCGGCGAGGTGAATTAGGTCTGGTGGGATAGTCCGGATGACCCAGAGAATCCGTACAACTGGCAAACCTGGAAGAAGGTCCTCAATTGTGGTGCCATCAGCGCAATGACCTTCATCACCCCGCTTGGTTATGTATGACCCTCGTCCACTTGCTCCTGCTCAACGACTAACGAGCTTTCCTCAGCGGTCTTCGCCGCTGGTGCTCCCAGTGCCATGCTCGAATTTTATTCACACTCGTTGACCATCGCTTCCTTTGTAGTCTCCGTTTACCTGTTAGGCTGAGCCTTCGGGCCTTTACTGATGACGCCCTTTTCCGAGATTTATGGCCGTGTTGTTGTCTACCACTTCTGCAACATCGGCTTCGTAGCGTTTGCGATTGGATCGGCCGTTGCTCCCACACTCAACGGCCTTATCGTGATTCGCTTTTGCTCTGGAGCATCCGGCTGCGCAGCTGTCACCAACGGCGGCGGGTCGATCACCGACATGGTCGCTCAGGAACACCGTGGCAAAGCCCTGGCGGCCTACAGCATTGGCCCCCTGCTGGGACCCATCATCGGCCCAGTTGCAGGTGGGTTCATTACTGACGCTGCCGGGTGGCGCTGGAACTTTTGGCTTCTAGCCATTGCAGGGTCTGTTTTGGCCATCCTAATGGGATTCGTATTGTCCGAGACTTACGCACCTGTTGTGCTCAAGCAGAAGGATGCGCGACTCCGACGGCAGACGGGGAATCCATTGCTGCGATCCAAGCTAGACTCGGGACGTACACCACAAGACCATTTCAAGCGCAGCATCATCCGCCCGACGAAGATGCTCTTCCGCTCGCCTATCGTTGCCATTGCCTCCGTATACGTGGCGATTTCGTACGGATACCTGTATCTCATGTTCACGACCATTCCCACTGTGTTTCAAGAAACCTATGGGTTTACCACGGGGACCGCTGGCCTAGCATATCTGGGTCTGGGCATCGGTAGCATCGTCGAAATTGCGTATACGAGCATCACAAGTGACAAGGTGATTCGTAGGAATGCCGCCGGAGTTGCCCGCAACAGGAATCATGAGTCGAGGTTCGACATCCACTGTAACATCGAACCCGAGCATCGCCTCTTGACGCTTCCCATCGGCAGCATCCTCATTCCGCTGTCGCTTTTTGTATACGGCTGGATGGCGGAGTACAAGATCCACTGGATTGTAGCAGTCATCTCCCATGTCCCCATCGGCATAGGAAACATGGTCATCTTCATGTGTATCCAAATGTATCTAGTCGACGGGTTCACAGTCTACGCCGCCTCGGCCATTGCGACGAATACCGTTGTGCGATCTATTGCCGGCGCATTGTTGCCGATGGCCGGGCTGCCGTTATTTGAGAACCTCGGTCTTGGCTGGGGGAATAGCCTTCTGGGCTTCATTGCGATTGGGACCATACCGATTAGCCTTGCAATTATGAGGTGGGGAGAATATCTGAGAAGGAGGTTTGAGATCCCCAACTTGTAGGGTAGGTATATCACGGGTTGTATGGCTGTGCAATGCTTCATTCCGAAGTTACACTACTTCAAACGATTCAAACTTTGGCAACGATCTGGGATCAAGTAGATGATGGGAAACCAGTATTTTGAGATGAAATGCGCTCTGCCGTCCGATCAGGAGTCACCATTGCTGAAAGGTACGCATGCCTCGATCAGACCTTCTCTAGTAACTACCATACCAATGTAGCCAGCTCACCTCCGTCCCTTCACCCGGATAGTCACATCATCCTCCAGATGCATTGCGATATAATCCTTCCACCTCAACGATTCCCCCTGCGCATTGTGCAAACTCATGTCAAACATTCGGAACAGATTCCCCAGGAACAAATACGCCTCCATGTAGGAGAGATTCATCCCCACACACATCCGCGGGCCCTTGCTGAACGGAACGAGGTTGGCCTTGGAAGTCTTGACACTTTTATCGTCCAGCCAACGCTCTGGCATAAAGGCCTCCGGGTCTGGAAAGAGGGCTGGGTCGTAGTGGATCATGCGCTGGGCGGTTGAGACGGATGTCTAAAAGCAATGTCAGTATTTCCCTCACATCTTTGCATTGATTGTTGAGATACATACCCCAGCAGGTAGGAAATGTTCACCATACTTTACCCCCCCGGACGGCACAATGCGCGTGAGGATCCCAGGCGCGGGTGATGAGATGCGTAGGGTTTCGTGGATTACGGCAGTCTAATGGTTCAAGGAGAAGGAGGTCAGCAGCGTGCAGGTGTCCAATTCCACGAAAGTCATAGGGCCAGGGAGTGCCATGTTCGGAGGAATGGTAGGTAACTCACCAAATACGGTAAATTAGCCAGGTTCCGATACTCCATCAACCCATCGTGGTTCGTCTCAACTGTGCTGAGCTCCGCAAGTAGTCGCGCTAGACACTTTGGATTCTTCAACAAACACCAGACACCATATGTGATCGTTGTGACCGTAGTCTCCGTGCCGCCGATGACAAGGGAAAACGCCTCATCGACTAGCCCCTGAGTTGAGCGCTGGGGGTCGGCATCGAGGATGGCGTCGAAGACGGTTTGACGGCCTGTTTCGTCGCTATATATACCATTCCGGTGCCTCTTGCGGACTTCTTCCACCCACACGGCACATTGCTGAAGTGGTACCATTAGAATGTCCTGCATTGACGAGGGGGTGAAGGATGAAACTCACCGTCCGAAACTCGACGAACCCCGGAAGAATAAGGGCCAGCGCCCGACTGGGAAATGATTGCAACGTTGTCCCAAGGAATGGGAAGTGCTTGATCAGCGCGAAGTTGCGCGACAGGGTTGTCATCGACTTGATCAGGGATGCGGTTTCCTTGGTCCCCTGCGTGCAGTTCATCACCTTGCCGAAGCACAGCTTCATTATGATGTCCGTCTACATTGGAGACCATATTAGCTAAGGTTTCCGCTTTAACTAGATGGGCAAAAGAGGGTGTCAGGGAAGGTGTACTGCAAAACTTGACTCAAGCTTCTGGAGGCTCAGAGGTCGATCCATATCGTGTGCTTCCTGCACCTTGGCGAGTGCACTTTTGATGATTTGCAGAGCAAACGGCGAGAAGTCCTGCACTGCTCGAGGACTGAACATGGGATTCACGATGCCGCGGCGCTTCTTGTGGGCCGCAGGGTCGATGATGAAAGGAAGTGCATCCAGGTTTCCGGCGAATCTGAACATGGCTGGCTCTTTCAGATACTTTGTTCCGGTGGAGTAGACCCTGATGTGCATTAATCTCCATTGTATATGGCCTTGTCAGTTGCTTACATGTGGTAGAATGCCGGGTCGTTGATGTGGACCCTCGTCGGGCTCATACGGACGATAGGGCCTGTCAATCGTTCCGTTAGCTCTGAGTTTCCGCTTGGAAGAAATCAGGAGCAGGATGTTTGGTACCATATTTTTCATGCAGTCGAGGGTAGCTCTTGAGGTAGTGCCCATCTAGGACAACGTCCTCGTAGAATTCATACCAGCTTGTAGCAGCCGCCAGCTTGGGCCCAGGCACACCACGGAGAGGGTGAAGCAAAAGCCGATAGACGACCAGACCAAAGTAATAGGTCCCTAGTCCTATCAAGGCCGTTTGACACAGGAGGGCAATCCTCCCCGAGACGGTCGTGACTGTCCACGGCCATGGGAGGGTTTGCGCTATAACAAAGGCATTAGTCGACATGGCTGTTTAGGGTAAGCTTGGCTCTCGCGTTTTTGCGCTCTTGCTCCCACGGGCCTGGCTGATGGACTACACGGGTATAGAAGTACTGTCTGGCAAAGACGGTTACAATAAACGTCGGTGATCGCCCTGTTGGGGATCCATCATTTACTCCACTTCCCAAAAAGGAAATGTTCCGAATAAGCTGAAGCCCTCCAAATGGGTTGCAGGCGGCGCATCGGCCTTTTCCTGGTACAGGTCGGTCAGATCAGAGCAAGGGGACTTTTAAATAGGGTATTTGCCCGGTCTCACTTGCACCTGCCCCGGGGCCTTATACTCCTCGCTTTATTTGGCCCTGCTTACAGTCCTTCGTGACGGCGCTTGATCTACTCTCGACCTACTACTCAATTTGATATTTCAACCAGCCATTATGTCTCCTTCAGCAGTGGACAGCGTGAATCAAAGCAGGAAAGGTCCTGCTCCCTGCCATCATGAGAAGGCGGTCCGTGTTCCGGATATGTTCAGCTCCATCATGTCTGCGGAGGCCACAGTGAACCCACATCACTTCAAGGTCAAAGCCGCTGCGGACTCTTTTATCGCCGAGTATGTCCTGGCCTACTGCATTTGAGGAGCAAAACTATGCTAAGCAACGCATCCCCTTGCTGTAGGTATTTGAAGATGGACAAGCATGAGGCAGAGCGAAACCACAAGGCAGACTTCTGCTTTTGCGCGTCCGCAATGGCACCGCATGCCGATGCAGAGGCACTGAGAACGATGGTAGACTGGTTAAACTGGGTATATGCGCTGTTCTGTTCCGTTCTACTTCCAGGCTAACAATCAAGTCGGTTGGGTAGATTTTCTACTTTGATGATCGTCAGTGTTGCAACCTCCAAGGGTACCAAAAAAATATATATCTGTATCCTGCTGACGCAGCAGTTTACATTCTAGATTTCGATGAAGGCCAGCTCGACCGCGATCCATCCGCCGCACAGCATGAAATAACACAGACCCTGGCCATATTGGAGGAAGGAAACGATTGTCCGGACAGGGACCAACACCCCTTGCGATATCTGTTCCATACTATTTGGGATAGAGTACAAAAGGTATGCTTCCTGCTAGCACATCACACAATATGCGCGTATTCTGACATGTTACACCCCGCGCAGCGTGCCTCTCCAGACGTACAGATTCAATTTAAATTTACCCACCGGCGATATCTCGACGGCCTCCTCCACCAGGTTGAAGCGACACGGGATGGTGAGAGCGCCACGAGGACCGAAGAGGACTATATCCGAATGCGGAGGCGGACGGTTGGTGGCTATCCTTGCATCAGCCTGATTGCGTATGTTGACCATGTTCTTTATGTTTCATCTCTTGGTTTATCCTTCCATTTTCCGATTGGAGGCCCCAAGGTAACTGTCTGACAACAATCAACCGATTCTAGCTACGCTCACGGAGTCGACCTTCCGCAAGAGGCCTTTGGGCATCCATCAGTCCAGGAATGTATAGCTGTGGGCTGCGATCTGGCCTGGATGTGAGTGACAGCCCATGTCTCCTAGAAATAACTCAAGAACGATCCACGTGCTGACAATAGGCGGTCGCTCGCTAGCCACAACGATATCGTCTCCTACAAGAAAGACGTCAAATCTGGTATCGAGCATAACTACATCACCGTCCTGAAGCAAAACGGCTACTCGACCCAGCAAGCTATGGATCGTGCTGGGAAACTTCAGGACGAATGCTACCGCCGGTGGTACACCGCGCTGGCAGATATGCCTGTGTGGGGTTCAGCAGTGGACCGCAAGGTACTGCGATATATTGAAGCCTGTCATAGCTTTCCCCTTGGGGACTTGCTTTGGAGCTTCCAGACCGAGAGGTACCTTGGAGCTAGTGAGGGATATCGGCTCCAACAGACGAGAGTCCTTGACCTCTCAGACCTCCAGTAGGCTATTAGTGGTGATAGCAGTTTGCGCGGAATAAAGATCAGTATCGTAGTATCTCACTAAGCACCGATTATAACAGAGAATCCGCTATTTGTAGTATTCAACCATGAATTTAGAAACTGGTAGTTGGCTTCGTGCTATACACAGGAGGCGCCGCGCGCAACATGCATTTCTTGTCTGCGGTCGACAGCATTGTCGGAGTTCAAGAGCTTCACGTATGCCATTGCTGACCTCTTTCGAACATTGGTGAGACGTTCCGGAAGACTCATATTATCCGCGCATCGTTAAGCGTTGACTAGTAGGATTAGGTACTTGCTCCTATCTGGGAAAACATTCCGCATACAGCAGATGGCTTATGAAGAACGCTGCATTGGACTGGTTCCAGTGATAAACGAGCTCGCCGGCCACGAACCACACCTAACCTGGGTCGGGAATGAATTTAGGGTACCTCCGATAGCAGACTTCCGAGGTCAGGAAACACCATCCTTCACGCGGTAGAAATCGTCACATTTTATATCGTAGCATCATGTTCAGTGTAAAGGCATAGGTCTCTCACGGCTGAGACTGACCAGCGAATGAATCGACGAGAGTGGAGAGACTAAACAGCGAAGGCAAGGACATCATCCTGACATTGATTGGCAGAGAGGTATGATTGAGTTCTGATCTCTGCAAAGAGGGTCGGCCAGATCTGAGCTATTTACAGTCGCATATCCATCTACCCCATTAACCCCGTCCTTGCTTGTCCCCGGTAAGATCGACAGATTTGACAACTTCACAGTGACCTGTCCACCAGACATCCTCCTCCCCAACACCATAGAATGTCCCCGTCTGAACAGGCATACTACCCCGCACACTCGTTCTCAGGTTGGGGGCTAGCTATGTGGAGCTAGCATAGATTTCGAATGCAGTCTGCAGCCTTTGCGCGGCTACACTCGACCCTGCAGGTGTGGACGGTCCCGCAGCTCTGAGCGCAGGATCTACTGGCCATTGCCCGACAAGAAGCAGCACAGTCGCCTATTTCTCATTCGTGAGTGTCAGTACATCTTCAGATATCATCTCATTACATGGACAGTATCAGTGATATGCGTACGCTTGGCAAGGTCGGGATCAGCGGCAGGGGAGGCAATGGCCACGGCTGCCAGGGCGAGGGCCATGATGAGAGTGAACTTCATCTTGGAATATCTCTCTTGTAGCTCGGATTCGACGTTGAGTGTTGTGTTGGACTTGTGGATCTCTGGATTCTACTTCAGATGCCATTGGGACTGATGGGTTTACTTATACCTTTAGTTCCCCACAGTATCTCATCTATCTTCACGGATAGACGGTCCGTACCAGGATGGGTGAAAATCAGCGAGGTCATCTCCAAGTAGCCAGCTGGTTGTTTTCGTATCAAGGGCAGGATCCACGGAATAGGCATGCAACGGGGTCCGGTTACTCAACAAAGTTGACAGGAAACCTCGTATATTCTATACCAAGGCTGTATGCCAAATATACCTAAACCGCTTTAAGAGCGGAAGGGCTATTATCATGCTCGTGTTGTAATCTCGTATCACGGGGGGGATTGGTATAGCATCAGGTTAGCTTCAAAAGGCATCATCCAGGGGTAGCTTCTGGCTGGTGGATAACTCGGGGACTTAGGGCTTTCCACGATCGACCGCTAGGAAGGATCTGTAGGGCGAGCGTATGAACAAGAGGTTTGGCCTTTTCAGTAAATCTGGGCATATCTCCGTATCGTCCCAAAAGGAAAACCCACCTCATACATCTACCCAATGCCTACGCGTACGAGCGGTCCCCATATTGCAGGTCCGATCGCCAATCCAAGGACAAATAGTGAAAGGCCCAGAGTGAGAACCTTGGCGCTAAGATCATACTCTCCCTGGACCTCGCGTCCTGAGACTAAGTATCCAGAGGACGTGAAGGTCACGGCAATTGGCCTCAGTTGACCGGATTACCAGTGTCATCCTTTCCAAACTCCACCATAAATGGCTCACTTTCGGTTCCCAAATCCCTGACTAGGCCCGATCTAAATAAGCGATTGGCTGGGATTCCAAGACTGGTCCCTTCGTCCTGAAGAATCCATGGCCTAGGCTACTCCACTTGTCTCGCTACCGAGTTAGTTCAAAACTTGCGTACACAGCATGGTTAAGATGTCCATTCCTCTAGTACTTAAGAAGGGCAGAAAAAGCTGGGAGGTGCACTGTATCCTATCTGTTGTGCGGAATGTTCCCTTTAAGAAACACCGAACTGGAATGGCATGATCAAGGATCGCCACATTGTAGTACAAAGCTCCCCCCCTTCGGTGGCCGAGGATACTGACAACTCTCGCTATGGAAAACCAATACGAGCTCACTCCATTCGTGTACAGTTTCTCTTGGAGATCCCAGCCATTGGCGAGCAGCTGACAACGCTATGCATGCCATGACCTACACAGTGAAATCAATGACACCCTTAGTGTAACCGGAAGCTTTATGCTAAAGGCCAGACCACTGCCCAGTTTATTCTATATTTCCTGCATCCACAAAGCCCTTCAGCAATCGTTGGAATGGTGGTATATTCTGCTTTAATCAACGAGGTGCTCCTCAGGATGTCCAAGGCCGTAGCCGGCGCCGTGCAGCTGGATATCAAAGATTCTCACGCGGTCTATCGATATGTCTTCTCCGTGCTCGCATTGGCATCAGAGCTCATCCCCGACGTCGGAGGCTTCTTAAGCCTGATCTGCAACCTGATTGGCCAGATCCTCTTCCATCCAGACAAGACTAAAGCGATCTGGAAGGCCTTGCACAGGCGAATTAAGAGTTTGATCGACTGGAGGCTGAGGGGTTATCAGATTGGCACGAAGTCTAACAGGGTCAAATCTCGGAGAGTGGTGATGTTTCCTACCCTGCACAATAAGAGGATAAAGCGGCGAGCAAACTCCTAGCAGTTGTCTGTGATTCCAAGTCAACACTGCCTGCCTTGAGGAGCTCGACTTGCCTCCACCCCCATCAGCAGCATCCCGTATTTTATGATCTCCAAGACCCGCTTCCTCGTCTCCTCGAATCATCCCTCCCCGAAGATGAGCAGTTGTAAGCCCTACGACGATGTGGCTTGGGCCATAAGGACCCAGATCTGGCAGGATTGGCCCGAGCTTCTTCGCACGGATGGTGACATCTACAATGACATCGGAGTCATCCTCTCTAAACAACTCAAAGATCTAGACTGGACCGCCTTCGGGTTCCTCAGCACCGGCGGCTTTAATATCTGCTTCAAGATGGAGTTCGCCAACGACAGCGGTGCTATTATACGGTTCCCAGTACCCGACGCTGTCATGCTCCCTAAGGAAAAGGTCCGGAATGAGGTCTCTGTCATGAAGTTTATCTTGGACAAGACTTCATCCACAATTCCGATCCCGGTGCCTTCTATTACGCGCTTTGCCGATGCAAAGGAGAGCCCATCAAACCTGGGACCTTTCATCATCATGATCTACATCCGACACACGCACAGTATGGCTGATTTCCTTGAACGGCCAAATCGCCCAGGAGGGCAACAGCCAGTACTCAATCCAGACCTCGAGCCCGCCAGACTGCAGTCTCTCTATGGGGACCTGGCTAGGATCGTCCTTTCACTGTCTAAACTCGTCTAAGTCGCATAGGATCCATTGCCAAAAAGGAAAATGATATCTGGGACGTGCTGCATCGACCTCTATCCTACTCCATGAACGAGATTGTGCAACTCGGGACGCTACCACGATCGGAACTACCTACCACCACCTAAGAAAAAGCATCTTCGTACTTCGAAATGCTGGCCGAATTATACCTTCAACACCCGAGATACCAGAGAAAGGAGGCGAATGTTCCATTAGCAATCAATCCAGAACAATTGGCGGATCACTTCAGGCGCAGATTTGTGGCTCGATTTCTCTTCCGAAAGATCGTCCGAGACCAAGAGCAAAGAAAGCAGTGGATACACCATGATGATGGCCCGTTTCCATTGTGGTGTGTAATTTTCGGTCGGAAAACGTTCTAGTCGACTAATATGGACACATCGCGGGGGTAGTGGACTGGGAGTTCTCATACTCTGCTCCAGCTGAGTTCTCTTATGCACCACCTTGGTGGTTGCTTCTCAGAAAGCCAGAGGACTGGCCTGGAGGCCTTGATGACTGGTGTATTGAGTATAAGAAAGCTCTCCGGGTATTCCTGTCAGCAATGCAGAGATGCGAAGACGAATTAATTCAGAAGAAGCTACTACGAGAAAGCGAACGGTTATCTTTTCGCATGCTAGACAGTTGGCGAACCGGAGACTTTTGGATCATGTACGCTGCGCGAAATAATTTTCCCTTCGACGCGATATATTGGAAGAGGATTGACCGGCGGTTCTTCGGATCGACCAATGAAGACAGTAATAGCTGCGATACATGGCGGCGGAGACTCCATCTCCTAGAGCACGAAGTAAAAGAGCTCATGGAGGAATGGGTGAGTCAGATGGTTAGAGACAGGGACACATGGCAACTCTCTTGGGATCCTGATGAATACACCCTGGAGTGGATCGAAAAGCTCAAGATGAAAAGAGCGGGCGAGGAAGAAGAGCCTTGATGTCAAGAGAATAGCCTTTAGGACTGGCCTAATATGTTCCATGCCGTGCAGAAATATAGTCAAGCACCTACTATCCACACAGTCACTGTATTCACTCTTGCACTCACGGATACTAGACTATTACCCAACATCAGTCACTGCGAGGGAAAGTAAAGTGAACACCAAGCATCCCTGCAGGCAGCTTGTTGCTCCGTAGGCCAATGCACCGAAGACATTAATCAGGTATTAGTAATTGCTGAGCAATCTATCTATATTCCCACGATCGTATCCAGCTTGACAAGTTTGGGGCATATTTATTCCATACAACACCCACATCATCTAGATTCACGCGAATCACAATGCCTCGTCCAGTTACTGAAGTTGTCACAATCCCCGTACAACCCGACGAGAACCTTGAGCAAGCCATCAAGCGTCTCAAAGCGATACTATCCAGGCAGCAAGGATTCCAGTATCTGAAATGGGGTCGCTGGGTGCAAGAGATGAATAAAGTCCAGCTAATCATTGGTACATCTTGGAGTTCTTGCATCACACTGCATATTAGGCCCATCCCTGAATGGAAGATACACAGGCTAATCACGACTATCAAGGCTGGGATGACATCTCCTACCACGAAAGATTCAAGCAATCCGATTCTGACTCCACTGCCGCTGAAGCGGCCCTCAGACCGGTACTCGCTGGTGCACCGATGAGCTTCCACGTCTATTTCGACCCCATTGCACTGGAAGAGATCTTGGAAGCCCCTATTGTTGAAGTGGCTACGTTCTTCTCGGTGCCGGAGGACTACTCCTACGAAGCCGAAATCTTCCTCAAGCTACTTGGCTCATTCAGAGGAGGTCTCGGGTTTCTCCACGCTGACGTCGTTGAGAATATATCTGCTGATGGAAGCGATCCGAAAGGCAGAGGACTTTTTGTTCTCCTGGCATGGGCCTCTATCGATTTGCACGTTCAGGCGAAGGAGTCGGATGTGATCCAGAGTAACCTGCACCTGATCAAGGGTGAAGGGAAGACTAATGAGATTGAATGGCATTATGTCACCTTCACCGAGCCCTAGCGACGTTTGATGTTTGATCTTGCTCCATTATGTTTGTATCATGAATCTGTCAGACAATAGAATATCAACCCTGGGTCCTATTTTGCGTACATGCCCAGGGCGACACCGAGTGACTGAAGAACAAAAATAAGCCCAATGAGATGGCCATTAGATACATAGTGTATTGTTGTTGATGTGCGCAGCTGTCTAGAATCTCGATCCGCGTGTGATGTACTTCGTCCGTGGACTATTGCTTCACCTGCCTGATCCATAAGCCGGAATATCAGCCCCAGCTGCGTCTATACCTTAAGTCTGCCCTGATTTCGATAGATAACAGCCGACGAACTCAACCAGCCAATCAGGGGAAGGATGAATCTGTTTTCCTCAGCCGCAATGCCGGTGAAAATCTGGCCTCGTAAGTTACCCCTCTTCAGACTCGTTTTCGACCTTGTCAGCCACATACACACCAATGGCATCTACACCCATCCAGCCCAGTTGGGCACTGGAAAGAACGGATGTCCTTGCAATCCTTGACCAAAGCACACACCATCTGACAGACAGTTCTGGGATGCGCCCAATCGAGATGAAATTCCGGGATTTTGGAGAGACAGGACACGCGGGTGACTACCAGCTGCTTAGTGCGCCTGCGATCAGATCAGAAATGGTAGAGTGGTGCAATCAAGCTATTCAGGGTGGTGATCTGGAGAACATGGACGCCGTTTTCTCGACCCTGCTCACCTGCAACTTCCAGACCGCACAGAGGGCGATTGCTGTGGATGCGATTGTTGATGGGGCCTGTGCGCTGTTGTCTCGTCTCCCCTTGCACCCTCCAGAACTAAAGCTGGAGACTGGAGATAATGGTTTGAACCTGCCGGAACAGGACTGGGGCAAGCTTCGAGTCTTCTCCAAGCCGAGCACAAACATCGTCCGCATTGCGCTATTCCTATCAATGGAGCCACAGACCGCGTTTGGACTGACCAGTGACTATGCGGATACAATTGCACGACTGCTGGACACCGCGTCAGAATTGTTTCAGGTGTCGGCCACTGCTGAGGATAAACGTGCGTGCTTCATATTGCAAGCGTTCCTATGGGCTGCCTGGCACCAGATAGTCATGCTGCAGCTCTGGTACGATGCATCCAGACAACTAAGCATTGGCTACTCATTTGAGCGACACAATCGGTTAATCTCACGACAAATCCCGACCGTCATGCCAGCTCGCGAGACTGTGGAGCAATTGCGACCAGAATACATGTGCAAGTGGGCTTTTGAGCTGCTTCGATCCGATCTCAGCTCCGTCCCCCAGGACTTCAGGGCACTGTTCGAGATCTATGAGCGTCACTTCGGCACCCGCACTGCTCGTTGCAATCGTGATGTAGGGTCCGACCGTCGGGGAAGGGTGTGCGATGGAAAGGCGCCTGGTAACTGCCAACGCTTCGAGTCGGATGATGTGCAAGTCCAATCCGCTCATGACTCAGGATGCGCCCGGGAAACTTGCAGCTTTCTGACGTGGGATGAGGCGTCGTATATGCAAACCAAAGGTGCCAGAGCAATCGACTGGGAGAAGACGGATGACCGCCATCTTCGGTACTGTACTCTGACAGAGAATAACATGGCAGTCTCTCATGTATGGAGCCACGGTCAAGGAGGCCGACCGGAGACGGGATTCAATATATGTCTTCATCGAAGATACACGATGATTGCACAATCACTTGGCTGCACCTCATACTGGATGGATTCACCGTGCATTCCTACCGATGACGACCTGCGCGACGAAGCGATCGGTCAGATCAACGACAACTTCATTCGGAGCAAGGTCACCTTGCTGGTCGATCGCGATCTGATGGAAATTGATATCCATCCGTTAACGCTACAGGCAGAGGAAGCGATTCTGGCAACCATAGTCGTGTGCGACTGGAATGTGCGAGGATGGACACTTCTCGAGGGAATGCGTGGCCGGACGAAGCTGCATATTCTCTGCAAAAATAACCGGGTGATCTCCCTCATGGATGTCCTGACTGATGTTACTGCGCGCAGCAATCTTTCACTTGTATCAGCCTGCTTGGCTATACATCATTATACTCCGACCCAATATCAACTAAGTCAACTGCAGCTGGACGAGCCGGTCAGCACCGAACAGGCGACTTGTCTCCTGAACCATCGGCATGTCACCAAGGAAAGAGATCTGATCGTGATTTGGAGCCTGGTCTGCGCCTCAAGCAAGGTGACGAAGAAAGCTGCGGACTTTTGGGCGTGCACTGTTGGACAGTCATTGGCGACCGGATTCCTGGTGTCTGGTGCTCCCCGGATCCAGTCTCCCGGCTTTAGCTGGGCGCCTGCCCGGCCGAACGTCCTTCCCTCAGCAGCCAGTACCCCAGATGAAAAGCAATACCCGGCGTTTGATGGACAAAATAGCGTGGCTGGTAGCATTACCTCTGAAGGTCTGAAAGCAGAATGGCTGGTGTGTCGGATACGGCGTTCAAGAACCCTTCCACTGTGGTTCTCGTTGCAAAGCTATTCCGGAAATGCGGCCTACTATCGAGTGTACAATGCGAGTGCGAATGACAAGATCGATCTCGCCTGGCGGGTTCATCTCCGGACAGTCATCGGGACTCTCCTCAAAAAGCACCGCTGGGTTGCACTTCTTCAACCGGCCCTTCGAGATAGAGGGGGGACGGGGGCGGTTGCCCCTCCGCGGCCATTCGCATACCAAGGGGAAGCGCAAGGGCCCTTGTTGGTTGTCGTGTCATCAAGTGATGGGGAAAAATGGGAGTGGCAGTTTGTTCACGAGTGGGATACCAAGTTTCAGCTGCCGGAATTTAGTCTGGAAGAGATTCTGATAGTCTAGAGCAAGCGGTGGCGGCTTTGACGCCGTGATTAAGACTAGCTCTTAGCAGTATGGATAAACTCATAAGGTTGAACTATTACCTTGCCTGCGTTGGTTTGATAGGTAGCGTAAAGCCAGTAACATCTGTTCCACCATCTTGTTTATCGAAGCAGTGGGCTCTTTAAGAGCACCACTCCTCTCCGCCATCTGTGCAAATCTCTGGGGATTGACATGCAAGCCTTGGCTCTCGCTTAAGAGTGGTGGACTTCATTATCGCCGACTGTTTCAAGCATGTCGCGGGTGGTTGTATACTTGACACGCCCGAGCTACCCCTCAGCGCTGATCTCTAGCCATATGAACAGCGATGAGCCCTGCTCAGACCCCCAGAAATCCTGTGTGAAACCAAATTCTCTTGTACTCTCCCCCGTTAACAGCCACCATGCACCTCTCCACCATTGCGACGGTGCTCTCTGCAATCTCAACCGCTTCGGCAGCATTAACCTGGTCCTTGGAGAAAGCCGCAAATCCAACCGCCGACCAAGCAGACGCCTACGCATTAATTGAGGCTGCTCTAACCGCCGCAGTGGCCCGCCATGCTCGACTAGGCGACGCCAGCAAGACGCTCTACGTCTATTATGTCCCCGGTGTGCCAACGGCAGAAGCCAGCTACGACGGCACCATTCGGTTCGGCACCGATCGCACATATCTGAACGAGCGCACTGCTCTCCACGAGATCTCGCACACCCTCGGAATTGGTCAGACGGCAGCATTCAACGAGCGATGCGCGGCCAACGACTGGCCTAGCGCATCTGCATTGCTCCAATCGTGGGATGGCCCGGATGCCATCATCAACTGCGGTGGCGGTCACATTTGGCCCTATGGGCTGAACTACAATGACGAATGGAGCGAGGTAAATGGTGACCGGCATGTACAGCTCATCAATGCCATGCTGGCGGACGGGTTGTGAGTGGTACAGTGACGATGGACGTGGTGGTTGACAAGCTCGAACAAACAGTCTTTTGTGTATATAATCTCGCAGAACATATATTCGTCAGCAACGTTAGGCTTACACCGTGGCTGATGTAAAGCCAAAGCATTTGGGTTTCCGTCGGAAGGGAGCCGACGATGCCGACGGTCAACAAATATAATACGGGACTCATCAGTTTTCTGACTTATTGCTCGTTCAGTCTCATATTCTACTCTCCTGATCTTCAGCATGTCCCACTCCTCCAAGATCACCGCGCGCTCCGTGATCGACGCCTTTTACACAGCCGAAACGGAGTACATGTCCGCTCCTCCTACTCGTCGCGACTTCTCCGGCATTGCAGCGACCCTATCACCCACCATTCGCCTCGAGCAAACCCCCGCCCTCCCCTACGCCGGTACCTACATTGGCCCTGATGGGTTTCAAGAGTGGACAACCCGCATGGCGCACTACTTCGATGTGGTGGATGTACAGAATCCCGAGGTGTTTGAACGGCCTGGGTCAGATCGGATTGTGGTGTTGTCAAACGTGCATCTCCGCGTTCGAGCAACGGGACAGGAACTGGACTTTCCGTTCTGTCAGGTTATGAGGATTGATTTGGATGGAGGTGTTATTACTGAGATGAGGCCATTCTATTGGGATGTTGCTGCTGTCAACAGGGCTGTGGGGTTTGATTATACTGCTTGATCATCGGGTTGTTCCCATTATATATATCTGTCCCGGCCTTGCTTTCTCGACAAGGCAACAGCACTTGTAGTAGATAAAGCATTGCACAATATGTCTCAACTCTGAGGAAATTGAAGAAGAATTCAGCGGAGACTCATAAGATGGGAACATGCGCAGTATAACTACTCCGTAGCTGAGTTATACCTACTGATATGAGCACGTGACTAGCGTTCGGTCGGCATCGTCGGCAGCTTCCGCGGGAGCTCCTCCCCCCTCCTCCTCCTCCTCTCTTCTCCTTTCACTTCAATTCCATCATGGAGCAGCTGCATCGAAAACGTCGCAGGGTCATCGCCGCCTGTCTTACATGTCGAAGCAGAAAGTCTCGCGTATGGTCTCTTCTACTATTCCTGAATCTTACTGACAACACCCCAGTGCAGCGGTGGGCGGCCGGAATGCAGCAGATGCAGCGAACTCGGCCTGGCATGCCAGTACCCCTCGGTCGGGACCACCCACGAGCCCCCCCTAAGGGCCGGAAATGTGTAAGGAAGATATACCTCTATTACACCAACCTCTTATCGAACCCTTCCTAGGCAGCTTCTGGCCCTCGAGGACCGCCTAAACCAGGTAGAGTCTCTGCTCCGCGAAACCACCGCGAAAAGATCGAGGACTGAGGTTGACGAACCACACCATCGGATGATCCCAAATTTCGATACCCCTTACGACGGTCCTGCCCAGAGGTTCAGCGGCTCGGATGACGCCACTGATGGCATGGGTCATTTCGTCTTCGGCAACGAGGAGGATCGCGCATACTTTGGTACGCACTTCCATTCTCTAGTCTCTCTTCTCTTGCTCAGCTGGCCGTAGGCCCATCCTCGAACATCGCATTTGCTTCGGACCTGTCTCGCGCCTTGAAACGCTTATCGCGCAACCGTGGCGAGGTACTAGTGACCAGTCATGCTCCTCCAATGCTTGACATTCATGTCGCCCAAGTTTCTCCTCCAACCTCGCCCGTTCTTCAGCCAGTAGCTCCCTGCCCGGCTACCTCCGGAACCCAGAAGGGACTGTGCGCCAATTCCATCTTCTATCTCCCACCCGATTTGGAGACCACTGCCCTGATCGATCGTTACTTTGCAAACACAGGCCTACTCTACCCTTACCTCCATGAGGAAACGTTTCGGGAGACCTATACTCGCTTGAAAGATAATCGATCCACCACGCGTCGCACCTGGCTGGGTCTTTTGAACATGGTTCTCGCTCTAGCCACACAGACATCCGAGTCAGATGCAGGCGAGAAAGACGACCGGGAAGCTCAATCGCATGCGTATTACCGTCGAGCCAATGGACTCTGCGCGGAGTACATAATCAGAGGGACGAGCCTGGAGATTGGTGAGCTCGCCCAACCTTGGCCGATATGTCGTTAACTCGGAATAGTGCAGTATCTGCTACTGGTCAGCCAGTATAAGCAAGGAACCCGGTCTTCCATTGAAGCGTGGACAACACATGGACTGGCAGTGAAAGTTGCCCTGCAGCTCGGTCTTCACTCGGCTGAATCATCTAAGCGTTTTCCTGCAGTGGAAAGGGAGATTCGAAAACGGACGTGGTTTGGGTGCATCGTGCTCGATCGGTACGTGGACAACGACACGCTGGGTATGAAAGCTTACCGGTTTACCCAGTACCTTGAGCACGGCATTTGGAAGGCCTGCGTCAATTCCGGAGCACTACTCTCGTCTTGAACCTCCAGTGTACTTTGACCTGATCGAGCCACGTGCAAGGCAGGTGGAGGCCCGTCAACGTTGTCGCTACAGCACAGACTTCTTCAATGCTACAATGTGAGCCCTCATATCCAATAGGGATATTACTGGCTAACGACATAGCACAGTCGTCTATACTCCATTCTAGGACAGGCAGTTGATCTTCTCTATGATGGAAACCTTGGAAGCGAGGAAAGAATTGCAAATTATGAGCTGATCTCCCGTATCCTACGTATGCGACACTTGTTGCAGGAATGGCCCCGTGAGCTCCCTGCACACATGGCCCTGATAAGTGCAAGTAATGTCCCCTCTCAGCTTGGAAAGAATGCCACCATTGACCGATTTCGTCTTGTACTCACTCTGCGCTTTCACAACCTTCGCATCTTGGTTCATCGAGTCGTACTTGGCCGGTTATGCGACACAATAGGCGACCATGATGAGCAGAATCAAGAGACGTTGGCGCTGCAAGATATCAGCAGGAGCACAATCCAAATTACTTTGGAGTCAGCGACAGAAATCATCAATACAGTTCGGGGCGTAGTGGGGTCTCAACGCCTACCATACGGGCTACTAGGTGTTTGGTGGTTTACTCTATACTATAGTATGCCCTGGCCCGCTTGCTATTCACTACTACAGGCCCACTGACAAGTGATGTAGCATTTGATGCCGCCTTGGCCGTTTTTGCTGTCTTTCTCTTGGCTGCTCGATCCACGCTGGTCGCTATTCCGCCCCCGCATTCCCTATCGTCGCTGAAGCATTCCTTCCTCGGTTGTATCGACGCCCTTCACCAACTAGATGAGGAAAATGGTACCATTCAGAAGTGCTGTCAATGTTTGGACCGGCTGGCCGAGGTATGGGATATTATCGGTATAGTCCCTCGCGTCGCGCGGTTACCGAGAATTTATGCTAATCGCGCTGTAGAATCCACTGCTCACATCCCATCTTCGTCGAACCCGCAGTTGCTGCCAGACTATTCCACTCTAGGTGTTCTCGACCAGGATGCTTCCTTCACGGACTTTACCTTCATGACGCACGAGTTATTCGATGTAACGGATGGGTTTCTGTCGAACCAGAGCATGTAGCCATCAAGCGTGATAGCGCAATGCATGCATTGAGTTAGCCCAATTGTCGAGTTCGTTGCTAAAGGATTCAAGAGCGCCATCATGATCCACAGGGGCCGGCATCAGATGAATGCAACCTTGGAGGTCGGAGACAGGGTATTTACACCCCACCCTCAACCAAGCCAATGTGGGCGCAAAGTGAAAGGAGTCTACAAAATGTTTCAAATGCTTCTAGAAACTGTATTGGACGCGCCCGACTGCTGTTGATGTTTGGAGTTGATGAAGACGGAGCAGGCAAGGGGGTATGGTGGAAACAGTACGGCACTGTGATCAGTCGATCATTGCCTGTGGCGCTGACGGCGTGCCTTAGCCGACTTTGCACGGCGGGGATAGCTTCGGTCACCGGTGCTCAACCATCGCTCCGATCACGGCGATCAGACTAGACTGAGTCGCGTGCGCCCCAGTGGAGGAGGAATGAGCAAATGACAGTCGAGATATACCAGCCAAGAGGGGCGGAAACAAGCCTGAATCGTGCAACGGTCCGCAGATCTTCCTTGCAGTGGGCGGAGGAACTGGCTGGCGCCTTAGGTTGCCGCACATGTTGTTTTTGGCCCCAAAGGACCACGGAGTACGTTACATTTTGCTGCGAGGGACTCCAAACGCCAAGTTTCGTGATGTCAATGGCTGCTATGGACTATACTCGGTAAAGGGACCACTGTGGTGCACAAGGTCCTTCAGGAGATAACCATCATGGCGATCACGTCTATATAAGCCTCTCACTATGCCTGCCATGTACTGACTACAACCAACCACTCTCTCAAGCATCCGGCATTCTTTTACCAGCTCTTCTACTCTCCGTCCCCATCTCCATCCGCAATGGCTGAAATCATCCAAGCTATCGGAGTCGTCTCCGGAATCCTCGGTATCGTCAACTTTGGAATCAGCAACTTCAAGGATACGACCGAGCCTGGTTCCACCATTAAGCTCGCCATTGCTCTTGACGGGGAGCCTGGAGGCACCACTGACGCTGGTGGAGATCTTCCAGACGTGTAAGTTAGATCACCCCCGAATCCGATCTTGCTAATCCCTGGAAGGCGCGTCTTCAACAATTTCGGGGAGTTCAAGGGCATGGTTGCCGATCCAGGGCACGTTGATGACGGTAGCGTCGGGACCATTGAGATTGACCACGAGAACCAGGGTGTGTACTCTTTGTTCTCCGCAAACAACGATGCGATCTGCATTGCCTGGGCGACTGTGAGCTGGTCAGAGGCATCAGGAGGCAACAAGTTCGCCGTGTCTGGTGACTATGGCGAGGCGTGTGGTGGTACCTGGTTTGAAAGCAACATGTGGACCGACACCGACCAGTCCTACATGCCCAAGTGTTTCTGGATCGATGCCAACGGTGACCAACCCAAGACCGGCTTCCAAGTCCGCTGGCCTCGATTCGCTGCCAAAGAATTCGACGAGGCTAACACCGACCCTGCCAACATCTGCAATGATATCGACTTTGGCTTCCGTACCGAGCAGGACCCCAGTGTCGTCAACTTCTGGGTCCCAGGCAAGCAGCGCCGAGAGCAGAACGACCGCCGCATGCGCGCCCGCCGTGAGGTTCGTGCCCCCTGGACCGCCTCCCAGCTCGTGATCAGCGACAACAAACAACACTCGGCCAACCGTCTCTGCGACTCCGAGACCTCAATGGGCCCTGACTTTGCCCACACCGGCGAGAGGGTCTTCTGCGACATGGGGGCTAAGATCAAGTACCCCTTCTGCGACGAATCCAACAACGGTACCACGACTTGCTTCGATGCCGAGACCCAGCACCTGACCGGTACTGAGGAGCTCCAGCGCCGCGCTATTGAGAACCCTTACGCTAGGGTCCGTGACTGGCGATCTTAAATGCATTCGCCATGGCGCTTGCGACCGACATTCTCCGTGGATGATGTGGAACATCCACCTACTCTTGTATATACGCTCTGCCATCAGTACTATAGTCGAGTCTTCACTGCAGGTATCGTGCTTGATTAATGTATATATGAATTCTCTTTCCGAAATATATTTAGCTAGAACTTGTACAAACAGCCGGGTAGTGTAATTGATGATAGTAGACTAAGCGCTAAAGATGCAAGCGACAGCAACCTTCTCGGTAAGATCACGTTAAGATCGCTAAACAGCACATTAAACTTGCATCGCCTTAGACCCCACGAAGAACATTCCTCAGGATGCAGGAAACTAGGATCGACAACGAATCGGTCACCCCGTATGCATGAGCAAGATGGCCCCCACGCGGCACGCGTATCAGATGAAACCAAGGGTCTACGTCTCGTCTTCCACCTGCGCCTCAGAGTCAGTACCTGCAGAAGATGGGAAATGAAACGAACACCCCTCTAGGACGCGGAGCATCTCTCCATACGGCAAGCTCCGGATAACAATCGTGCCGTGGTGATGGCACGACTTTGGCAACCATCAGCCATGAATGACGCACCACTCTGTATATTTGGCCCCTTCTCGTCCCGCTATACGGTCCTGCAGACTATACCCAAAAGCGCTCCTGCTTTTCAAGGTGGGGAACCGGCGTCCACCTTCGCGAGTTAGTCTGTAGCATGATCCCTCTATGGCTTTCGGCCCCCAAGGATCGTCGGATCGGCGACGTTACGCCGCGAGACTGAACCAAGTTGAATGATTTCATATAGCTAATCTGATAACCTTGAATGACTTGAGGCCGGTAAAATGGCCGCGTCGTGGGGGCTACACTACTAGCCAGCTTCAAGAGATTCCAGGCTGGTGTTGTCCTCTCGTGATAGGCAGAACGGATAGCGACGATTGATTGGGTCTCCGTACTGCAGAGGCGACGAAATTCCATGATGACGAGTTCTCCGACTTGGGATATGTCGAGAATCGGGGCGAAGTATTGGCCCTCTCTGCATTGCGGCCTGTGATCAGCGGTACATCACGAACGTGTTTGTTGAGCCAGGTGGTATAGTGTGCTTGTAAACAGATCGTCATCGATGGTAGGATGGGAAAGTAATCTAATTGCAAAGGACACCACGGCTTCACCTGGTGCGTGGCCGAGGGTCTGCATATCAGTGCAGTCCGCGGTTCGGAGAGATCTCTCAATGTCGTTTCTGGTCCTCCAACCATCGAACGGAGTCAATCCTTCTCTTGCGTTTATTCATATCGTATCGTCCTGTCTATTGTACGCCGCCAGATGCTGGGTGACCGATGCTAGTCGGGCTGATGCTCCGTTGCCCTAGACGGTTTGGCAGTACTCTAGAAGAATAACTCGCCACAAGGTTTAAATTCTCTGATACTCATGCTTCCCACTGTGACATTGCGCTTATACCTAGTGACAGCGTCTGGTCCCTTATTGTTGGAATCTACATTTGCCTTACCATGATACCATCAGCGCTGGCAGACTTAGAGAGGTCGATTTAAACCGAAGGATCAAAGCTGTTGAGAACGAAGCAGGCTCGGGCTGATTTGCGTCCGACGTCACCGCTAGTCCTCTACGGATGGTCACAAGGTGATGCCAAATGATAACAGTCTGGGCTCTCCTGGGGCAGTGCATTAGTACCGGCCCTACCCTTTCGGCGACCTGTATCCTGCCTGGAACAAGCGTTCTCTAAGGTCATCCAACCCAGCTCTCCTAGAAACGGTCGGCAGATACCACGCCGAGGAACATCTGTGCCCCAGATGACAGAAATTGTCCCAGTACTTCGCATAACTCAGTGCAAGGATGTTCGACACTAGGTCTCCACGGCCCTGTCGGTGAGCGAGAGCCAGCTCTACCATAGCGCGCAGTCCAAAGCCTGCTGCAACAGAGTACTGGCTCAGGATAAACCTGTGGTATTGCCGGACATTGTAGTAAAGCTGAGGGGAGTACTTTCAACATGGTGTATCATCACCCACTCAAGTCCCCGCACCAGCTACAGTGCTTCACAAACGGGGTTTATCCATTACCACATACTCATTTGCTGCCTGGTACGCCACATCAATGCGGGGTATGCGTCATGCCGTTGAATTCAAGCAAATCTGCGCACCGACAGAGGTCAATCTAAATAGATCTTGTTGCATTGCCCTATTTCTCCCCACAAGGCAATGAAGCAAGCACGACTCTTACTGCCCAACAATGTGAACATGACAGACATGACTTTGACTCCGTATCGCCTGTCGTAGACTGTCCTTGAACAAGTCTGAACACACTAGCATATGTATGCGACAAGGCAGAACTCATTCCGATTTTGGCTTCCTGCAATACGAGCTCTTATATGAGATGACACAGTAACAGGCATTGAAACGAAAATATTGCGTCCTTCTTTGGAGATTATTGGACACGGCTAAGAGCCGGAAGGATGTTTTCTTAGAACCCCGTTTACACACATCCGGATAACAAGAATAAAGTCTTTTAACTCGGCTTTGCTCCCAACTGCCGAGACAGAGAGTGGCACTGGCCAGTAATAACAGAGATTATCAACGGAGTTACTCCGGTAGTCGAGAAGCAGTGATCACAGATCCTAGACCCCACAGGAGGGTTGAAACGGTCAAAGAGCCCTATAAGATGGGTTGGATTGAATGCTGAAACGCTCCAGATCGGATACCCCCCTCGGAGTGACTACTACAATTCGGCACATACAGGCAGATCAACGACCTGATTTAAAGCATTTACCGCATCGTAGTGATATTGCACGCTTCCTTTCTGATCCAGTCTCAGCAGAGCTGCTGGCAGCTTATCGTGGTATCCCGCGCTCCATGCAGTTTGTGGAAACCTTATTCATTGGAATGCCATTTATACCTCTAAGTTCAATAAAGGCCGGTGAATAGTTAAGCCAATACAGTCAAGGTAAACGAAGATGAATGGATGGAGGGGAACAAATCTCGGTATGTGTGTTCTAGAAGGAGATTCGGCAGTTGACCGGCCTCGGTTGGTAGGCCAAAGTCACAGGTCCCGATGGTTGACGTATCTGCAGATCTGAAACAAGCTATTCTTCATCCTCGGCGCTGACTGCCATCGATCCACTCTATCCAACCAAAAATTGGGCATTTCTAAGATGGGTCAATCCGCCGAACTGCGCCAAGTGTAGGGCTTGGACCACAGGAGGGAACATATAAAGAGGGTGGTGGGGATGGGCTGCCAGAGCCAGGACTCAGCTTCAAGTGACCTGGCTGCTCTATTCTATTTCCATAGCATTTAGTCCAACGCTTTGAGATGAAGACGTCGGCTTTTATCGCAACCGCAGGGCTCATTGCTTCGGCAGTGGCCTATCCGCAGTACCTCGAACGCCGCCAGCAGTGGGAGCCTCAGGAGTGGATAGCACCTGGATCGGGAGACTGTGAGTAACGATTGAGATACACATGCATGCAGCTTTAACTCAATCAATGAAGCACGAGGACCTTGCCCAGGCCTCAACACCTTGGCCAACCATGGCTACCTCCCTCGCAACGGCAAAGCGATTACCCTCAGCATTCTCCAGGACGCCATGCTCGACGGATTCAACATTGAACACAGCGACGCGACCCTTCTCTTCTTCCAGGCGATCCGGACAAGCCCCAAGTATCCATGGACCACCAGCTTCGATCTTGCTGATCTTGGCCGACACGGTATCCTCGAGCACGATATCAGTCTGAGGTAATAGCACTGCCTGTACTCCAGAGAGAAGAAAGGTGCTAACATAAACAGCCGCTCCGACGCCTACTTCGCGGACCCCAACCCGTTCAACGAGACCGTCTGGGCCGAAACCGCCTCCTACTTCACGACGCCCATGATCACCGTAGAGCAGGTTGCAAAAGCCCGCATGGCGCGTCTTGCAACCTCCAAGCAGACCAACCCTGAGCATTCGCTTTCTCTCCTCGCCGATGGCTTCAGCTGGGGCGAGTGTGCGTCGTTCTTTGAGATCATGGCAGACGGGACCACCGGGACGGTGAACAAGACGTTTATTGAGTACTGGTTCCGTGAGTTACCCATTGTAATGTTTAGGATCGCCCTCTTCGAGTCTGATAATTCTCCTCTTTCTAGGAAATGAGCGCATGCCTACCGAAATAGGATGGCAGCGACGCACCACCACCATGCAGGGGTCCGAGCGCCTTAAGTACACACGCTTGCTTATGGATGCTGCTGGTGTTTGAGGAAGGCATGTTGAGACAGCCTCCTGGATTTGTGCTTTGAGCTACAGGGTAAGAGCCACGATATAAGGTAACGGCAGGTTCGTTTGTGCCGTGCTCTTGAGGAAGCGACCAGAGCAAGAGATGGGCCAAGAATTATAGCTCACTGTTTAGTTTATTCAGCCCATTCGTATAGGGGCACTTGAAAATGAAAATGAAAATGACAAGTTTGCCACGCCGCTTCATACGCGTAGCACCTACAACCCAGTCTCCTTATCCCCGATCACCAGTAGTTTAGAGGTACCTATTTAACTCAATATACCTCATTCTAAACAGACTCCATAAGGGGAGAGGATAAGCACCAGATGGCTGTCTCAGTGCCATAGTCAACGCCTAGCCATGACAGGACAGGCGATATATAGTCTGATGTATCATGGCTGGAGATCCGTGGTCTTAATCATAAGATGCAGAGTAATATACACGTGGATTCTGGCACGTATCAAATTAACTACCCTCGCGTATCTGTGCGTTTCCTGCTACTAGGTTACGGCTGTCTAATCCACTGCCGAGCTACGAAGCCGAGGACGTTGCAGGCAGGGACAGGCCTGTCTATGTGAAACTCCGCATAGGACAGTTTATAGGGTGGCAAGGCCATGGGAACGTAATGCTGGGAAGGTCACAGCGTCATAGCCAATTGTGCTACTATTATCTTGAGCGGACATACGAAGAGACGCAGATGGCGTCGTGATGTCACGTATATATATTGTCCAGACGCAGTCTCGACCACCAATTAAGCCCACGTAGGTAGCAATCCTACCTCGGTCACTATCCATGAATTAGGCGTTGACAACCTGTGAGACCGGAAAGTAAACTGATCTGGCTATGAGAGTATTCTGTTACACGGTCGAGGTATCTAGACTCGCAAGCGATGTCACCTTCACTCGGTCTTGACAGCACTAAGTCACACGGAGACCCGACTCGCGGACAAAAGGTCCGTGCCCATTTGGTCGGAGAATAAATGCATCAATCCGTCAACAGATCGTGCGCTGGCGTGCGGCGAGGATTATTCGGGGTAGAAACCCCGCAGCGAGCACTGTAAGTTTGCTAGCTATTACCCACCAATCATTGTATGGTCAGATGGGTACCGCATATTCTCCAGGTGCCAGAAATCCTTGTTCCTACTCACGGAGGATGCTCTGGGCACATTAGAAATCCTCACCACGTTTGGACCCCAGGCAAACTCACGAATCCCTGCGTCACTCGTATCTCCCGATTGTCCTCGGGACCGTCCTCTTGACTCCCAGCGGTCATGTGAACACTTGGCAGGGTCAGTTCATACTCTGCTTCGAGGGGCTGTTGACTCCAGGTCGTTGTTTGGGTTATAGAGCGCTTTCGACGGCTTGAGCGGGCACTGCGACTGTACGTTGGTGTGTATCGTGAGGCGTCTGTAGTGTTGTTTCGGGAGAGGAAGGTCTTGAACGGAGGAAGGCAGCCGACTATAACCGCTAGAATGTATCAGCGACAAATGAATCGAGGAGTAATTATACTGGGACATACAGATGGACGACTCGGCAATACCCCAGACAGCCAGACCCACCTGGTCGCTGTAAGCCTGGCCGGTGATATTGACCGCTCGGACCACTGCAAAAGCGATGATAATGGCCCCCAGCGAGAAGACAATCCCAAGACCGACCTTTTGGTGGAATGTAATTGTTGTTGACCACACGATGCGTAGGGCAACCCCCATGACTACCATCGTAAGTTATGGCACCGAGTCAAGTCAAGAGACATACTCATCAGGTCGGAGAGAATGTCGACGGCCGTACTATATGATATGGCAATGACGGACCCACGCTGGTCAATCGGCTTGGTACATTGCGCTAGATCCTAAGCTCAGCTGAATAGCATTGGGCCAGGTGAGACTCACCAAACTTGAAGTAGTCAGAAGGAGGGTGGCAGGTGAATGCTGAGGATATCCAGCAGCCAGCATAGGAATCAAGGCAGAGTACAACCATTCCCCACCACCATCGTCGATAGTGCGGTAGATTGTGTGTCATCGTCCAGAAGAGTGCTAGGAACGCTCCTTTGACACTCCAGAGAACAGACACCAAGAGACCAATTATGACGAACTCGTAGTGAACGTACATCAGCGCATGATAAATGATGTCACCGGACAATGGGGTGAGGGCGATATAGTAGAGATGCGGCGTTTGCAGGGTCTGAAGGATGGCATTGAATAGCAGAAACAAGAGCGCAAGAAGGACGAAATAGTCATCTGCCAGGAGTCGTTTCATGCGAGTGAGGCGAATGGCCAGACGACAGCCCGTGAAAACAATTCCCAGTCCAGCACCGATCCAAGTGACAGTAATCAGACCAGACTCGGAGAGATGAGTCGCCACGCCTTGAGGAAAGAGAAAGTTGTCAAGCTCTGAACTCATCGTAGCAAGGTCATATTGAGAGTTCAGGCGCTTGAGAAATGTGACGGCCTACTGTTGTCGGCCCAGCTGCATATTTGAGCACCTTTGCTGACAGAATACGTATCTGCAGTGCGTGCCCCGGCATGGGCAGGCTGCATCGGGATTCCTCGCACGGACAGGCTCGGTGTCGTACTTGATCGCGTAGTCGAGGTGAAACAGGACCGATTGTGAGAACCAGTAAGATGATCAGATGAAGGATGTGAAACCCAGCGCCCGATTGGTGAAAGAGCATTCGTTACCCTTGCGGGAGGACTTTGTTCAGGAGCATTCCACCAGAAAACTGACGGGTCGATCAGGGGACTTGAAGGTTTTGTTGGAAATGATATCGCTGCGCCGTACGCAGGAACGATGCAGCCCAGCCGTTGTCCTGTTGTTTAAATTCGTGGCCTCCCAGCGGAGGCTTGAAGAAAATGATTCGTTGCTAAATCACATTCTCCGTCATGAATCTGCTGTTGAGCGGTTTAGCCCTGTTTGGTTTCATCGGGGTATCTGCTGCGCGACCGGGGTGCAAATGTGTCGGTGCTTCCACCCTCCGGTCCGAGTTATACTGACAGATATAGACCCCAGGCGATGATTGCTGGGGCAAGATTGACTGGAAGAGCTTAAACTCGACCGTGTCGGGGAAGCTGATACTCAACACCCCGCCAGCCGCCTCTTGCTATCCTGGCCCTGAATACGATAAGGTGGAGTGTGCCTTTGTCAACTCTCAATGGTCGAACACAAGCTTTCAAGCAGATCAGACAATAGGGTACTCGTATCCTCTCCAGAACAATTGCCCAGTAGTTGATCGAGGTGCGGGACAGCTACCATGGGGAGGGTGCGGACTCGGGCCTTCTCCGGTATACACCATCAACGCGACAGACGTCAATAATCTCGCCGCGGGCATTGCTTTCGCGCAGAAAAATAATGTGCGGCTTGTTATCCGGACCACAGGGCACGATCTGCTGGGGAAGTCTATGGGATACGGATCCCTTCAAATTTGGATGAGACACTTGCGTAACGGTATAAAACACCAACCGCAATACGAGCCATCCGAGCTATGTGCTCGTGGTAATTGGACGGGTGCTGCGTTTGTTGTCGCAGGGGGCTATGTTTGGGATGACGTGCATCAAGAGGCGTTTGCTCGGGATCTGATCGTCGTCGGGGGAGGTGATCCGGTAAGATTTCTCGCCAATTCAGCAGGAGACATATATTGACCTCGAAACAGACTGTGGGGGTCATCGGGGGCTACATACAAGGGGGCGGCCATTCCCCTGCCACCCATGACTTTGGTCTGGCAAGCGACCAGATTCTCGAGGCCCAGGTCATCCTTGCCGATGGCTCGATTGTTGTAGTCCATGCTCCCACCCTGACCTCTTTACGGCCATCCGTGGCGGTGGTGGAGGAACATACGGAGTCGTCGTCTCTATTACCGTCAAAGCGTTCCCGTCTACACCAGTTGTTGCTCAGTCTCTCGTTATTGTCCCCAAGTCAAACTCTAGCCTCAACCCACTCCTTGAGGCTCTTACCGATGTTTATTCTTCGTACCCTGTCCTTTCCGACACGGGATTCTCGGGGTATGGCTCCTGGTCCATCAGCGATCCAATCACCAAGTACGGGGATTCGTCGTCTGCGGGCTATCAGCACGCGCTAGCTGTGTTGAACAAGCCACTCAATGAGGCAAAGACAGCTTTTGACACCTTGTTGAACAAGCTCTTGTCTCGTGACCAAGTCACCGTTGACGTGCAGTGGTTCGAGTTTCCATCGTATTCAGCGTACTACCGCGCCATGTCCGGGGTGCATCAGCCTACCGGTGTTCCTGAGTTCTCTATGGCATCTCGTATGTTTGACAAGAAGGCTCTGACATCCGACCGCAAGGCTCTCCGCAGAGCTGTCGGGACTCTGGCAGGGAATCCGGCAGAAGCCACCATCAACCAAGTTCTGTTTGTGGGCGGAGGAAAGGTGCTGGAGGAGACGGAATACAGCGGTGTAAACCCAGCCTGGAGGCAGACATACCTTGTGTACATTGTAGCTCGTGCATGGCTGGAGATCATCGGACCTCACGCTGCAAAGGCCATCCAAGCTGATATCACCCACCACAAATACAAAGCCATGCGAGACTTGACTCCGACGACAGGTAGTTATCTTAACGAGGTGCGTGATTTTTGTTTGCTGTGGTATTTCTTGCGTTTCTGACACTCGACAGGCTGATCGGAACAATCTGTGGTGGAAGGAAGACTTCTATGGGCAGGAGAACTATGACCGTCTGGTCAGGATCAAGGCGAAATACGATCCAAAGGGTGTCTTCTACTGCCCAACATGCGTCGGAAGCCCTTCGTGGAGAGAGCGGAAATTTGTAGGCAGGGCATATGGCCCTCTGTGTTCGGTATAGTTCTTCTGCCTGGGTGAATGCCGACCAGCAGGATGTCTTTGATTTAGAGCAAGCATGAGCAATCGGGCGATACCAATCAAATGAGCCCTCTGGATCTGTAGAATGTAAGAGATTGATCCCTCCCGAGGTGGTGGTGGTGGTGGTCGAGGTGAGAGCGCCCGGCAACGTCCGGTGTGGTCGGGTCTTCCCAATCCGGTAGTCCGGAGGATTTCCCCGCACTTCCTCATTCTCATTGAATCCTCCTCCTCCTCCTCTTCCTCTTCCACCACCTCGCATCATGGAATCCCACAACAATCCTCTACGGATTGTTCCCTACCATAGCCCTTCTCATCCGAGTCCACGAGGGAGACCACCCTCCAAACGGTCCCGCCAAGCCCAGGGCGCTACGAAGATCAAACATGCCTGCACCTCTTGCCGGGAGTAAGTAGCTCCCTCCCATTCTTGCTGCCATCTAACTAACACCTCGCAGAAAGAAGACCAAATGTTCCGGACATCAACCGTGCGTACGATGCCAGCACCAGAACCTTCCCTGCCTCTACATTGCCACCACCGCGCACACTGCCGAACAGATCGCAAGCGACGATCCCACAACTGCTCCCGGTCGAAGTCCCAGCCAGCCACCACAAGGAAGCCTCTTGAGTCCACTGAGTTCCACCTTAGAGGAGCCACCCCAGAAAGACCAGTATGGACATTATCATGGGACTGCGTCGGGTTTCGCCTTCCTACAGTTTGTGAAGACCCGACTAGCGAGCCTACCCTCCATGTCACTAGACTTTTCGGACTACCCTCTCGGCCCCCTTGGGAGCCGACCGGGATTTCTCCCTCCAAAATCCATCGCCGATACACTACTGCGAGACTATTTCGATTTCGGTCTCACCACTTCTCGCTTCGTCCACGAACCGACCCTGCGAATCTTGTACGACAGGCTATACAGCTCTCAAGACAACGTCGGATTGAGCCCGGATGAGCGCGCTCTCGTTTATGCGGTTCTTGCTTTGGGCTCTCATTACTCAAGAACCGAGAACGTCTTTTGTGGATTCTCCGCCAGGTGGATAGACCGCACACTGTCTCCTTATCCTTGCTCTGCTTGCTAATATCTTGTGATTTAGCTTGCAATTCTACGACATGGCGCGACACCAGGTGGACAACGACTCGACCAAGGTCACTCTTAGCTCCCTACAAGCCCGCCTTCTAATCAGCCATTACCTCCTCAATCATTCTAGAATGCACGACGCGTGGTCATCCTTTGGCATCATTGTCCGTCAGGCACAAGCGTTGGGACTGCACCGCCTTTCAATCGGCCGTCAGATGCACCCTATCACTCGCGAGTACCGCAAGCGGGTCTTCTGGACCATCTACGTATATGATCGGATTCTGAGCAGCATTTTCGGTCGGCCCTGTGCTCTACACGATGATGACATCGACCAGGAGGAATGTGCGCTATTAAATGACCAAGATCTAGAAGATCCCGACTGTCTTGTCCGCGACCGTAATGAAACTTCCTTTTGTAGCGCCGCCGCCTTGATTCATTACGCTCGATTGGCTGGAATCTTAGGAGACATCCTACGTGGGCTTTACAATTCCCGAAGCAAAACACAAAGGCTACACAATTGGAAGGCGACCGCGTCCGATCTCCAGGCTCAGCTGCTCTCCTGGCAAGAGAATCTCCCCACCTACCTAGACTATGTCTCACTTCCTTCATCCGCGATGTCAACGATGATACAGCGGCAAATGTGTACTCTGAAGCTTACCTCCGCCCACACGAGCCTCCTTCTCTTTCGCCCATTTCTGCTCTATTCTGCTCAGGCCAACCCACAAATCCCGGACGATCTCAAACCGTGGTTTGCTGAATGCAGCGATCAATCCGTCAAAGCAGCTCAGATGGTCATCAAAGAATGCCAATACCTTTACGACCGTGGCCTTGTCTCTCGCGTGTTTTGGTTTGTCAATTACGTTCAGTTCGCCGCGATTGGAACCCTTTACATGCAGTCGTGTCTCTCGTCGGACCAACGTGATGTCCGCCAGACTGCAGATAGTGCTCTTGCTCAGTTTCCAATTGGCGTCGTGGGCGATCTTATTGGGCAGAGGTATCTCGAGATACTGAAGGAGCTACAGTCCATTACTAGAGGTTTCAATTTGGAGAGTGACACACACCCGGAATTCAGCTTTAATGCAGATCTCAGGCAAGATTTTTTCGCCTTCGACAATCTTCTCATGAATTATGGTGATCCGTGGGGAATAAGTACAGACACAGTACCCTGGACAGATGCATACCCGGACGAATTAATGGACTAATGGACTCTGGAGTTCCATCCAGTCAATAACACGCAACAATGTCTCGCACGCGAACTTCCTCTCATACCATGTAGCGGTATCCACTGGCCTGCTGGGCCGGAGTCGGTCCATTCCTTCCAGTCGTTTCTCCTTGCTCTAACTTCCGATTTTGTCGCATCAAATACACTCGGGTCACAGTCGCCAGGATCATAGCGGCGACAGCGGCGACTAAATTGACGGTGAAGGCTGCAAGATACCGTGGTGCACCACTGTACAAATACGGCGTCCAGATGTTTGTCGTATTACAAACCGAGATGATAACAGCAATGGCTGCTGCTCGCTTCGGAGCCGGTTGGCTCAGTGTGCCGGATATCCAGGAGTATATGACTGCTGTAGCGGAGTAGAACGATGCAGGCATGAACATCATCGCTGTGTACCTCACCGCTGTATTGAGTGTGGCGACCGCCATGACATTAGCCACGATCGTCAAGCCAAGAGGAAGCACGATATGACAATAGCGCTCTTCCACTCGGTCCGAGTTATACCCATTCAGCATCATGGCGAAGCAGCAAAGGATAAATGGAGGGGCACTCAGGGCGTATGTGATGGTCCGCGAATAACCCAATGTGGCGACGACGGGTGGGAAGAGATTCGTTACTCCTGCGGATATGAAGACTGCATAGAGTGTTGACAGCAGTAGCCACGTCTTCGGGTCTCGGAGCGCAAGGACAAGGCCCTGTGTTGCACTGATCTCGTTTCGGTCGTCTTGTTGTCCTTGATCTTGCTCATAGTTCCAGGTCATCCACTCGCGCTCTAGGTCCGTCATCCTCGGAACTCCCTTCAGAGAGTTAGGAAGTATGAGCGCAAAGACTATTGCAAGACCGATGGTTAAGACCCCTTCAACTAGAAATAACTGCTTTGTGTTAGCAGTTAATCATCACTCAACCTTCAGGTTAGGCTTACCCATCTCCATCCCGCCAGCCCGCGCTGGCCATCAAGCTCAAGGATCCCAATAGCGAATAATCCACCTATTGCATTCCCCAACTGCGAGCCGGAGTAGAACAAAGCTGCGCGAAAAGCATATTGTTTCCGGTTATAGAACATCGACAGGTAGTACAGCGCCCCAGGAAAGAAGACAGCTTCGACAAATCCGACCATGAACCTACACACCATCAAGCCAGCGAAGTTACTGACCAGTGCTTGGACGGCTGAGATAACGCCCCAAACAGCCATTGCCGCGCAGATATACACCCCAGGCCATCTCAGCTTTCCGAGGATCATGTTGGATGGTATCTGCATAATGACTGCGCATGTCAGAACCTCGTCGCTCACGTGGGGGTGGAATGACCATACTGTACCCGGCGTAAAGAATTGATATACAGCTTTGAAACTCCGTCTCGGATAGACTCAAGTCTCGCTCAATATTGGCAAGCTTTGCTGCGGCAATGTTGTTGCGATCGAGATAGTTCAGGATGTACATCAGCATGAGAGGCGGAAACACCACAACGTCCAACTTGAATGTTGCAGAGCGTCCGACTTCCTTGTACTCATCGGCACTTAAAGCTCTCAGCCCGTCCGGCATTGATGAATCGAAGGAGCTATGCTTGACCGACACATCGTCTCTGATGTCTTCCCGGTGAGTGGGTTTTTCCTGTTTTTGGTCCATAATTTTGATCAGTGAGCTCTGCGCGTGCCTGTCTGTGCCTGCAGGGGCTTCTGGTATTTTTAGTGCCCTTATATACTCCAGAACATCTTTCCCGGATCCGCGTCCCCGCATGACTCCAAGCTGATCCCGGTCTATTACTCTCCGGCTCCCCCGAATTTCCTCATTGAGCTCCGAGCTCAGGAGCCAGATCCGGTGAACACGAGAGGACCGACCTGCTCGTTCTTCTTGTCGTTGGTTTCGCCATTGGTGTGCAGTGTGCATTTGGGTGAGCATGGCTACTGCCTTCACTGTACTCCGCTACATTTCGGATCATCTACACATTATTGGGTAATCAATGAATCAAGGGTATTCAGTCTTACTAACTATGCTACCTGGTCACTCGAGCAGTATCTACAGCACACGTCACCTCTTTGTCTTTCTTTCAATCTTGCGAGTCAAATTCGGGTCATCCTCGCTGTATGCTGCGAAAGTCCACCGCTCATCAAATGGCTTCGACTTGTCTACGAATCGCAGATCAGTCGACACCCTAATACGTCCCGCCCTGGACTCGTTCATTGCCCCGGCGTGTACCATATATGGGTTATGCAATACCACATCGCCGGCTTCATACGCTCCCTATCCATATGTGTCAGTAAGCTAGAACACCTTGGCTTCTGGATGAGCCAACATACCACCAACCAATGCCTTCCCCAATTCTTTCCAAACTGCGAGGAATTTCTATCCAACCAACCGCCTGTGTTCATATTGCGATTAACAGCAGAAATCTTTTCCCCGTCACTTAGTGTCTCACTTAACCGCGAGAAATCCTCCTCATATTTGATTCCAATATCTTTTGACCGCTCCAGGTAAATCAAGCCCCCGCCATCAAGCTCAATATCCCCAATCGGCACCCAGGCGGTAATACTAGTCGGCGGTCCAGCCCTCAAGAATATCTGGTCATAATGGACAGGCGTCGACTCCGCCCCGGGGACTGCAAGGCGTAAAAGCGAGCGCGGAAGACACCACGAGTCCTCGAACCCGCAGAGTCTAGCCACGAACGCTTCAATAGTTTTCGCAACTTGATGCTTGAACTCCAGATAGAACGGGGCGACATGGCTCTCAATCGCATTCTCCACGAAGGGCCCTTCATCCTTCAGTCCGAATGCTGCGCGGGTCCCGCCGGGTAGGACGTAATTTCTCCAGTCGTTGCCGGAGAAGATTCCCTCTTCTGGGTCCGTGTCTGGCTTGAGCAGTTCGGTGTCCCGGTTGACGAAAGTGAGGTAGTTTCCGCGGCATTCGTTTACGAGGGCGCGGTTAAGGAGGCCTTTGATCTACAATGCGTTAGAAACAGCGTAGGAGAGAGAAGGACAGGGACGCTTACCCATATCACACCATCTTCCTCGTATCTCTTTTTCAACTCGTCGATCGGAGTATCCGGGCCGAACGAAGGCAACTGCTTTATGTTCTCCAGGGCACCTCCGTAGGCATGAAGGGTAAGACCTGCGATGGTCGTGGATGGGGCAGCTTCGGTGATAGTGGAGGTAGACATCTTGGATACTTTTAGTGAATGGCTTCTCGAATTCAAGGGCAGACCAGCTTCCACTTATTTGGCTTCTACTTTATAGTAACTAATAGCACGCGGAGGTAGGCTATGATTGCCTCGCGGGGAAAGCAGCATTTCCTAAAGAGGACATTTTAGGGCGTTCCCCGGGGCTAGGGAGGAGGGGTATGCAACCCACCGCTGATCGTCACCGATGCCGGTCGCATAATTAGGAAAGGGCTCAGAATATAGTAATGTGTCTGGGTGACTACAACCTGCTAAAGGCGAGTTGATTTAGACAGTGTGTGGATAGCTGTACAGGGCTTCACGGGCGGCGCAGAGCCTACTATGCCCTGTGTTCTCAGCATGGGTCCATTCCGAGTCCCGCGTGACCGGTCCTGCTGTAGCTCCCCAGCTCAACATCATCCTCATCATCATCGACAACCTCGATATGGGTGCGCTGCATTTTCCTGGTACTCAGGAATAGGCGCAAAGCTCAGATAGAATCTGCAGCATTCAGCTCGCCAGTAGATACCAGATACCTGCTTTTCCCTGCTGGTGACGGTCTCTGGCGACGATGATATATTTTCGTCTACCACATGACCATAGATAGAATAGGCGTTACCACCAACATCGGCATTTCAGGAACATCTTGAACACTACGTAAGCAATTGAGCAGTCAGTATACATCAGTAGCGATGAGATTGTACTCAAATCCATGACAATTCGATGGAATGGCCGAAAGCTTCGATGCCAGTGCCGTATATGTACAGGTCTGAAAGAGTTTATCTTGGCGCACTTGCTCGGTCGATTTACCGCGTTGACTGAGAGGCTCAGAGCGAAGCTCAGCTATGTGGCTTGCCCAGTACATGATTTTAGATACTTCCGCTGCACTCACCCGTACCACTCTCCATGGAGTTCGGAATCTCAGAAGGTGTGTTGACCTTGTATACGTAGTTACAGCTAACCTTTTCTCGTCGCAGACACGACAAAGTCCACACCACAGGCGCATGCCAGTCATCGAGAACGAAAGAGCATTTTGTTCAAAAGACCAGTTGGCCTGCTTTCAGAGCTCGATACAGTTGATTCACGAATATAGAGAAGATAGTCATTTGCTGAGGAGGCTAAGCAGCGTTGGACAAACTAAAAGACACTACAGCAGTTCCAGCCTTGCCTGCAAAAGACCCAGAACAAAAGAGCACCATAGCCACTCATCTGAAGCTGAAACATCAAAGAGAGCCAGTGTATGCTTTCGCATTGAAAATCGATCTTTCCTCCTGCCATCATTCCCTCAGTAGCATGTGCAGGGTAGGTTCCACCGCGGCGACCCACTCAATTCGGGTTATTCGGATAGCACTCCTGCTCCTGAACAATAACCGCCCAGAGGTCATCATGCCAGTGGATCCCAGACACCTTGCCGGCCTCCTTACAGTGATCAACGATAGTCTGCGCGCCGTCGGCGACGTTGTTCCACGAAGGAAGCGTCTTGTGCTTTGTGTCCTGTAGCATTCAGATTAGTTTCAGTTCAATACCAATGCCATGCTCCTTTCCTGGAGACAACTCACAAAGTTGCACCAGATAATCGCCGAGTTGCCCAGGCATTCAGCACGCTGACACTTTGCCCCAGGACGCATAGGCTGTGCGCCTCGTCCGGCTGCTCTCTGTCGGAGGGACTCTATATGCTGTTTCGTTTTCTCGAGACTGGCCATGGCTCCCCTTGCCCTGCAAAGGATCTTCTTCTTGAGGAGTTCGTCGACGACTGCGGCGTTGGCGCGGCGGTCGAGGGATGGAGTCGAGTCTGAGCGGTCGAAGGAGGAGGATGCGGGGCGCGAGGAAACTTGATCGTCGAGGCCGTCGAAAGTCTTACTTCCGCGTAGGTGGGAGAGGAGATCGATCATGTCGTGGTCCGGGGTGGGATTGTTGTCAGTAGTCGGGAACTGGAGGTTGTGGTTAGTCTTGGATGTCGGAAGCTTGGTGAGGGTAGACTTACGGATGAGACGAGGAGGGCAAAGAGTGCCAGCACGGTTGCGAGGAGGAGGGAGCGCATCTTGAAGATAGATTTCGGCGTAGTGATGTGCGAGAGAAAAGAAATGGGTTGGGACAGAAGGGATATTTAAGATAGTCTGTCCTTGAAACCAGGCACTCTGCTGTTTAACAGGGCACACTGCTTTTCAAGTCTTGGAAACTGCAGTGTGTCGTTCTTTCGAGGTTGACCATAGTCACCTGCAGGTATCATGACGTTTGCGGAAAGATCTATAAAGAGAGTTCATGTTATGATGTTTCAACTCCAATAAACCTGCAGCTGTATCTTTATTTAGTAGGTGGTGGTGTTACACGGAGGCAGCCCTTTGTTGTATAGACCCTGTCCGCCGTGGGATTGGATGAGAGCGACGCCCATGACTAGGCATCATTCATTGTCACGAACCCCGGTCGAATTGGCGTTTTGATCGGGCTTTATGACTACAGGAATTATGTCTTGTTGTTGGTAGGTGGAGTTGCTGTCAAAGGCCACTGCTCTAACACCCATGCGCCATGATGCTCTCCAACCCTCTCGTTCGAGGTCATTGAATGCAGTCTAGAAAGATATGCATGACTCTAATATTTAGCTCGAACTGGTAGAGATATAGAACGCTAAATGTACCTTGATTGTATGGCATCTCTGCACGGACAGGTGTCGCTCGGTAAATGCACCTGAGCATCTAGACTCGTACGTGAGACCCAAACAGGTTAGTCACCGATGAATACTCCGTTTCAAGCCTATGAGAACCGTCCATTCCTTGATGGGGGCTATTGAAGCCAATAAAATACTGGTTCAAGGTCAAAAGAGTGACTTGACATACGTTAAACTAGACACTGAGAATGGCATAAGGTACGTATAGTGGATGTATCATTCTTATCGTGAAACTGCAATATTGGATTTCGTCACGCGATTGACGCAGCGGCCTTGAGCGCATAGACCTGTTGAATGGATGCTTGAGCTCGGAGTGATTCCGGCGCTCTCGACCCTCTCATATGGCCTCGAAGATCCGAGAGGTATTGGCTGGGATCGAAATATCCTATATCTAGTACCAACGTTATTATTGACTTTACCACCCAGCCCACCACTACCCTCGCTGTCGATCTTGCGCTTACCCTGAGGAGATCATATTCAACGAGACAATTACGATAGAGATACCTATGTAGCCTTAGGTGGAATAAATGGGGAACTACGCTCTAGTAGCTACCTTCAAGATTACCAGTGTGTTGTGTTCACTTTATACTTTGCGGAATCAGGGGGCGGCGGACTTACCAGAAGCCCTGGAGGTGGGATGGAAACAACCAAAGCAATTTAATATTCTGCAGTCCTTGGAAGGTGTCCCGAACTCTGGAATCAATCATCACATTCTCTTCTCAGGAGACCTGATGTCGCAACTCAACTTCTCCTTCTCACACATGCAGTTCTCTTCCCTAGCACACGATGGCCTGCGTACCAGAACTGACGATTGATCCGGCTACTCTTGATCTGATTGCTGAGCTACAGCTCCAAGATGTGAACGATTACTTTTAGACTTTCAAAGGGAAATCGCGCGAGCCGACGGACGGTGATGTGGCTTTTCGTCTACAAAACGAGGAGTGGGAAAGTATGTCTCAACTCCTAGGGGATAGGCGAATGGCAACAAGCCTGGCAGCTGCGGTACAGGCGGATGGGCAGATTTTAGCTGAGACCCAAGCTGAGGAAGAGACAAGCGGGCCTGAGGCGGATTCAGAGGGATTGGATGATGAGACTCTCGCTAAACTTCAGATGCTATACGTCTCCAGTCCGGAGGACCTGGAAGCGGACCAAACAGATGATGAGCGAGCTGAATCATCTGCTCGACCAAGTCAACGAAATAGTCAATCACGACCGCCGCTCTCCCAATGCGTGATTTGCAGGGAGTATGGGGATTTGGTTCAAATAACCATGCAATCGATGCAGAAGGAACAGGCTCTAGGTAATTTGGTTACTACGCCGTTATAGTTCGAGCAAAATGGGAACCGTTGCGACAAATACCCGCGAGCGTTCGTGCTCAACACGAATAATAGGTTGTGGGCGATTAGAGCAGCCCAGCTCGAGGCGATACCCCATCTGAATACACGTTTTATCCAGCCCCAACAGTAGGCGTAGTAAGCATCAAGACTAGCACAGACCATCTCTCTGTCTTCTTGACTAGATTGACGCTCAATATAGGCCAATGGACTTTAATCTAAACTTCTCCCCCGAGTGCGGAGCGCGGCGCATACTCGATTCACAGGGCAAATGCACACGAAACCCGCGCAAGAGTCAGGGCTGTATAGCGCTGATGAGACGGAATGGATCCGCATAAGTATCTAACTGGATCCAGCATAGCCTGGTTTTATTTCAATCAAAGCAATGCCATTGGCGGATGCAGCAGATGATGAAGACTTGACAAATGCATCTCTTAGCTGAGCATTATCAACCACCACCAAGCGTGGAATGATCTCACAGGGGCAGACCGTTGCTTGTCAAATCCTTATCCATTGATTCCAATCAATCACGAACCTTCTTCCCGCACCCAGACCCTACGAGGCGTTCAACCTTTACATTTTTGATGCTTATGCTCTGCTTATAAAGACCCACTTGCGCCCCACCCTCCCGCTGTATATAAAGCACCCCAACCACGGCCTTGGGTCAATTCCATCATCAAAAAAGCATCACCACACAACAACACGAGAAAGACTCAATGCAACGCATCTCCCAACTCTTCAAACACACTCCCAGAAACACTGCAACAATAACAACAACGACCACCTCAAAAATGCCCTCCACCCTCCCCAACGCGAATATCACCCCGCGCCGCTCCTCCGAGCGCGGCTACGCCGAACACGGCGGCTGGCTGAAAACCTTCCACACATTCTCCTTCGCCAGCTACTACGACCACAAATTCAGCCATTTCGGCTCTCTCCGCGTCTTGAATGAAGATCGCGTTTCCGCGAAAAACGGCTTCGGCACCCACCCGCATCGCGACGCGGAGATCTTCTCTTACATCCTCTCTGGCGAATTGACACACCGCGATAGCATGCTCCGGAAGGGCGCAGAGGGCGAGCAAGGGAAGAGCTTCTACCGGATGAAGCGCGGCGATGTGCAGTTCACGACTGGCGGGACGGGGATCGCGCATTCAGAGCAGAATGAGAGTTTCAAGCCGGTACATTTCTTGCAAATCTGGGCGTTGCCGTGGAGGCAAGGTCTAAAACCGAATTACCACACAAAGACCTTCGACGAGGCGAAGAAGAGAGAGGGGTTCGTGACGATTTTGTCGCCGCTCAAGGCGGGTATTGCGGCGACGCCGAAGGAGGAGGAGGAGGCTGTTCCGGCGATCCCGGATACGATTCCGATCCATGCGGACTTTGTGATGGGTGCGGGGATTATTGAGCCTAGTGGGCGATTTGAGTGGACGGTTGGTGCGGGGGATGTGGTGGAGAAGAAGAAGAAGAGGAATGTTTATGTGCATTTGCCGATGACGAAGGGGGGGAAGGCGAAGATTCGGTTGGATGGCAGGGATGGAGCCGTACTGGAGGAGGGTGATGGGGCGTTTATTACGGGGGTTAATGCGGGCGATGTGCTTGGTGTTGAGAGTGTCGGCGAGGCTGAGGCGGAGGTTATTGTGCTGGATAGTGACTAGACTCGTCGATTTGTCTGTTTCTGATTACTCTAGTTTGGAGTTTGGTGGTTCAGGATACTTGATAGCGACATAGAAAGATCTCATTATAATAGATAGTATGAGTTTGGAAGAAAACTTACTCTCATATGTATAATCGAAAATAGTATCTCGCTACCATCCTTCGATATTATTTCGATCCTGGATACTTCAACGTTCCAAGGAACACCGTCCAAAACAGCGTGAGCATACCAACCATGACAGTCGCAGGCACTGACGCATTTTGGAGATCCCCTTTGTATCCCAAGGGAAGCATCCAGAGGATAAGGAAGATCACCATTGGGAGCATACAGACAATGTTGTAACCCACGATCCACCGGAAGCACACTACCTCCTGCGCAAAAATCCCCCAGAATCGCTCCCTCTGGGCTCCGTGTTCTTCTAATTTGGTCTTCTTCTTTGGGAGAAGGTTCAAGGCATCGCTGCAGTGCCCTCTGTGCCGCCTGCAGGTATGTAGTAAGTGCATCGGTGAGCTGCTGGGGGCATAACAGGCATAAAAGCGAGAGTAAAACTCATGCTCGGTGATGGGGGGTATGATGTCCATCGGATCAGGGCTGTACTCGTAGTTGTCTTTTGTTGGTGGGTAGTTGTCCTTTAGCTTGGGGGCGTACGCGGCATCGTCGAATTTCTCAAACTACACGAATGTTAGTTGGATATAATTGACAACACAGGGCATACATACCTGATAGAAATCACAGTGTGAGTATCTCCACGCACTAAGTAAGTTCCTCATCCAACCACGCAGCCGGTAATATTCTGTGCGAAGTGACTGGAAGAATGTATCATCGCAGAGTGTGTAGACATCAACTTGGGACATAAGGTAACCATCGGCTCGTCGTACTAGCAGAATTACATATCGTTGAGACTGCACCGATGCCTGGGATGCGCAAACAACGGCTGCCGAGGTTTGATTATTTGAGCGGTCTGGTTGCGTTGCGGATGGACCGGCAGGCGATCCGGTGGAATTCACCTGGGGCGTGTTTGATGTTGAACCTGTCTTCATCGAAAGAGGTGGAGTATTGCCACAACTGCCATGTTGCCCATGGTGTCCTGAGATTGCATGTCTGCCTTGTTCCAGCTGCTGCCTGAGGGCCTGCGTGCCTTTTTCGACCACCAGATATCTATGAGCGCACTGCTGAATCTCATCGGCAAGTTTAGCAGGCAACTCGGCCCATCGTTCCTGCCCACAATCCTGTCCTCAGGTTAACTATGTCTTGCCACGAGCGGGGAACATCTATCCAACTTACACATTTCCAAAATACCCTTCGTTGACCTGCTGCAAGAGAGCGCATAAACGGTTTTAGCGGCCACCAATCCCACTTTATCCTAGTTACTCTCTCAACAGTTCCTTACCATTGATTCACCCAGCCTCCGCTCTCCTGGTCCTCAGAACGAAAAGAACCTGGAAGCGTGTAGCGCATCTCGCTCATGATGGTTTGGCGTTGACGAGGGTTTGCGAATTCTAAGTCGGGATACTTCCTCATGATTTTCTTGATTCGCTGGTGGAAAGTCGGATACATGAAATGGAAGAGGTTGTATTTGAGGGTGTCATATGCCTTACCCTCGACAAGAAGAGATCGAAGTCGTTCGAGATTCGGAAAGGCAAACTCCGGCTCCAAGTCATTATCATCCCCATCACTATCGAATTGAGAGTCATCCGAGTCCCGATGAGCGGCTTTTGATGGACGTTTGCTTTTCTGATATCGGTCCCGTCCTTGCTGTATATAGCTTTCCACCTTGACCCGATAGTCCCTTTCGTCCGGTAGCGTACTCAGCTGTGAGAATTTGCCATCATCACCGGATATGAAAGCGCACAATTGGTGCGATGCATTTCTGGCGAAACGTCTGATAAACTGTGGTGCAACGTGCTCCTCGTATGTTTCCGCCCCAGAGCCCCCTTTCAAGTCTTGAGACCACTGGTTGAGAAGTCGACGAAGCTTGTTCTGAAACCTTGGCCGTGGTATCCTTCCTCCATGCAAAGCTTCATGTGCACAGGAAACGATCAGGTCGTCATCGAGAAGTACCTGTAGCAGCGCTGTCGTTCCTGCCTCAGTCATATCCGTCGATATGGCGGATGTTCGACTGAACCCTGGTTGATCGGAGAAGAGGCTTTCAGCAAAGCTAGATTCGGAATAGGCATCGCTCAGTTGTTCGCGCTCTGCCACTATTTGCGCCATCCCAATATCAACCACGGTCACTTGATGATTGCAAACTGTACATATACCGTCAGGCACAACGGGATCATACTCATTCCCGCAATTAGAGCAAACCCACCACCCCTTCATCGCCGGCCCTGTAACTCCCATGTTCGTATCTTCATCTTTCCCAGCCGGTGGCGAAGCAGTATGGCTGTCGCACTCAACGGAGCTAATTGTATCGTCATCCTCGTATGTCTGGCAAGACCGGCATCTGGAATGGTTGCAACTCGTACAAGTGTTGTTCGAGAGGCCGGGATTATTGTCATTCTTGCACTCAGAGCACGTCCACCACCCAGTCATGGACACCCGAGCAACTGAGATATTCTCTTCCCCGGTGCTCCCCCGCAAGAACCTGCTATCGAAGTCAAAAGTCGGATAATCATTGCCAACTCAGTGCAACTTCCACAAACATCATGGCAGCATGCAATACATGTCGGATGCGCGGCATGTAACTTAGGGCCATCACCGCAGCGGCAACAAATCCACATTCCCAACGTCATGATCTTGGAGCTACATCAACGTGCAGTGATGTGGGTCGGATGGTGCCCCGACGGGTTGCAGCAGGATTATGTAGCAGGCTGAGATGAAGGCTGCGGCACAGCATGCCCCGCGCCAGACAAGGCTGTGTGAAAGCTCGATGCTGCACCTAAGCAAACCTCACTTGCTCATTGGTCCACGAATTGCTACATCTTGTCTGGATAGTTGCGACAGCCTTGGCAGCCTTGCCGATTCTTGCAAGGCTGAATTCAAGACAGCACTCATGCCTCGCATTTGATGTGGCCAAGTGAACCACTGTTGGGCTCAGGTCTCTGAAAGCTTCGGCTCAAATGAAGGCAGCCGCGCTAAAAATGTCAGACTAGATAGCAGTTTGCATAGAAGGAGGATCGGCGCACTGGACTAATTGCACGTTCATATTTAGCCCAAGATATAGGAAACTGGTCTAAGAAACGGTTAAACAACACAGTTCCCCACCCCGATAACTTGCTATATCACTCTTAAACCCTCGAAGGGGACTGAAGTAAATTGAACCGGTCTGTTTCTAGTACAATAGGAAGGACTTAGCTAGCTCAGGTCCAACAAGTACACCTGCACGTTCAATGCTAAATGCTCATCAAAGAGCTAAACTCTGAAGATATGCATCAGAAGCCTTAGAATCATCGTCCATCGGTATTCCCACTTACTGTTGATGATGACCTCGGACGATTCCCCCCGCGCCAAGCGATCCGCACCCTAACAGCACATACAGAAAGAATACACAGATCAGCGTCTGATAGAGGCGTAGGCTGCGAATATTTCGTGTCCCACAAAAGGTGGCAGCCTGGCATTGCACGCTGGTTCAAACGGACACACTGCAGTCACGTGGTGTTACCTATATACCAGTCCACCTTTCTCCCTTGTCTCTCTTTCCTACAACACTCAACATCAACACGTCGCAGATATGTCCAAAATCTCTTGGTTCCTCTATATCGTCTTGATTATCCTGCTCCTGGTAGTTCACTGGTACATACCAACCCGCCCCATCCAACCACAGCACCCTGCTACGGGGATGCCCAACACAAAGAACACGCCAGCTCAGCCACCGGCACCACGAACCCCCTACAACGAAGATGAAATCGTCGCCCCCATCAAAGAAATCTACCGCACCTACATTCGCCTCAACTACATCAAGCGCTGGGAGATCGTCTGGCCACCCAAGACCGGGCATGTCATCAACGAGACACTCTGCGCGGAGCTCAACCTCGACCCCGCCGTCATCTCACTCATGAAACGAATCCCGTATTTTGACGACTGGTACTCTGCCGCAAACGTCGAGTTCTACACCCACTCCCGCGCAATGGTTTACCTGGAGGACAAAGAGATCCGTGGCGGGCGAGACCCTGACCGGTTTGGCGGGTTCGACGAGCTCCGCCTGGACTATCTTCTGCCGCATGAGATCACGTTGATTTGTTCAGATGATGAGGGGAGCAATATAATACTACATATCAAAGAGAGTAAGTGACAGCTCTAATTGTATCGGCGTGGGTGAGTACTAACACAGCATAGCTGCGATCCGCGTACAGGATTTCTACCAATGGCCCCCCGGAAAAGCTTTGCCAGAGGACTACGACTACAAGCCCGAGCGACCGGATGAGGAGGACCACTACAGAAACTTCCATGCGCACCATGCGCCGACCTGGTTGTCCGATTTCCTGAAGCAGATTCAGGCACTTGAGATTCTTCCCATCAACGCTGGCCATCGTTCGCTAGTCGCGAAAGATGACAAACAGGTTCGTACAGATCAGGTTACAGTTTACTCCCCTGCTAATACTACCGAGCTAGGCTATTCTGGTCGAGAAAATTCTGAGAGAAGAATTTGGCTGGCCCGACAACTTCCGCGAGGCTGAATGGAGAGCCGTTGGGGAAAGTGTATGCAGGCAACTCGGAGAAGAGGATGTTGATTACGACGAGATTGCACGGACCGTTCAGACAATCGAGGAACAGGAAGTGCAGGGTGAAGATGCCATCGTTGCCTATGGGAAGCCTGTGTATGAGGAGGAGATCGACGGCCCGCGCGAGTGATTCCAACAGTGTTTACAAGGAGCAATGCAATAGCAATATTCAGACGACTGGCTAAAATGGTTATAACCTATCTGTCTGGCATCGTAGAGTTTGGGGTTGGGGTTGACGGTGTTCATGTAGACGTTGAGGTTGGATTGGTAGAAACAGACACTCTCACTAACGGAGGTACGTAGGCGCCGCCAGGGGGGCTAAGCTGTCAGCTAAGGTCATTCCGTCTGTATAAACAATCGCTCACCCTGAACAGATTGAGTCACCATTGGCCAGCAAAGGACCATCCATGTACGGGTTCCAAGTGAAGAATTGAGTGAGGCTAAAGTTAGTATAACCAGCGACCCACTGAACAACGTGAATGTTGTTACTTTCGATCTCAACCTTGGTAATTGGGCATGACGGTGGTGCACAGAGTGTTGTGTCGACTAGCCTACGGCAATTGATTCCCTCATTCAAGTGCATAATGCCTGCTGTGGAGACGTTAAAGTATACAGACGCTGCCTGACAGCTCAATTCCAAATGCCCCGTAATGTCAAGGGTCTGAGGACAGTTAGTGGTTATTGGAATGAAGTCAGGTTGGATGTAGAGGTCGCTGGCCGATAAATCAGTATGTATGTTATCATTGAAGCTGGTGAGCTTGACTGACTCTTGCTCATCGACCGTATAGTCGTTCACAGGACTTATTGTTGCATTCTCCCATCCGCAGTTCAACTGCATGTTAGCCCACACCTGGGCAGTGATATTACTGTTCAACCTATTAGCCTGCACTGGATCGTTGACGCTGCCAACCTACTCCCAAACATCACCCCAGGTATTCTCCAGGCCGTGATTAAACTTCTTGCTAAAGAGATTAGTAAAAAGGGATGACGAACAGGAAAGCACTTACAGGAAGCACGAAGAGCACTGAATCTCGACAGGGTATTCGTCAAACTCCAGCGGTTCATACCAACCGTAATTGTCATCATCGATGGGATCGGACTTTGTGATAAAATAGTCCGCCGCCGCCATGTTGGTTGCTCCAGCCTCATCGCTCGCGTTACCGAAAGAGAAGTCAAATAGATCAAGACATGTTCCGTCAACATCAGTCTGGTACCCCCAATGACCGTTCGAAATATCATAGTAGCACTTGTTGGTATAGGTTGGCCACGTAGCCTGGTTCGCTAACACCATCGCCGTGATATTCCACCTTGAGTATCTTAGGATTCGAACATCAAATATGTTTTATGGATACACCCACCTCGACTCCACGTCAAGACAGAAATCCCCCGTGCCGTCGTCTGCAAGACAGATCAAGTCATGCTTGTATCGGAAATGACTCATGAAATCCGTAAACGTCCAATTATGGTTATCGACGACGAGGATCCCCTCGCAGCTCGTGGAGATTGCAGTAGAAAGATCAGCTAGAGAGCTAGTGCAGCCAGGCGTACACAGCTGCTCCAGCCACGACGTGTTCCAATCTGAAAGAGAATGAGTCAGGACGTGACGCAGATGGATCTCATGATCAGGCGGGTAAGATCCATTTCAACTTACTAACAGCCTGAATTGGGTATGTCACGTATTGAATAACATTCCGAGGGCAAGCGATGGTGGTGTTAAACGCTGCATCGCACGCCACAGTCAGGTCCGAGGATAAAACAGACTTCTGAGCACCATTGTAAAGCATTGTGGCGAGAGCAACTCGCCCCAAGGCTAAGACGAGCGTGCGGGGGACTCGGATGCTGGTTGAAGCAAAAGAGAGTACTGTTGAGGGTCAGCGAGAGGTGCAACGGTGTTCGCAGCGACAACCTGCAATCTAGCCAAGGGGAGAAAATGCCACGTGCAAGTCAAAAGTTCAGCAAGCCTTCAATCGCTCCAGCTCATGAGATCTGATGAGGGTTGTCTCTTCAGTCCCCAATAGAGGTAGGCCGCGCTGTAAAGGGGAATAGGGGGGCGCCCGACGGCACCAGCCAAATGCTACATCCGTGTTTTGCGCCATGATTGCGCGTCAGATCCTCCCAGCAAGTTAATGGCTTATCTCTGACAGGTAGACCAAGGCAGTTCCAGCGTTCACGCCATGCCGGACAGTCCCTACCTTGTCCACCAATAGGGGACGCAAGGGGAGTAATCCCAAACCCCTAGAGGTAGTACTAAGGTAAGATAGCAACTGTCGGCAACTCATGTAACATACCAATTCGGATATGCCGGAGTCGGTCGGTCGATGGTACGATTCCGACCGTTTGATATGTTCCACAGCAACGTGTCGTGGTAACCGTTGAGTTGGTTCCGGGGTAGCCTAACTTCTCCTAGCGGTTAACAAAGTAATAACCTTCTTGCGCACTCGGAGCCGATGTGTGAGTTTGGTTCAGGTATACGGTCTTGCTGAACTTGCTTTAGGTCGACGAAAGGTGGAGTGACTAACGATCAAAGACTGCCAGCGGAAAGTTAACATGTTGTAGGCCTTGGGCATGCTCGGCGATACCTTGCGCAGGCTTTGTTGAGAGTTGTCATGAGAATGCCAGATAAGACAGGAGTCTGCACCTTGCGACGGTAGGATAACCGCTGAAAGTACGCTCCCGATCCACCCGACGGCTATCAAAATCGAAGATCTTAAGGTGTTTGGGGCACTATTAGGAACAGACAATTGCCTTATCCCCCTATTGTCACTGCCCTTTCCTTATGTGCTGGATTAAACACCCTAGCCCAGGGTTGAGCTCTTGTGTATCTCCAATCAGAAGGGTGAACAAACTGACCATCCAGCAATATGCGAAAATCTTCCTTGCTCCCTACTCTTGTTATCGTGCTAATTCTGTCGTCTTTGCAGCAATGGCATGTCGTTAATGCAGACTCGTCTGCAGGATGTTCTTCGACCAAGGCCTGCAAGGTTGGTTGCTGTAGCACGAGCGGCTTCTGTGGACCTGGACCAGACTTCTGCGGAAAGGGCAACTGCACTCGCAACTGCGACGCAAAGGCCGAGTGCGGCCGTGAGCAACTCACTCCTTCCCCTGGCCGTTGATCTTTACTGACCCCATCACCAGCATATGCCGAGGCTGACAGCTATCACTGCCCTCTGAACGTGTGCTGTTCGAAGTATGGCTTCTGCGGTGACGGATGCATTGCAGGCTGTGCGAAGGTGACCCATAAGTACGCCTGATCCAAACTACTGTAGTAGATATAACTGACCTTGTCAATTCCACGGTAGGTCTTGCGGGGGATCGAGCAGCGACAGTCGAAACATCGGATACTACCAGACCTGATCATATAAGCGCAAATGCAACGCATGGGCGCCGGAGAACATTGATACTGGCGAATGGACACATCTGAACTACGCATTCGCAATGATAGGATCGGACCATCGGATATCAACCATGAACACCTATGATGAGGAGCTATATACGAGGTTCCCCGGTCTCAAGCGACACAGTCCCGGGCTGCGTGTCTCCATATCGGTGGGTGGCTGGGACGCGGGAGGAGAATCCTTCTCAAACATGGTGAGTGCCTCGCGCAGTAGAGCCATATTTATCAAGTCTGCAATTGGCTTCATGTCAACGTATGGGTTCGATGGAATTGATATCGACTGGGAGTACCCTGCTGCGGAGGACCGGGGAGGTGTCGCAGCCGATACTGCTAACCTGGTTGCCTTCGTGAAGGAGCTGAAGGCGGCCTGCGGTAGACGTTATGGGGTTACTGTGACATTGCCATCATCTTACTGTACGAGCTTCTATCATCCTCCAGTCCCCTACTATTTGCTCACACCTGGAATTTACCAGGGTACCTGAAAGGGTTTGACGTTGCAGACATGAATCCCTATGTTGACTGGTTCAACTTCATGAGCTACGATGTCCACGGCACTTGGGACGGCAACTCCCGCTGGACAAAGTCGGTGATCCAGCCACACACAAACCTCACAGAAATCAAGGACGGACTGGATCTCCTCTGGCGAAGCAAGGTCGACCCACGCAAGGTGGTCCTTGAAGAGGCATTCTATGGCCGTTCATTCACGCTGGCCAATCCATCCTGTACGATGCCGGGGTGTCCGTTTCGCAAAGGCAAGCACTCCGGTGGCGAACCTGGGGAGTGCACCGACACTTCAGGAATACTATCGGACGCCGAAATACAGAAGATCATATCGGAGCATAAATTGAGCCCGGTGCTGGACAAGAAGACAGCAACCAAGTACTTTTGTCTGGAACAACAACCAATGGTGAGTGTTCATCCGCGATAATGTGGATTCAATCAATTCACACCAGCTGCAGGGTATCGTACGATGACACCGAGACTCTGGAGTTGAAGAGGAAGTTTGCCAACGAAAAGTGCCTGGGTGGGCGAATGGTTTGGGCATTGGACCTAGACGACTATTCCTCGAAGGAAGCAACTCTAAACTTCAACGCAGGAGGTCTGAAAGAGTTTGGAGACGATGTCTCCATCAATACTGCACTCGCCATGTCGAAGATCCGCGCAATGAACACGCAAAAATCAGTCAATCTTTTTTCTTACTGGTCAGATTGCTCCCCGAATCCACGATGTGCTGCTGGATACAACGCATGGACGCATGGCCATGGCAAGGTCTATGATGCTGACCGCGGCGCATACAGTGGGGACGGGTGTCATGGTGGTGGTAATGGATACAACAGGGCCCTGTGCGTGCAAGCGGATATCATCGGCTATGGCTGTCAGTGGTATGGCAAGCCCAAGGGCTGCTCGCAAACATGTCCTGCAGGCACTGTTCTGGTTGGGCAAAATACGCACATCGGGTTTGCAAAAACTGGATGTAAATCAGGGCACTTTTCGAGTTATTGCTGCCGAGACATCATGGCCAGCACGGACTACTTCTGCCCCCATACCAACGCAAATAGCCTATTGACTGGGGGGCAAAGGAATACTCGGACCGGTGGTACAACGGTCCAGGGTTGACCCTCCCTTGGACCCCGATGCTGAATTCGTCCAGCGGTGTTTCTGGTCGATCATTCTTTTCGTGAGCTTAACAGCAGCGGCTCGTTATGTTCCGAACATCGTTCCAGGGCACTTTGGCAGGCGTGGCAAGTTTGTGCCCATTAACAACAAAGCATATACCTCTGCTACGGCCAAGGTCTGCACTGCCACGGTCACAGAACATACCGAGATCACCACCGTCACCGATAAGCCAAAGACCACGATCTGCGATGGGAACAGGTACACCCAAGCCTGCGCCCACTACAGCTCCGTCATATCCAGAAACAACTACCGTACCCTCCAATGTCCGCTCGAGAGGCTGCCCCGGCGGAGGATTCAGGGGCAGTGGAATCGCCAGCACCACGAGGAGTGGCTAAGATGGGTGCCAGATATCCCCAAGAACTATGGGGAGAATAACTGCAATCGAGACGAGTTTCCACCCATTGTATTCGTGGAGTCTGCTGGATCCCTCTATCAACAATACTTGCGGTTTCTTCCAGCAACGGAGAACCAGGGCGCGGGTTCGCTGTGGAAAGACGTGTGCAAGCCGCCCAAGAAAGAAACCAAGACCCAAGGTGGTCCGATCCAAGGCAATACCTATACAGAGATTGTCTCGACAATCTATACATTCAACGCACTCGTTATGGAATTTGACAATGTCCGAGGTGATTTGCTCGACGACAATCCGTGTCTCCCAATGATCACCGACGACCCTGGCTTCGCCCTCATGACGGATGATCCATGGTACGGCGCAAATATCCTCAAGGGCCATAGACCCGAGGACTACAAAAAGGCTCCTCCGCGTGCCCTCGTGGCAGGCCTAACCAGGCCCCGAAGGACCCCTCTAAAAGATGGATCGAGGAACTCGAGGACACTGCTAAATTACTTGATATACTCTCTGACTTTCCTACTTCCGAGTACATCCCGACTGTGCCACTCGAACTCGACCCAGGTGATCTTATTGTTGACGAGGGTAACTCGTCTCGTCGTTAAACGGCCGAGGAGTTGTATCGGAGCCTAGGTTTAATCAAGTGTACTTCGCTGAACTGTGAAAAGGGTCGGATGGCCCTTGGACAGTTATCCACTTCCAGTGAGATAACAACGGCTTCTGTCGACGCGTCCCTGACAAGTCTGTTCCCGCTGGGTACACGACACTCTTCTCCTCCGTCCGGTCATGAACCTCTTGAGACTGGGGCATGGCATCACAACCACCATCATGCTCTACGGGGTCATTAGCTCTTGCGGCTTTCTTGTTCATTGATCTTGCCCTTCCTGTAATATTTTAACGTAGCACTAGATCGTAAATGGCGTATTCTTTTAAAGCCATCGTCAGCTGTCAATCAACAAGCACATAACCCAGGGCTAGTCGCTGACACACCTCAGATCTCAGATCCACCAGTCAGTTCCATGCAGGTTGTCGGGGGCCGAAGGATGCCCTACTATACATCTATTGATATTACTTGTCTCCTTATAAACTAGGATCTTGTTGGTATTTTACCACCCTGCAGGAAGTGATATCCCTACCAGTCACACCAGAGAGATGGTCTAGAACAGTCTTCTCAGTCAGGATCGGCCACTCGGCAAGGTTTATTCAGATCAAGCTCCCATAAGCAACTTTATTTTCCGATTTGTCGTGCGGTGCTGACCGAGTATGACGTGAGATCGACCCAGCGTTGTCCGCGGCCCCTCCCGCGTGATCCGATCGATCACATATAAATCATCCCATCATCGGTTTCTCTTTGCTATCAGCATTGACATTCTTGGGCCGGTCTAAGAAAGGTAATAGCAGGTACATTCAGTCATGTCCTCCAACTCGGTCACTGAACACGGCTGGACCGCCGTCCCCGCCAACGTCCAGACCGTCTTCGAGCAAGCCAACCTCAGCACCAAGGAAGCTCCAGCCCCTACCCCGGTCTCGTCAACTCCAGTCCCAGATACCCCTCTTGCTCAGCGCATCCAGAAGTATGCCCAATCACATCTTCCGCAACCAACCTACCACCACAGCATGCGCGTCTACCACTACGGCCTAGCCATCAAGCGTTACCTCTTCCCCGACTGGAACTTCAGCGACGAGACCTGGTTTCTGACGTGCATGTTCCACGATCTCGGAACGACGGACCACAATCTTCACGCTACGAAGTTGAGCTTTGAATTCTACGGCGGGTATCTAGCGCTGGACGTATTGAGGAACGACTCCGGGAAGGAAAACGCAGTCGCTACGCAAGACCAGGCGGAGAGTGTAGCCGAGGCAATCATCCGACATCAGGACCTTCGGGATCTTGGGACTATTACTGCTATCGGGCAGTTGATTCAGCTTGCTACTATTTTCGGTACGTCAACATCATCTTAGATGAGCATGGAAGGGTCCAATGCTAACCACGGTAGATAACATCGGTGGAAACGCTCAACTTGTCCATGATGACACTGTCAAGGACGTTATCGAGCACTATCCACGCTTGAAGTGGAGTTCGTGCTTTTCTAGCACGATCGCAAAAGAGCTTGAGTTGAAGCCGTGGGCGCATACGACTGCTTTGGGGGATTTCAAGGGGGACATCCTCAAGAATCCGTATAACAAGTTTGAATGAATGATCAAGATGTCTGCTAATGGCATATTGTCGAGGTATGTGGTGAACTGTCGTCAGTTATAGGGCTAGTTGATCGCGCAATAACATACTCCACTCATCCATCCGTCTAACACCACTGCCATACTTAAGCATGCGATTCATTCCCCGCATTTATTCTGCAGGAAAGCAAGCTTCTTCATCCGTACCCTATTTGTTCTAGCCTATATCCAACTAGCGACGTGGCTGCTTCATCTCCCCACTCAGAACGGCCAGCCCTCCGTCTCCCGTCTTGGTCCTGACTGGGACGATCTAGTCTCCGTTCATCAAACAGGGGTTGTCTCGGGTATACAACCCTTCAATTCCTGATTGGAGCGCCCAGTATTACCATCTCGACATGACGCGATTTTCTCCAAGTGTTAAGTCCCGGGATGATTGCTTGAATCACTCTTCGTGGAGAAGCTGCTCAACTTGGCACGGAGCGTCGCCTATCTCCGACGATGCCACCATCATCCCCGTGTAATTTTACCACATATTTCTACCTTGAAAAGGAAACATTGACCCTCAGTATCTCACCCTATGCTTGACAGCTTCAACTGAACTGCTTGTCGTAGACACCGCCACCATGAAGTCCCTCCTCCCAGCCCTACTAGCCTCATCAGCCCTCGCAGTACCGCACTTCTCATACCCTGCTACCAAGTACCTGATCAGCTTCGGAGACTCATACACAGCAACAGGGTTTGACATTACCGGCGAAAAGCCCTCCGCAGCCAACTCTCTCGGCAACCCACCATGGCCAGGCTGGACCTCAGCCGGTGGCGCAAACTGGATTTCTCAACTAGTTGCCGTCTACAACAACTCGCAATTGCTTAGCTATAACCTTGCCTACGGCGGTGCGACAGTCAACGCGACACTTGTTCCCCCATATTCACCAGAGGTGCGCTCTCTTATCGACCAGGTCGCCGACTTCAGCGAGTACCTGGCGCCTCCGCCTGCTTTTGCTCCGTGGACCGCGGATAACACGCTCTTCGCTGTGTGGCAGTACGTCTCTCGCTCAGTCGTCCCATCCTCTTATTCGATTAGGCACTGATACATAATAGAGGCGTCAACGACGTCGCCGGAGCATGGTGGCAACCCAACCCCGACGCCCTCCAACTCGAAATCCTCGACCAACTCTTCGAGCAAATCGAGATCGTCTATGTCGCCGGCGCTCGCAACTTCGCCCTGTTAACAGTCCCTCGTACGCCCCTTCCCTCATGTATACCCTCCCCAGACAAGTAGCTAACCGTGACGGTAGCAACCCACCGCTCGCCCTACATAACGCAAGGCTCAAACCCCGAATACACAATCGAGCAGCTCTCCTCCGCAATCGGCACCTGGAACAGCCGGTTGACCGAGAAGGCAGCTGATCTTTCCGTCGCGCATCCCGACGCTGATATCCGGGTCATCGATACCCACCCGGCGTTCAATGATCTTCTTGATGCGGATCCGGTCGCTGCAAATTGCTGGAATGGCGATGGGATTACGTGTCTTTGGTTTAATGATTACCATCCTGGGTTGGCGATTCAGGATGCTGTTGCAGCGGCTGTGGCGGGGGTTTGGGGGGAGTTTTTCGTTGAGGCATAGGTAGGGCCGAGGGATTCAGCTTTTTCTCTTGTATATAGTCTTTGTTTGTGTGTACTTGAACGCGATGTTTAGGGTTCAGTATCAATGATTTCCTTCTTGGATCTCTCACTTCCTTGAGATAGGGAGTATGCAGTTATAAAACAAGTCATGCTACTGGCCCGCCGACGCGCCTCTAAATCTTGTCCCCCAGAACGAGGCGTTCCTATCGATAGAAAGAACAGCCTAAACACTATAATAGACAGCTTTGAGTTCTTTTGCGCGGCCCGAAGGTCTAGCTGATGCATTTCAGTGTGATGAGTTCGGCAGCTACCCTTCGCAATACCTCCGACCGGATACGACTCCGCGCCATCTTTATTATTTGTAGAGCACTGTGATAAATTGAGGCCTTATTACGCTGTACAAGACATAGTCGATCTTGAAAAACAGACAACCACCGAAATGAAGTTTTAAAAGTGGTAACTAGGCACAAACAACTCTCTCCATAGCTAACCGACCCCTAAACGCTCGGGGTATCACCCTGCAAGAACCCACCCAGATAATCCAACTTGCCCAACGGCACCCCCTTGGCCCTGAGAATATCATACGCTGTGACAAGATGAAAGAAGAAGGTCGGGACCGTAAACGCATTCACATAATTCTCCACCGTAAACTCCACCTCCCTCGGCCCCATGGGCACTTTGATGACTTTCTCCTTATTCGCGTCCAAGACAGCTACATCGACACCTTGAACTGACGCAAGGGTCTCCTCAATCCGGGCGTAGAATTCTTCAAACGACCGATCTGTATCTTTTTGCGCCGGGGGGTCGGTGAATGTCCCGCGTGCGACAGCCTTAACTGCACTGTTTGTGACGGTAAAGACCTGGAAATGCAGCGGGAGCATATCCGGGACGAGGCGGGCGGTTACCAGGTCGGTAGGCGGGATGTTGGTGGAGATGGCGTGGGATTCGGCCTTTTGGAGGATGGTTTTGAGGGCGCGGAGGCCGCGGGTGAGGGTTTGGACGTTGCTGGCCATGATGGAGTTATGGTTGAGGATGGCGCGATTTGGAGCTTGGATAGCTTGCTTGCTGATGGAGCTATGCGAGTGGCTTTATAGACGTACCTGATCTGCTCTCAGATCGTCGGACCGGACCCGCTGTGGGCTTACTTGGTCTTATGTGGATTATTAATGGTGTTCCATTGCCTTCGAAAGTTTGAATAGCACAGCGTATGCGGATGATCCGTCCAATGATATTATGCTCGAAATGGCGGTCAAATATCGTGAGCCTTGTACGCCTTGCAAGTGATATTTGTAATCAGGAATTAGAAATCAAGAGGGGTCAGCCAGGAGCAAAAAGAATACGACCCTAGCATTAGATTGGTTGGTTCGTACTGGTTTGCAGCAACTAAATCCCCAAGGCATTCAATGCTATGCTACTAGCTACGGGGTATATAGGGCTTAGCATTATGGACGACTTTCAGCCCTTACACTGGGTAAAGAAGTTAAACTGCACCTGAGGACAAAAACCTGCCATAAGAGTTCCGTTTCTGCGTTCCACTATTGCACGAGCAGCGCTACCTCGTCATTTTAGAACGCCTGAGTTTACTGGCATATTAAATGTGCAAGTCCCCTCGTCGGAAGCGCAGCGATGGGCTAAAGTTAAAGAAATTCCAATGCTCAGCTACGTTTGATTCCGTCCTGGGCAACATTTATGCTCGTGCAGCGACGATCGAACAATTGCATATAGCTTGTTGGTATATGCCATGCACCAAAGATTGTAATCCTTATGGTAAATCCCAAGTTTGCCTTCTGATGCCTCGTGTTCGTACCAGGCAAGGTAGGCGAAGTACTTGTATAGACTGATTTATAGTGCTGAATTCGGTTCCAGCACAGTCTGCCACCTTGAAAAATCCTTCTGTATAGAATGGATAATATTGTAGTATACCATAGTTAGAAATCAGGCATCTGTATATAGAAGGGTGTCATCGCAAGCTCGGTATGATTGGGCCCCGACGCATTACCTGCCGAATACGATAGGGAATTCTGGTGAGAGGGAGCAACCTTATGTTGAGACTGGTACCCCAGGCTTCCGACCCACTGCTTTCTGATAAGTCAAATGAAAGATCTGGTATGTGTGGCTACAGTATACTGCACTAGCACTATTCACCTCTTTGGCACTGTGCCGCGATAGCAGGGATATTGGTTACACTGCCTACCTACTTTTGAGCGGGGATGCTAGTTGTGGTAATCATATTATTATTCAGAAGCGATAATATTATCCAGGAGGTGTTCTATGAAGTGATTCTGTAGAACCACTCCCGTGTTGCTATGTAGTCGCTGTCAACATTCGGACATAGCTTTCCTGGATGTCACCAAAAGCTGAAAGCCCGTAAGCGAACATCGGCAGCATGAGAATACTAGTTCAAGTTCAAAGAGTGCTGTGTAGCACAGGATAAGTACCACATGACGCATGCGGCATCTGGAACAACGAGGGTTCGATAACTTGCTTGGGCACTGACCACACACCTTTGTCGAGCCATATCATAACTACAACACCTAAACCTTGCATTCATCCTGCTGGAAAGAATGACAGCAGAGGCTCTTTTCCTCGCAGGTTCATGCAAAGACCAACCTCCTCACAGCCAGAAAACTTCTCAGTATGTTGGTGCTTCGAGTGCTAGCAGGCCTCGCCTTGCTAATTGCATCCTGGAGCATGCCTTCCTCACGAGCATGAGCTTAATCCCCGCCAAGTGCGTATCCATCCTTCACCCACCTCAGCTCGGACCCCATACCCCCCAAGCACTGACACCCACCGTTCCTGATAGTTCACGCCCCTCGAAGTCCAGATTTCAACTGGCCCCAACTGCTGTTGCGACACGCTCCACGTGATGGTGTTCGACGGTAGATGGAAGGACGATAGAAAAATTGGGCTGAGCTTCAAGACGAATCGCCGGCTGCTACCTTGGGAGCAACTAGATTTCTCCATCGCGCGGGGCCTCACGGATGAAGGCGTGAGCTATCTCGATCGGTGTGCGGTCTGGCAGCGTTCGTTTTTTGCTGGCGATACACACATCACGGAGTGTCAGAGCATTGAGCGGTTCACTTGTTTCGAGGTTTGGAACAATTGGGGATTGGTGGATCGTGGTTGAATATTAGTATAGTAATGTTTGCTTGGAGGATCGGACTGGATGTTAGCCAGTGCTAATGGGAGGGGTGGTTCCTATCTGACCTGCTCAATAGCATAGCTCCTCTCATTCAATCTGAAGTGGCGGTGATTCTCACATCCCTAAATGTTCTTTGAATCATAGGGATTAGCTCTCAACCATCAAATATTGTGTTCGATATTTCCAAGGGCAAAAAGCCCGTTCGGCTGATCGAGCCCCAGGGATGTCGAGCCCGGTTGAAAGAAATCTCCGGTAGCACAGAATAGGTAGAAAATGACACATGCGGCCACTGTAACAAAGAGTGTTCGCGCCTATCCAGTCAACAGATGCTGTGAAACTGACTGATCGACTATAGACTGCATCTGAGCTAATCCGGTGTCAAGGCACCTGTTTTCGTCGAACGGAAAAGTCTTCTACATGCCCTATAATTACTACTGGACCCGCCTGGGGGAGTAATAACACAGCTTCACCTTCATTCCCCCGCAAAGCCACCCAATCCATAAAGCCAGGTACCATGACGATGCTTCGTGTATTAGCATGTCTCGCCCTGTTGATCCAACTCGGAACATGTCTTCCTCATGAGATTGAACCCCGCCGCCCGGTACCCACCCTTCTCCAAACCCTCTCCCGTGCTATTCCACCGTGATTGCAGTCACTAACACTACTTCTCGTTACTAGCCGCTCATTACCTTCAGAATATGGATATCCAAAGTTCCCGACTGCGGAGGCAGTCCTACGTGGCTAGAATTCAACCAGGATGGGCTGGACTCCTACGAGATCAAGGATCAAACCGGCATGAGTTTCAAGATTGACCGGCCGTTGCAAGCGCATGAACAGTTGGACTTCTCGGTGGCCCGCGGCCTGACAGATGAAGGCGTCAGCTATTTTGATCGGTGTGCAATCTGGCAGCGGTCGTACTTTGCCAAGGATACACATATCGTTAAGAACTGTCAGAATATTGATAGGTTTACCTGTCTCAAGAGGTGGAACAATTGGGGATTGGTGGGTGGGCCTTGAGGACTACACGGGTGTGGCTGCGTGGTGTACTGGACTGGAGCTCTTCCGGGGGAGGGGGCCGATATGTAATTTGGATTTGACTTGGCAGGATCCATAGCTTAGCTACTCATTTAACCAAACGTGGTGTCAACGGTCACGTACCCAGGTGTTCTCTGCACTGTATAATAATTCACCGTCATCTGTAGGTCTGACTTTGTACTCTATGGTCTAACAAGGATACTAGAAAGATGTAAAGGTAAACCATGCCGGCCCTGCAATACGCACACCTGCCTTTGCCGTGAATGGAAACAAGAGTAGGCGGACTATCAATCTCAATCAAGGTATGAGATGGTATGCAGAGGGCCCCGCCATTAGGAACTGTTTACCCTGTTTTCGATACTACCTTGCGATGATTCCTGCCAAGCTGCATGTCTCGTGAGGGATTACAAAGACCTCGGCTCTACCTCCCTCGTATGAGCAATACATAAGGCCCACACTTACAGAATTCTATTTCAAGCACCCCTAGATCGGACCTCGGGGTATTGAACTCCGCGGGTCAATGTCACTGAGCCACATCAATAAACAAGTAAGGCAGCGGTGTGCAGAAGAATGTTCCTGCCCTTAATATTGTTCTAAGATGGCCAATGAAGGTAGAGTAGGCATAGGTTTGTTGTTGGAGATTTTACCTCCAGCCAGCAAGTCCGATCTCCTTTTCAAAGAAAGTCGGTAGGGGTAGGGCACTGCCCAAGTGATACAGCAACAAGCGTTTTAAAAATAACCAGCCATCTTCAAAGAGGCAAAGAAAGCCCACGGTTAGACATGCAGCCAAGTATCGGTAGGGAGGCGCCACATGACATCCAAACCAACCGCCAACCGTTCCATAACAAAGACTGTAGATCCCCGTATCCCCGTCTACTCCGGATGTACCTCGCTCCTTGAACTATATAGACATGAAAGCCCCCGATACCTCCAGACAGACACAGCAAAGAACCAAACATAACTTCTTCCGCCAGAACACACCAAACGACCAACTAATTCGACACCATGAACCTCCTCCATCTCCTCGCCTCCCTCGCCCTCTTCATCCAACTCGGCACCTCCCTCCCCCATCTGAACCAAACCACCAACTCCTCTGAACCCCGCGATGTCCGTAACCATCCACCCAGCCCAAACTCCAACTGAATAACTAATCAATCCCTCCAGGTCACCCCAGACATCCGCATAACGCTCTGGGAAAACCCCATGTGCCAAGGCCCCTTCAAAACCTGGACGTTCAGTCTCGACTCCTCCTTCGACTTCCGCGAAGCCCACGGCAAGTCCAGCCACAGCTTCAGAGCCTCGCGGACGCTGCAACCCTTCGAGCAGCTGGATCTCTCCGCGGCATACGGGCTTCTACCGAACGGGGACATTAAACGGTGCGCGGCGTACCGGCGGTCGTATTTCGCACGCGACGAGCCGATCACGCAGTGCCAGAATGTGCCGGAGACGACTTGTTTCAGGTTCTGGGCGAATCGCGGGTTAGTGAAGATTGTTGATACGGGGGCTTGAGTTGGATTGGGATTGGCTCTTACCTTGGCGCGCCAGTACGGCAGAACGAGCACTCTGCGTCTTTGTTGAGGGTGTTGATGGGTGCTGGTGCTGGTGCTGGTTAGCCTTGCCCGCTTTGCTGGCCTGTCCCTCGTGGACCTTAGTTGGAGCTTGCGACTGCTCTGAGGGGCTGAGCCTTTTATTTATATACTGTTTGATGACCGTGACCCAACTTCCTTCCTTTCTTGTTTATCTCGGGGTCTCTGGCTACAAGAGTCTACCCCTTACGAATGATCATGTATCTACACACTTTGTTGAACTAGAATGAAATGGACAACGCTGTTAGTAATGCTATGCCATGTCTGGCAGCCGCTCGTAATCACTAGATGTAGTATATACCAAAGAACATGGCTATCGGCTGGCTAGCGATGAAAGCCCGTGTTCACGTTCCAGGACTACCAACAGCAACTCCATGACAGTATGATGAAACCAAGGTCAGAGCCCCAATGCAGTGTTCATTTATACCACCTTGCAATTAATGGTGGCAAGATCAAGCCCCAATCTATCGCTGCTCCTGACCTCGCCCCTGTTCTTCATACATCCGATACAACCCCGCAAACGCCGAGTCCTTCTCCAACAGATTACCAGGCTTATCAAACTCCACCAGCCGCCCACGATCCATAACCGCAACCTTGTCAAACTCCCTCGCAGTATCCAGCTGATGGATGATACTGATAACTGTCCACTCAGCAAAGTGCGTCTCCAGCAAACCGTTGATAATCTTCTTCGTTTGGTCATCGAGACTACCATGGCAGTTATATCAGCAAACAATCCAGTATACAAGCAGCCGGGAAGGGAAGAGTGTGGATGATACAGACCTACTAGCAACTTCATCCAGCACCAAAACCCGCCCAGAGCGGATCAACGCCCGCGCAAACGCAAACAGCTGCATCTCGCCCTGCGAGAAACTGCCCTCGTTGATCTGCGCCTCAAGACCACCTTTACCCTCGACGACATCCCAGAGCCGTTGCCCCATGCTTTCTCGAGGCCAACAGCCAGATTCTCCGTTTTCAGCTCTGAGCTGAGAGGGAACAAATCCTGCAGTGAGAGCGTGTGCTTATAGCCGCTGAGGAAAAGCGACGTCAGCCAGTAAAACACGCTGTGGTTCAAAGGGCCACTGGTGGAGACCCTGGCCACAGTCTTCTCATCGGCTAAGAGAAGCTTCCGTTTCTCGGTAGACTCAATCACAAGAGCAATTGCACGCAGTCCCAGTGAACAGGTAAAAACTGCGGGGATCGCGTTTGAGGGTGATAGCATCCATAGCGTACGGCAGCGTGGCAGGTCAAGTAGAATTGAGAAGAAAAGAAAAAGGCTGATGAGAAGCGACGGTCGGATTGACCGGGTATGCTCGAACCACGAGGCGACAGCAAGGCCAAGTGATGCGACTAATGATACCGCTGCGGCGGGGATTGTCGCTACGGTGTGTGTGGTCGATGAACGCGCGCCGATCCAAAGGTCAAGTAGCACTAAATTGAGGGAGGAGAGGCAGACGCAGAGCACCTGCGCCAATATCAATTACGATTCTGACATATTACTTCTTGGTGGCGTACCAATTTCCAATTTCTCAGGCCGGTGACAGCAATCTTGGTGTCGGCGCGAACAAGCTGCAAGAGACGGATCGGTAGCAGCAGGAGAAAAATGCACTGCAGCGGGAGCGAGAGGATGGACTCCTCAAACAGGAGGGTGAAATCAAAGGCGCCCCGGCATGCTCCTGCCCAAGGGCCAAAGGAGGTGTCGACGGACGGCGGGCACGCGAGTTGAGCCATATCGAAAAGCTGGAGAAGCGCAGGTTGCAAAAAAGGAGCGCTGACCATGCATCTTATCTGATTCTCTCTGTCGGTTAAATCCGATGTTTCCTGCCAGTCGAAGAGCTAGCAATATCATTGGTTTTTTTTTTACACGAGCTAGCACTAGCCAGGTATAACGCTTCCAGACCCATGGATCCGTCAGCTTTTAGCCAGGTCCCGAGTCAGCTTCACCAGTTTTTCACCCGGGGCTACCCTAGGTAACTTCCATTAAGACGGTACCGGGGAAACGGCCCATGCTGAAATCTTGAAGGGGTCTATAGAGGCGAAGCGATGGGATGAGCAAAACAATACTAACATGAAGGACCGTCGTTGTATACCCTAGTTATATTCAGGCAGGCCTCTGTACTACGCATTCGTCCAGAGCGACCCCTATATCACCGGCAAGAAAAGTACAGCCCACGCACTACGAGTTACCACCTACTCCTCCGTCCAACTCACCCTCCCGCTGCGAAACTGACTCACCAGCCCAATCGGCAGCAGCCCGGGATCAACAACATTAAACCCACCAAATCTCTCCACAATCTCCGGCCCATACAGCTGCGCAACCCACTTCCAGTACGGGCTCATATAGCTCCAATCCGCCCGGATGCCCGAAAGATTATTCTGACCCCTCAACTGTCCCAGCCCCACAGATATCGGGCCACTGGAGTCGTACTCGATGAGATCCTGCTCAGGCCGCCTGAGGAGTTGGTCATAGACCGACACCAGCTGATTACTGAAGCCGTAATCGAGGGTTTCGCGGTGGCGGACGTACTCTTCAAACGGGAGGAAGGAGTCGATATCCTCGGGTCGGAAACCGTTGTGTTTCGTGACCAGCCGGTCTTTGTCCTTTGCGCTGTATCGGCGTTTCAGATCGGCATAGGCGTCCTTTTCGTCTTCGAGGTACTTCTCGACGACTGCCGATGGCTTGGCGAGGACTGAGTCCCGTAGTCCCAGCAGGTTAATGAATGGGCTGTTCAGCTCCAACCCGCCCAGGTCGATAGGCAAGAAGAAATACCCATCTGGAATTGCGACGTTACCGAACCGCTTCTCAATCGTCTCCCGAAGGTACGTGATGACGCTCTGCTCGTTGGTCCCCGTTGGATCGGATGGGAAGATCTCGCGTTGAATGCGTTGATGGGTCTGCAGCATCTGGTCAACATGGTCCTGTCCGAAGCAGTTTGCTGGCGTGCCGAAGTTGTATGTAAAGAAAGTCGACGCGTAGGAGTTGTATGCCTGGATCCAGCCGAAGATGCTGCCCTGCTTGTCGGTGAGTTGGCGTTGGAGCTCAGTGATGTGCTCGTCCACCATCTCCTGGTCGATTTCGAACTTGCCAGACGCCGGGTTGAGGTACAGCATGCCCCAGCGGATTTTACCCGTCGGAAGGGAAGGGTGTGGCGTGGTGGAGGAGGTGCTTATGTATGCGCCGCCGGTCTTCTCTTTGCCAAGCGGGATGCCCATGGTCTTGTTAAACCTTTCGATAGACTGCCACACCGCGAGGGCCGTTTCTTGCTTTCTCGACCAAAACCACAAGTCGTCGTTTACGCGCCAGAGGGGCTGGCCGTTGGTTTCTTTGTTTATCATAAAGTCGAGGCAGAAGAGGGTTGTTTCACCAAAGACTTCGCTGAGGACGTGGGCTCCTGGTGTACCGCGGCGACGGGGACGAGGCTCAGCGTGGTCGTCAGCGAATTTGAGCGGAGCAGTCAGGAATCGCTCGAAGAAGCCGATCCATTTCTCAGATACGCCGAGGAACTTCAAGACCTCAAGGATGGTCATATGCGGCAGACTGGGGTACAGCGAGTCGTACTGTGCGCGGAAGCACGAAATCTCGCCGTACAGCCCCTTGTTAATCGTGATGTCGGCGCTCAACAGAAGCAGCAGATTTTGTTTTGCTTGCATTTGATTAGCCGGGATTTTGACTTCCTGTGCCCAGTGAGGGTCAAACGTCTGGATCGGGTCGAAGTCGTCGTCGTCATCGTCGAAGAGCCCGAAGCCCATGTCTTCGTCGCTTTCCTCCTTTTCCTCGTGGGTCACTGCCTTCCTGCACGCCATAGAAGCCAGTGCTGTTCTCGGGGCCTTCTTGTACCGTCCGGGTGCCTGGGCAGGCTGTGACCTACGCTCAGCCTCTTGTTCGCCTTCTTCCTGGTGTCGTTCGTGTTGCTCGTGGTTCATCAGTTGGGAGACGAAGTACGCCTTGCGGTGAATGGATTCCTTTGTCATCTGCAGACTGTCTCTGAAGCCCTTTTGGTCAAGGAAGAACTGACGGCGCTTCTTGTCGATGGCTGGGATGGTTGATCGCATAGACTTCCATACATTTGTGGTGATTCGGAAGTCGTTGAATGTTTTCTTGAAAAATACCGACCACTTGACTCCGATGTACTGGAGGAATATTGCCTGGATAAGGTCCTCGTGCATGTGGACCTGATACGACCCGTTGAGTTGCCGGCGCTGCTCCACGATCACCTCAGCGCCCCACGACCACGAGTGCAACGCAGACAGCCGCATGTTAAGGACATCCGCCAACTCGGTCAACACAGTGCTGTCCCTCTGAAAGTCGCGTAAGACAGCCCGTTGCGAGTTGGTGACGAGATCGGAGCTGAGAAGCCCGGAGATCACCCAGTGCAGGGTGCTCGTATTGAACTGGGCCGAATCCGCCAGTGATTTCTCAAAATTCTCAACCTTCTTGCGGAGCTTCTCTAGCGCCTTCGCGATACTCTTCGTATCGTCAGCCGAAGACGAATCGTCATGGTTCAGCGGCTTCATGAACAGATCATCGAGGAACGTCTTGATATTCTCAGCATCGCAGTCAGCCGGCGTAAACACCTTCTCCTCCCACTTCTTCCTCGACTCCAACTTCGCAGCACTATCGAGCCTCTCGAAGTCGTCGGTTTGGGAATCCTTCTTCTTACTGCCTTTCGGGTTCTTCTTCACAGCCAACCATTCCATCGTCAACTGCGCAAACAACGTCGCATACTCATACTTCAGCGTCTGCACTTCTAGCAGCCCGAGCATACTCTTCCTCCATCGCTCCAGCGTCTCCGCCGAAATAGACGGATCGTACTCTGCTTGCTTGAGGAAGCGATCGAGATTGGAAACGGCAGTCTCAATGTACCGATTGCCGCCGGAGGTAATCACCCGTCCATCCTCTTTGACCGAGATATCGAAACAGGTTTTGACACCATCGGAGAGGGCACGGACTTGTTTGACTGGCGATGAAGCAGATTCGGCTTCTTCCAAAGCAGCTGCTTTGCGCTTCAAGAAGATGTTGCGCTTGTTGGAGAGCTCCTCGAGCTTTGCATCTGTGATGTGCTGGAGGGTCTGCGAGTACTCTGTGGTAGAAGACATGATGGATGATAAGAAGTGATAATGAAGAGAAGGAAAAAGAAGTGTTGATGGATGGATTGAGATTGATATAGGCACAGTGGCAGCTAGCGGTGGTGGGGAGGGGTCTGCGGAAGGCTGAGACACCAACCCCCTCTGTGTCCTGATTGGCCCGTATCGTGACTCAATCCTCTAGGCACCAATCGACAACAAGAATTCCATCACTTATGATGTCGAGATCTCCTGCGGGGTTTGATTCTCATAATATGTACTTGTCCGATTGGCCGGTTGAGTTGAAATTGAGTCACTCACGCCCCGTCGGGTCCGTGCCTTGACAAACGCCCGCTACGGGTCATATGCCCGTGGACAGTACGGAGTACGTAGGTAATAGGCAGTAGACAATCTCGGATAGACAATGTATATTACTACCACAGCAAGATTAGACACAGAGTCCCTCGAGAACAAGGAAATACTGATATGAATACCCCAGGGTTCTCTTACCCTTCTCTATCATTCAACCCGTCACCGAACCCTACGTTTGCATTTCGCCACTGTAACCTCCAGGTTACATCTCACTACTGTCCAACAGTAAGCTATATCAGCATATACCCGTCAGAGACCATAATAAGACACCCTCCATGTCAAGACAAACGGCAAGAGATAGACAGCAAGCGACATCCTACTGTGACGTCAATCGACGTGTGGGAAAGCATACCTAGGTACCTCCTGCAATGCAGCACGATCGCAGCAGGACTTGAAGCACAGAGACCTTTCAACTCCAGAGTCAATGAGGAGACTACTACGTTGAAGAGGTATCGGAAGGCTTCAACTCTTGATGACTTAGATTCTTGGACTATACCAGGAAAAAGGGAGTCGGTGGTTAGTTTAACCCGAGGGCAGCGGTAGCATGTGTATAGAAAGTAGCATATCGCGTATATACTCTTTCAGAGTCTACTGTGACTACATATGGATCGTAGGGCTTCTGTTATGTATGATCTCCTGTGTCGACTCCTTTAGCTCTTACCACCGTCCAGGAACATAGACCTGACCGAATGGAAATCCGATATCAGAGACGTGCAGATCCATGGGAAACATGCAATGCCGAGGCAACCTCTAGCCACCAACACGAACCACTAAATGTACATCCTCAGCCACACCAATCAACCATGCAGTCCCAAACCCGCTGACCCCTGCACGAACCGCAACACGAGCCCAAGACACAAACATGCAGAATCTCAGCCTCGTCTTCTTTCATCGGGAACCAGGCCCGCAGGCTATGCCAACACCTCCTGCACACCAGATTGGTTAGGTTCGGTTTGCCTTTTCTTTATGCATGGATGGGTCACACATGGCCTCGTGTTCTCAGACCCTGACCCAAAAGCAGCCTGCATGGAAGCGCCAGCCTTTCGGGGCTGCTATTTTGAGTTGGACTGGCGGCGAGGCTGGAACTCTAATCGCGAGGCTTGAGAAATGAGGATAAATCTCGCGGGTGCCTGGTGGATCTTTCTGGGTGTTGCTCTTCACCTGCGAACAGGACGTTCTAATTCCTCCCTGTACACTGTCCCAGGCGATTGAGTCAATCATGAACACCCATTATACCACCCCAACGCCGCATGGCTACCACCCCACCCCCATGGACGATTTCGACGCCGACCCCAGCCCACCCTCCACCGAGTACAAGCGCTACCCGATCTACTCGCGCAGCGAATGGCTCTACGAAGTCGGAACAACAGCCCTCAGCGCCGCGATCCTGGCCGTAATCGCATACATATTCCACCACATGAGCAACAAGCCCCTCTCAGACTGGGACAGTCCCATCTCCCTAACCGCAACAATCTCAATCCTAACAACCGCGTGCTCCGCAGCGCTAATGCACGGGGTCGCCGAGTTCATCTCGCAGCTCAAATGGCGCCACTTCCGGCACGGGCCGCAGAAGCTCTCGCATTTCGAGACGTTCGACGAAGCGAGTCGCGGGCCTTGGGGCTCGATACTGTTTATCACGGGCGTGCGGTGGAATCTTGCGACGGTGGGAGCGTTTATTACGATTTTCCGGCTGTCGTTTGCGCCCCTGGCGCAGCAGGTTGTGGAATTCGTGCCGCGGGATGTCAGTGCGGGGGATGGGAATGTGACGTTTGGGTATTCGCATACGTTTCAGCGGTATTTTGAGAATCAGGCGATTCCTTTGCGGGGTGGGTTTTCTTTGCCGTTTCGTAAGGGCTGCGGCTGATGATTGCTATCTTATAGAAAGTATCCCGCAGGACCCCGGTATGCAGTCCGCTGTCCTGCAGGGACTGTACGCAATAACCAGTTCTGCGCTGTTCAGCTGTCCAGGGATGTGTCAATGGACTGGTTCATATGTGTCGCTCGGCTTCAGGAGTGACTGTCGGGATGTCACGCAGGACACATTGGCGTCGCAACGCTGCAGTGGTCGTACGCCTATTATCTGCAACATGACGACACCGGGGGGACTGGACGTCACAACTCGAACGGTAGACACCGACTATGCCACCAGCTATTACATGAACGCGACCACGTTCAAGGCCTTCGAGGACGGAACGCAGATCCCAGATGAGTTTCCGGAGATTGCCAGGTTTGGCGTCTATCGTTCGACGCCTGACTACAATTTCCAGCAAGAGCACATCAATGTGACGGAATGCTCTTTAGCTCTGACAGCGTACAACTTCACCGGTGCTATAGCGAACGGAAGTGAGTTCTCGTTCCACACGACTCAAGAAGTTGATTTAGGCGACGGCACGCTCTGGCAGGCTAACGCCTCTTCGAATCTGTACGCCGATATACTATATATCAGCGAGTCGACAGTCAACAACACCCCAAGGTTGGTATTCGGTCAAGCAGATCTGGCAGCCCTGCAAAACTTCCTCGTGTCCGGTACAGTCGTGACCGAGTGGGTGGAAGGAAACTTCGAAAACCACAACTTCGGGCTAGCTGCCGCGCTGGCAGGAAATGCAGACATCCCGAAGCAGTTTGAGAGGATGGCGACCAGTATGACCAACTACATGCGAGACGGACCGAATGCCCAGTTCGCAACGGGAGAGCGGATCGATACGGTGACGTTTGTTGAGATCCAGTGGGAATACTTTCTTGGACCACTTGCGATTGAGGCGCTGGTAATAGTATTTGCGATCTCGACAATCTTCACCAACCGAAAGAGCCGCCGCACCCCTTTGTGGAAGTCTTCGGCGCTGGCGGTTTTGGCATGCCATCATGATAGGCAGCTGGATGTGCTGGAGAGCAAGGTCAAGGACATCAAGGTGATTAAGAAGACGGCCGAGAAGGCGAGTGTACGGATGCAGTAGATGAGAATGGAGGTCAGAATGTAATCAGGATAGATACCGGAAGCAGAATTCTCCATCTACATCATAAACGGCCTGCTTTGGCCGTCCAGAACCCAGCTAATTGGGTCTGCATTGCCAAGGTTGAAGAAAGCGTCGGACATCTGTGACAGTCAGCATGATTCTCTCAAAAATGTAGCCACTTACAATAAACTCCCAGTCACCCATGAAAGGCGTCGTATTCACGGACATCTGGTTATCGCCAGCGGTATCACCGTACCCCTGCCCAGCCCGTTCCTCCATCAACGCCAGGCATTTCTCTTGCGCCTTCTCTGCTGCCTTGAGAATGTAACCTGGAATTTGGGTTTCATCCAAACCCTGCATGAGGCCTTCAATCTGAGCGGTAACCATGCAAGCGAGTAAGTATCCCTTGACATTAGTCTCGCCGCACTCGATCATTTTCCAGGCCCTAGCTTTTGCATCAGATAGAAGAGCGAACAGATCCTGGCGGTACGGATTGGGCCCGAGGCTATCCTCATCCTGAAGCTGAGCCTTGAGTTCCAATGCGACAAACATGGTTGCAACCATTGTACTGGTACGATGGAACCCAAATCCGCACGTCACCCACACACTCAATTCGTCCTGGTCGGAGGTGGACTCGTGATGGCGGCCCGGTAAGACGGGTGATGCAGGGTAAATGGCACACCATATTTTGAGTGAACTCTCGATGATCACCTTTCGTGAAAAGGCATATGCAGCCTCTTGGAGGGATCGTTCGAAGAAGGGCATGTGAAGGCAGGATAGGTAGCAATGAGTGATGACATCGAGAACTCGGCTCTCAAACGTCGACGGCAAAGGACCTGGACGGGTTGTGTAATTCCGAAGCATGCGGCAGATGTTTCTGTAAGATGTCCGGAGACATTTATCAAGCTTGAGGGTGTCCTCATACGTCATGTAGGATCCGAGATCATTCAACGCTTTTGCAATTGCGAGACGCTCTGGAAAGGTCTTGCGAAGGGCTCTCGCTGTAGAGGTCTGAGTATACTCATCATCACCTTTCGGAAGCGGATCCTCCGTTAACAACTGTTCGTCGTCGAAATTTCCAGGCGGCTCGCAATCGAAATCGTTCATTGACATGAGTGGAGCGCCGCCAGACACCATGCTTGCTTGCAACGATAGTTCCAGTATTGTGTTCCATAACCTCCGCCGCATCTCAGCCGCGAGGGTTGTTCGACTGGGAAGATGGGCAGGATCGCGATGCAACCCCATATACACAGCCGTTCGAAACAGAGCGCCGGCAGATATCCAGCTCGAGTCGCCGCCTGCATTGAGGACCTCGCGTGCAATGAGTAACAGGATTCTGCTTTGCAGACATTGGATGTTGAGCTGGGGTTTAAAGTCCGGGTCCGACAGCCAGGTGTGAGCTTCGTAAACCCATCGGAGAGCTGACGGGCGCATTGAAAAGTTCTCATCATAAGTGACAGCTCCGATGGCGAGGACCAGTTTCAACTGAACTGTAAAGGCCGTGCTCGGCCTCGTTTCAGACACCCAGAGCGCATCGTAGTCGGTTTTGAAGGAGGGTATGTGCAGGATGCGAAACGTAGTCTCAATCGTGCGGAGGTAACGATCAACGAGCTCGTCGGCGATGCCTTTGGGGGGCAAGTCTGGTGTAGGTGGCGTAGGCCACTGGGGTGTCCGGTGAGCCTTGATCACTCTGGCTAGTTCCTTGCACCTCTTAATACCGGCGGTAGCTTTGGCGCCCTCTTCCCTGATATAGGGTTCGATAATCTCAAAAACATCTCGAAACTGACTCAGTTAGCAACGAGCAGCGCGGTCGTTAGAGATAACTACCATAGAAGCCCCCTGCGCCCAATGACTCGAACCAAACAGCCTACTTTTGTGCATAACGAGCCTCCGAGTGACCGCTTGCGAATTCGCATCCAGGCGGCTTTCGCTATTAATATGAAAAGTTCCTGCTATCTGCGACGTAGTCGTCTCGATATTCGTGCTTGCGTCCACCGACGGGGACGGGCTCTGCTGCGTGACATTCGACAGCTGCTCCTCCAGTCGTCTGATCTTACTCTTCAGCGATTCGACCTCGGAGACAGAGGCCAGACTCGTCCGCGAGGACCCTTTCGCGCTCGACGGGACAGATCTAGATGTATAGCTTGGCACTTGCGAGGCCGCTGCACTTGGCGGGAGCATTTGCGATGGCTTAGCGCGATCAAGCTCCGCCGTGCGTCTGAAGCCGAGATCTTGAGGCCGTGGCGGAGCATCGTTGTCATACACACACGGCTCGCTTTTCGATTTGATGCAGTTGCTGCACGGGCTCTCCCGATTGCATTTGATCTTGCGGCGTCTGCAGAGTGTACATGATCTGGTCACGTCAGTAATGATTCTCCGAGAGAGGTGGTTGCCTACACTGCAGGGCGTCTGCGGCGGCGTTCGGGCGCGGCATTAGCGATCATCTTGGCTCCAGTCCACCACGCAATTTAACAGACACTATTCACCGAACGAAAGGCCGAATACCGCATGCGACTGAGATAACAATTGCAAAAAAAAGAAAAGGAGAGGACGAGCTGAAATCAAGGTGTGGAGGAAGCTGCGCGGCTGGTCCGATTCGCCCACCATTTTCCGTCATCAGAGTCCGAATTTGCCGAGCCGACTGTTATCTCCGTCATGCATCTAGTCGTCCGCCAGCAATATAAAAACACCAAGTCATCGATCTGATAAATGCATACTTCTTAATAACGCACTGTGATCCTCATTTTATGCCCTTCAATAATTACATTGCAAGTCACAATGACGAGCCAAAAATCCATTCTCGCGCCCTCCCACCACGGCGCATCAGAAACATATATCCCGCCTACACCCAATGAGCAAACAACCGAAGAAAAAACACCAGAAGATGAATTCGGACCAGCCCCCGACGGCGGCTTAACAGCATGGATGGTAGCCATCGGCGCCAGCTGCACAATCTTCTCAACCCTCGGCTTCGCAAACTCCTTTGGCGTGCTGCAAGAGTACTATGCCACGCACCAGCTGCAGAGCGAGTCAGCCGACAGAATCGCCTGGATCGGCTCCCTATCAGCCTTCCTGCAGTTCTCAACCGGTGCAATTGCAGGGCCATTATTCGATCGCTTTGGCGCTTGGGTATATACATCCTCACTCCCTCTTCAAAATATTGCTGCCCTAACATTGCTCTATGCAGCTCATCCGCCCCGCCGCAATCCTCTACGTCTTCGCCCTAATGATGACCAGCCTCTGCACAGAATACTACCAATTCATGCTCGCACAAGGCGTCCTCGTCGGGATAGCGACAGGCCTACTCCAATTCCCCGCCATGGCAGCCGTCTCACAATGGTTCGACAAGAAGCGCGCCGCGGCACTCGGGCTCGCCGTCGCCGGGTCCTCAGTCGGGGGCGTTGTATTCCCTATCGCACTGTCAAAGATGCTGAACAGCTCCTCGCTAGGCTTCGGCTGGGCCGTCCGCATCGTCGCATTCATCATGATCCCCATGATGGCCATCTCGTGCCTGACTGTCCGCGCGCGCCTGCCACCACGAACAACGACATTCTTCATCGGGGGTGCATTCAAGCAACCCCGCTTCGTGCTGATTATCATCGCGTTTTTCCTTATGATCCTGGGGATGTTCACACCGTTATTCTTCATCCCAACCTACGCCGTGTCAAGGGGTATGGACGCAACACTCGCCTCATACCTTATCGCCATCACAAACGGCGCGTCAACATTCGGCCGCATAATCCCTGGCATTCTAGCCGATAAATTCGGGCGCCTGAACGCCTTCGGCATCGGCGGGATCGCAACGGGGGTTATAATCTGCTGTATGAACGAAGCCAAGTCGACAGCCGCACTGATCGTGTTCGTGATCATCTTCGGGTTCTGGTCTGGCACGATTATATCCGGTGGCAGTGCGGCGATTACGCTGTGCCCGAGGAATCCGCAGGAGTTCGGCACGTATCTGGGGATGGGGATTGCCTTGGTGGGGATTGCGCCGTTGATTGGGCCGCCGGTTAGTGGTGCGCTTGTTGATACCTATGGGGGGTTCTTGCAGTTGTCGTTGTTTAGTGGGATTATTTGTATTGGGGGTGGGGTTGTGGCGTTGCTTGCGAAGGGGGTTACGGAGGAGGGGCTGCTGGGGAGGGTTTAGAGGTTTTGCTTGGTGGCTTGGTCTGAAACTAGGAGGTATGGCTGTATTGTAGCTGTGGGTTAGATGGATAGATAAAGTCTTCACTCTTTGAAGTTGCGACCTAACTTGATAGTCCTAAGGCTTGGGGTCTGCATTCCAACATTATAAGAAGGCCTAGTCTATCTCCAGCGGTATGTATAAATAAAGAATATATGTTAAAGAAGGATCTATACAAGCAAAGAGCCGACTGTGGCCAACCAAACCAATATATAAGACAGTATATAACCCTCAGCCGAGCCTCCTCACAACCCCATCATCCCAACCACCCCAGCAGTATACTCCCAAAGCACCGTCGAATAATCCATACAGAACGTATACCCCGTATAAAACGTACTCCTCTCCCCTTGCAAGCCATACAACCTCTTATAAAACCCACCCCTGATATCCTCAACATCAACCGTCAACGTCTCGGGACTATGATCCGCAAACGCCGCAATGACCATATCCTCCGGAGTCGTCTGGTAACTCCCACTCTCACGCATCGACTTCAGGCTCTCAAAGATGAGATCCTTCGCATCCGCAGCCGTGAAGTTATCATGCGCAACGATCTTCACAAGAAAGTACCCAGAAACACCAGAATACTCAAGCTCCCAAATAAACGGCGGCTCAGGCAACGAGCCAGGCTGATTTTCCGGGTTGGTATTCGCGACATTCAACCCATCCGGAAGACCCGTATTGGTAATTGTCGCCGCATAATAACTCATGTAGTTCCACTTCGAGAACAAAGCAGTTTCCTCCTCAGCGAGATCAAATCCCTGCGCCTGCAGACTCGGCAGCGTCGGCGGAAACGCAATCAGCAGTTTCTTCGCTTGAACCACCATCTCCTTTCCGGATTCATGATTCCGCACTGTAACCTGAACACCAGTTTCATTCCTGCTAACATCCACCGCAGCACTTGAATAGAAAATATTAAGCGGATCGATACAAGTCGCCGCCTTAGCGAAGAGCTCCCCAGTGCCATTCTTCGGCCGAATATACCCACCTGAAACCAGCGCGTCGATCTGCGGGATGCCGAAGTTCTGAATCACGTATAGGAGTGGCCGGTCGAGGAGATCACCCAGGTTCTCGGCGAAGGTGAAGATCACGCCTAGTGCGCCTTGCAGAGCGTGTTTCTCAACGAACTCGCGGAATGGGCGCAGGAGAACTTCGGGGATCTCATCGGGGAGGTTATACGCGCCTGTCGAGAGGTAGTGAAACTCCTCGATCGCAGCACGGTAGAGCAGTGCGCCGGCGACGGTTCCCAAGAGACCACTGCCGGGAAGAACAACCTCACCGGTTTCGAAATTGACGTTCGAGGAGAGGATCGAGCCTGGGAGGAGGAGTTCGTAGTCTAGATCTAGCTGCGCGAAGAAATCCTTCGTGATGTCGTTGTTGAAGTACCCCTCGACGCCGTAGTTGATGTGTTCACCGTCGGGGAGGTAGAGGGTTTCCGCGTGGCCGCCGAGCTGGGGTTTTTGCTCCACGAGAGCGACGCTGTGGCCTTGTGAGCGAAGTTGCACGGCGGCGTAGGTTCCTGTTGCGCCGCCGCCGAGGATGAGGACGTCTCTGTGGATGGTGGGGATTTCTGTTGGGATGGCTGAAGCGACAGCAGCTAGAGAGAGGAGCGTAGACCAGCGCATCTTGGGGCGGGTTGGAGTTACTATGTGTAGCGTCGACCTGATCTACCGTCTCTGGGTACGATCCACGGGCCATGGTCTTAATTTATGTCTGCTTGGCCCGAGACCCAGGAACCGGGAGTGAAAACCAGTTCATCGTTCTGCTGCCCCGCCAGACTCGATTCATGGCTGTGGAGACTGCGAGATCCGGATACCCGGTTGCTTCGAACGCATGTTCGGTCTCAGCTGCAAAGCAGATGTCTCTACGCCGACTAGAGGCTTGATTCAAGTCATGCCTAGCTAGTAGGGGAATTCTGCAACGCCAACCTGCAGGCTTCTTACATATACTCGTCTTCGTCGATCGAAAAATCTGGTCTTAGACGAGGAATTGAAGATTTCGATGAACACTGGATCCCCTGGCGATCGATGCTTGATGCAGCCGAGGCTCCACTTTGCACATTGAACTTGATGGGGCCTGAACTTGGAGACCTAAGGAGTTCGGTTGATTGGAGGAATTAAGGCAAAGCAACGGATGATGCGTGCCAGGCTTGTTGTGAGCTGCAAAGCTTTTGGTTCTTTGTGTGCTGCATGTCGACAGGAATACCGAAGTGTCAACCATGACAAAACTAGAGAAATGAGCAACGATCCGAGAATCTAAACGGCAGGAGCACTGTTCATCGAAATCAAGCTATATAAAGCTCTCTGCTTATACGGCTACTAGAGATACTTACAAGCTTCACCACCAGCTCAAACCTTAAAGTAACCCGGCTGCAACTTCCAAAAGACGCCCTCAGGATCATACCTCTCTCGAATCTCCGCCAACCTGGCCCTATTCTCCGCGCCATACCCGGCGTAGACCTCCTGCCCGGCACCAGCATAATTCTGATAGATGAACGGGTGGAAGAGTCCCCGCTCCTTTGCTTGCTCTGCTACCTGGCTCATGATCCTATGCGCGAGTTCTGTAAGTCTTTCATCATCAGCAGCATCGTAGTAACCAAAGTTGATGCTAAAAACTATTATTGGTTAGTACTTCTCCTTGCCAGCATGCGGAGCGAGGGGGTGCATACAGAACAAGGGCCCGTCTTCAGGGCGAATCCCAAGCGCGTTTCCCCCGTTCCTGGCAAACAGGCCAATTTCATGCTTCGTGAGGAGTTGCAGGTTGGTAGACAACAGCAGATTTGGAATCGTCGTGTACGGATGGATGTTCGAGAGGAAGATATCAAACACATCAGAGATCAACTCTGCGTCGACTTTGAGCGTTGCGGTTCTCCATATATTCCTGTCTATTTTTAGCCAGGCCAGAGGTTAACTAAACAGACAGTTGACCACTTACCGTTTGTCGCGGAGCCCATCATTCTGCCCCTCGATCTCGTTGACAAAGTCACTCATATTCCCCCGCCTCACCGTCGAATGAACCTTCGGCAACGCGGTGATATTCCTAAACACCGCAGGACTGGCATCAGGCCCGCTATACATCGTCGTCATTCCGGAGAAATAGCCAAACAAGTTGGGCACCCAGGAAAGGAACATGAACGCGTGCGCGCCCGCGTCAGTCTGCTTTTCGTCCGCGAGCGCCACAAACTCGCGAATCGCATCTTTGGAGTCCGTTGCGAAGCCGAGCACCCCTAGTGCCTTGAAAACATTCCTGTTCGCTCGACTGAGTAGTGAGTGGGCGCTCCATCGCCACGGATCCTGCAGTCCCAGCGCAGCGAGTCTCGATTCGAGGTCTTTCAATATCCAGACGGTCGTCCCGCCTAGCAAGGTCCCCTGCCGGAACGTCTCGAAGTCGAAGCGGGTGACGATTCCGAAATTATTACCGCCGCCGCGAAGCGCGAAGAACAGGTCTGGAGACGAGGTTTTGTTGACGTTTGCGATCGTTCCGTTAGCCAGCACGAGCTCGTAGTTTCGCACGTTGTCGAGCGCCCATCCATGCCGGCGAGAGAGGAATGACATTCCGCCTGTAGTAGAGATCCTCAGCCATGTATTCTGTCTGATCTCACCAGAGAAGAATGGATATGCGGCGTACCTCCCAATGTAAACCCCGAAACACCAACACTCTCCGTCCGTCCGCCAATAACCATGAGCCCCCTCTGCTCCAACACAGCATACACCTCTTTCCATCGCAGTCCCGCACCAAGACCCACAGTCGACTCATCTTCCGAGATCGTGATGCTCTTCAATCGGCTCGTGTCAATCACCAATCCACCTTGGATACTCGATACCCCGGCATGGTTTCCGTGCCCGCCGCTCCTGACAGAGAACGGGCACTGATACTCCTTGACGACCTGCACGGCGCGCGATACATCTCCTGCTGATTCAGGGTACACAACGCAGAGCGGCGTCAGCTCCTGCTGCTGCACGACAAAGTATCGTGGAGTCAGATCTGTCGGGTCGTCGGTGGGAGCTTCTTCGAGCGCCGCGCACTGTGACACAGAAACGTCAGCGCTTAAAACTGTGTTGTAAGTCATGCTACCGAGGACTTACAGCTTGCTGACAGCCAGCAGCCGTTGAATTCGCGACTGCGATCGGCAGGTCGAATTGGAGCGGCTCTTGCACTTGCACTTGCGCCTGGGCAACTTGCGCCCTCACGACCCCAGGCCCGCTGGCGAGGAGGGCGAGGACCGAGAGTGTAGCCGTTCCCAGCATCGCTAAGTTGTACCGCACCACGAAATGATTTCAGGTCTTTCGGTCGGGGAGAGAGAAAATTCTGGGGAATGTTTGAGGTGCGCTCTGAGTTGGGGAAATAGGTGATGGAGATCACCAAGCCAAGCGAGCTAGATGGGTAGCTGAACGCCGCCGTTGGGGAATGGGGCTGGATCCTCTTTCAGCTGAGACTTAGGCTCTTTCACGTTTGCTTGGGCCTGCGAGCTGGTTACTCCATTCAGCCTTTGGGCTTAGTGCTTACTTCCTGTCCTCCGCGTTTTAGCCGACTCCTCCACTGAGGTTCTTGGGTTGGCAACTTAAGTGAGATGCATGGGCTGCACGAGGCTATGAGCGGCATTTAAGCTAGTGCTTAGGAGGAGTATTGGCGAGCAGACTTCTAGGCGTGTGTTACCTATTACTCGGGTACATGAGGCACTTTTATCAACAGCCGGCTGTGCCTGGGCTGTTCAAATGCACGGTGGAGAGTTGCTGGAACTGAATGTCTGGGTTCACTGGCATGACGCGAGGGTTGGCGGAGGGCATTTCACTAATTGTTGTCCTAGGTGTTAGCGACTAGGCGGGTACCTACTACCAACTTTATAACGAATACCCGGGCCAATGATTTGCTCAGAAGACCTGTTAGTACCGACTCAAGGTCAAGCCCCTTCTATGCTGAAAAAAGATAACTTCAACCCGTCAATGTGACAATGTCGGTCCGCTCGAAGGCATGCCACCGACTCAGATATATCTCACCACAAAAGTCTCTGGCTGAATTGCTGCATGGGTGGTAGAACGAGCAAGACAAGGCACTGACTGCTGGACTATCCTAACAAGCATTGTCACCGTCGCCTCCAGAACGGCAGTCTCATGTCATGTACCCGCTCAACGAAGCGGCCTTGGACTGTGAGCACAAAGTACAGCTTAGTGTGGCCTCGCCACGTTATCCAGTTCCATCATTGAATTTGCATCATGGCCTGGAGCGGGTATACACCAACCTTCAGGTGTGAATGAAAAGTACGACGGCGAGCCTGCTCTTGTTGATAACGACTACAAGGCGTCGTCGACCATGCTACCCGAATCGCGTCGAGCCGGACTTTGCACTGTGATTTCGCGGGTCATCAAGCCGGTAAAGAGAGCTCTGTCGACTTGCACCATGTCACTGGAAGAGGCTACTGGCTCTAGAGCGTGACGGGCACGAGATTGCGCATGGCTCGGGAGATATGCTTGTCACCCTCAACCTTCGCAAGACGTCCGGCGTAGATCGCATAGTGCGCCATTCTCTCTCAGTCTGGGTTCCTTAGAGAACAGTTCTTCCGGCGTGGTGTGTAGGAAGTGATTGCGTCTCTCGGTGCCAAATACTAGGAGTCGCACCCAGAGCTCATCTCGAATCAAGTCATCAATCATCAAACAAGTATAAGCATGGCGAGCGTAGCAGAGACAGAGGATGATTCATCCATAGTAAGCTTTTTGATGAGCATTTAGCAGAAAAGTGCGTGCTGTGCCATGTTAGCGTCAGGTTCAGTGGTTGATTTCCGGGGGGTGCTTGGAGCTAGCAGCCAGGTGGCTTATGGCAAGGTTTGCTGGTTTTAACGAAGCAGCAGCCTACGCGCAGGAGACGAAGTGCAAATAAACAGCAGTAGATGTGTTCAGCGAGCAAAAGGAGCATCCCCCGTGCTGTCTGGTCGGCTGCCCGATGCTGCATAAGCACCTACGTCACGTAAGCAATGCACCCTTATCCATTCCCCTCCACAAAGAATTGCACCAACTTTTCCTCCCACCTTCTCCAGCATGGGCATCCCATCCCAGTCCACTCCTACTCTCGAAGAACTCCCAATCCGACCATCCGGCCTCCGCTGGCATGACAACTTCATAACACCCGAGCACGAGGCGCGCCTCATCGCCCTCTTCCGAGACGAGCTCGTCTGGCCCGACCGCACCGGTCGCATCTCCCTCCACTATGGCTACACCTTCGACTACAAGACCTTCGGCATAGACCCCGACATCCCGTTCAAGGAGTTTCCTCCCTGGCTGCAGCCTCTCATCCCGACGACCGAATCTCGCCCGCCCGATCAAGTCTGCCTGCAATACTACCCCCCGGGCGCGGGGATCCCCCCACACGTCGACGCGCATCGCGCGTGGGATCAGCTGTATGCGCTGTCGCTGGGTGCGCCGGTATTGATGAGATTGCGGAATGGAAACGATAAGGAGGAGAAGGTTGATATTGATTTGAGTCCGCGGAGCATGATGCAGTTTACGGGGGAGTCGAGGCTGCATTGGACGCATGGGATTGCGAAGCGCAAGAATGATACCATGCCCGATGGGAGGCTGAGGCCCAGGGGGGATCGCTGGAGTATTACCTATCGCTGGGCGAGGGAGGGCGATTGTGAGTGTGGTGATGTGGGGTTGTGTGATACTGCGCAGGCGAGGTTGGGTGTTGAGAAGGAGAAGCGGTCGGTGTTGGCGTTGGCTGCTGCGAAGGCTGAGTTGAAGGAAGGGGGTGTTGCGGAAGTTGTTTCATGAAGGTAGTGCTGTCTTTGCGGACGCCACCTACCCGACACCCGACTGCAGCTGGATGCCATGCGACCGGTCGAGCTCGACATGAGGGGTCATTTGCCAATCAGGGCCCGAGTGATGCTGTCTTCGGCGGTTTCTCAGTCCCTATGGCTATGCTGCCACAAACCTACAGTCCGTCGCTCGATGTGACTTGTACCATTTCGATGTGTGGCCGCTGCAGCTATGTTTTCAACAACACCCTTGGTATCCGATAAGAGCTCACGGCTGCCTCGCGCATTTACTACTATCGCAACAGAGATGAGCGACGGCTGCTGATCCTCCTGGTACTGGTCACACTGGGCGTATGTTTCTGAAGCACTGCAAATGCTCTGAACATGTTATACTGGCTCAAGCCACAACTCTCTCCCACTCGACCTCACTAGGCTCCTTCCAATAATCCGTTCCACTCAATACAAAACCCATCTTCTCCAGAACCCGACCACTCCGAACATTCTCCCTCTCTGTCTCTGCAATAAACCTCCTCACTCCCCGCTCACTCACAGCCCACTGCATCACCGCATCGGCAGCCTTCCTGGCAACCCCCTTCCCCCAATACTCCTGCGCAACCCCATACCGCACCTCCACCATCTCCTCCCACGGCGGCAACACCAGATCCTCAGGCGTCCGATCCGGCATACTCGTCGTCGTCGCATCTCTCATCCCCGCATATCCCACCCACGCAACCCTCCCCAACACCCCAGTCTCCTTTCCAAACAGCCTCCCAAACTCCTCCCCTTCAAGCAGTCTAACACCCTTCCCTCCAGTAGATCCTATCTCCCTCCCAGCCTTTGAAAAATCCTCTGTAGGGTTGTCAACCACACCAACCGCAAAATCCCCCATTCCTCTCTTCAACCAACACCGCTCGACATCCCTTGTCTGGATCACCTGCCGCGTCTCCTCGTCACTCCATCTTCTTGCGGGGAAATGCGGACCGAAGGCCATAGTGCAGAAATCCGGATTTGCATGCACGCCGCTGTACATCTTCCTGTACGCTTGGATATCGATCGCGATCGGCGTTGGGAGGAGGATAAGCGTGGAGGATAGGAGGGCGAATGGCTCGAAGTTGGAGATTTCTGGGGTTGAGTCGGTCATTTTCGGATTTGTAGTTTTTATGGTCTGGATTCTTTTTTTTCTTGTCTTTGTCGTTGTCTTGTGAAGGAACAGGTGTCAGGGTGTAATATATGTTCAGCCCGATGGAGCCCTACCTAGGTCGGGGACTACTTGGGGATGTGCGAAACGAAACCGCGGAACAGCAGGTTCTGTTCCTTTCGCTGTGGGTACTCTGAATGTTCCCGTGGACTACACATCTTAAGAACTCGAGTAATATTTGAACATGCCTAGGGATACATAATGATCGCGGTTGATGGTGCCTTGTTGAGTCGTTCGCGTGGGCTACGACAGCTACAGAGGAGGCCTACCCAAGGCTTGATTCGAGTGTATGTAACGTGGCTTTCCAAGTCGGTGTGGCAATTTGGATATTTGCTAGCTTATTCGATGAAGCGTTCAAAACTTTACAGACATTTTAAGAGCCTCTGTGTTCGAATGGTGAACACGTTGTTGCTGCTTAGGGCTGTGGCGACAAATATATATCTTTCCTCGAGCAAATCCAAGGACCACCTGAATGGTTGTTATTAGATATCTCTGCCCTTCGACGACGCGAATACTCTCTAGACTCATCACCAGATGAGATTTACATCTAAATCTAGAGCTTCTTTGGCGTGGTGCTGCTTCCTCAACCTCCTCTACACCCCTTCAACGGTTCAACCTCAAGCAGAATCCATGTCCAGACTCAGAATCAGCTCAGCCTCGCCCTGACTCGAGCACAACCGCTACACCAAAGCAAGCTAGAATCCCCCCTCCAAGAAGCTTAGCGCAGTGCCCTAGCCCATGGCCAACCCCACCTGGACCCATCAATTCATCCGCGCCGGCTTAGCCTTGGATAGCTTCAGCTCAGCTCAGCCCAGCCCAGCTCCAGTTTCTTTTCCTCTCTTCCTTCTTCCTTCCAATTCTTCACCATCTCTACCTCTCACACCCTCAACACATCCCATATCACCATCCCACCAGCACCAGCAATGACAGAACCGCCCCTCGTCCTCGTAACCGGCGGCACAGGCTTCCTCGCAAAATGGGTCCTTGCCTACCTCCTCCAATCCCCAGAGAACTACCGCGTGCGCACAACCCTCCGCACGCCCTCCCGCAAAGACGAAATCACATCCTCCCTCCTCGCCGCCGGGATCTCCCCCGAAAGAATCTCCTCCCTCTCGATCGTCACGACAGACCTCAACAGCAACGAAGGCTGGGCCGACGCCCTGCAGAACGTAACATTCGTACAGCACATCGCATCACCCTTCCCGAACGCGCCACCGAAGAACGAAGACGATCTCCTTAACCCCGCAATCGAGGGGACGAGGCGGGTGCTCCGGTTTGCGAAGGACGCGCGGGTGAAGAGGGTTGTTGTGACGAGTTCGTCGGCGGCGGTGCAGTATGGGCTTGCGAATCGGGATAAGAGGAGATTCACAGAGGAGGACTGGACGGATTTATCTGGGCCGAAGGAGAGGGTTAGTCTTTATGCGCGGAGTAAGACGCTTGCGGAGAAAGCGGCGTGGGAGTTTATGGAGAGGGAGGGCGAGGGTAAAGACAGCGGGATGGAGCTGAGTGTTGTGAATCCCGTGATGATCTTTGGGCCTGCGCTGGGGAAGGAAGACGGGACGAGTCTGCATGCGATTACGGAGCTGATGGAGGGGACGGCGCCGGGGATTCCGCGGCTGCAGTTTAACATCGTGGATGTGAGGGATTGCGCGCGGTTGCATCTGCTTGTGATGACGGAGCGGCAGGCGGCCGGGGAGCGGTTCCTGTGTATTGGGGAGGGGTCGTTGTGGATGGGGGAGTTGGCGCGCTTGTTGAAGAGAAATCTGGGAGAGAAGGCGAGTAAAGTGCCGAGTTTGGGGCTGCCGGATTTCGCGGTGCGGCTTGTGGCGCTGGTGATGCCGATTGCGAGGTTGATCTTGCAGGATTTGGGGATTGAGAGGGAGCCGGTTGCGGAGAAGGCGAGGGATGTGCTGGGCTGGAAGTGGGAGTATACGACTGAGCAGGCGGTGATGGCGTCGGTGGAGAGTTTGGAGAGGTATGGCCATTGATATGAGGTATAGCTTGGTAGTGTATAATGTTTATTCCTTGATTGAACAGTAGGCTATGCAGAGTAGATCCTCCTCTTTGAGACTATGCTGGCATCACAGCGCAGCGGTTAGCCCTCAATACCCTCAAAGCAAGATGAGCTCCCCCTCTAAACCAATCCAGCAAAACAGACAGACCGCTGCAGGTAGACCAATTGGCTCTACGCTGCATGCTGTGCCACGTCCGCCTGCATTTACTCCGTCCTCCGTACTCCGTACAACAACGTCACCTCACCTCAGACAAGGCTTTGTCTAGACTTTGTCTCTTCAATCTTCCACAAATAGACCCCGTAAACCCGGCCTTCGGTCTAAATAAAGCTTGAAAGAAGCACCATAAATACTTTTGACGGTTTACGCAACAACGACAAAGCCAGCTCCCTGTCAAGCTTTGTTATCTTCCCCGGCCCGGTGGCAACGACTGCTTGCAGCCCGTCTGAAACGCGATCCCCACAGGGCGCAAAGGACCTGTCGATCGGCATGTGAAACCGCTGCCACGCTTCGCTGGAGCCTGGTCGGCTGGATTTGAAACACGGGTCGTTACCTACGTGGTAGCGATTGTCGGTGATTTTCAATTTCCACGGTTCACTTTTCAGCTCAGGGGGTTGTCTGACTTGAGGTAGCTTGCTGTGTCGCTCTCTCAGGGACTGTGAGACTCTACAGTATTCGTATTCTTCTTGAGATTATTCAATATAATAACTAGTCATTAAATACATCTGGGTATATACTCTATGCGCATGCCATGCAGTAGGTAGAGATCATCGCTGTAGTCTGTACATCCCGTGAAATGGTAAAAAAAATGAAAAAATCGGAGATCATCTCATCTCATCTCGTCTCGTCTCAACTCATCGCCAACACCCGCTTCTCATGCTGTAGATGTAGATCATCATCAAACCAACCACCCTCTATGCACCATCAACATCAACTCCAACCCGAAAAACTCCACACCAAATCTAATTCCCCCAGTTCGACCCCGGCCTCGCAATCCGACTAACCCTCCTCCCCCCAACACCAGGGGTATACCCAACGCGCTCCTCAAGCCAAGAGCTCTGCATGCGCACAACCTGCCCCGGGGTAAAATGCGTCAAGCAAACATCATCGGTATAATCCATGAAGTTGTGAATCGGGTCGGACCCAGGGATACTGGCGGGATTGCTAGTCTCGTTGCGGCCCGTGCAGGTATCGCGGAAGCGAGGGCAGCCAAAGGCCGCGAAGGCCTCGGCGGGCGTATCGTGGATGTAGTCGCCGGCGCCGAAGCAGCCGGGGTTTTCGATGGTGAGGTCGTCGGTGCCTGGTTGGAAGGTGTGGAAGAGGTTGAGCCAGTGGCCGACTTCGTGGACGGCGGTGATGCCCAGGTCGTAGGGGGCGATGCCGCCGGGGAGGGTGTTGGGGTCGCAGACGACGCCGTCGAGGAGGAAGTCCCGGGGGGTGACGTCGTCGGGGAAGGTTCTGTTTCAGTTAGTAGGTATACTTTGGAGATCAAATAGAAGGGGATGAGGGACGCACGCATAACCGAGGATTCCGCCGCCGATGGTGCCGAAGTAGAGGTTCAGGGCTGTGTAGTCGCCGCGACGCAGGGTGCTCTTGATCTCGTACTCCTCCGGGGTGCCGTCCAAGATAGCAGTCCACTGGTTGTTGTGTGTGTAGGAGACGTTGACGAGGTTGAAGGAGAAGCCCGTGCCGATGTAGTTCTCATTCAGGACGTCGATCTGCTGGGTGATTTGCTTGGGGAGGGCGGTGGTGTTGTAGTGGGTGGCGTTGTTAGCGATGATATGCACGTAGGTGTCGATAGTGACGTCGAAGACATCACGGGTGATGGCACGGGCAGCGTCGCGGTCTTCCTTGTCCTGGAAGTACTTGTGGTGGGCCTTGACGTTGGCCGTAGGAGGGCGAGTGCCGCATCGTGCGGAGACGAGGGCAGTCAAGCCGAGGAGGACAGGAAGAACGCGCATGGTGGTGGTTTAGTAGAGAAAGAGAGAGAGAACCTTGGTGGAATCAAAGGCAACCGATGCAGGGCCAACGGGCTTTTATGTGCAGATTCAGCCCCCGGGCCCGGTCCATTATTCGGCAGGTCCTTGATGTCGATTGTGATACGGGTCTGCTGTCGATCAGGGCAAAAGCTGCTGATAGGAGCTGCAGTCGCCTCGACCCGCCACAGATCCGTCGCCAAGCGCCCAATTTGTGGCAGAGATGAATTTCAGGATCGTCTATTTTTGGGGGGCCGGCCACCGATCAATCATCAATCAGGGTGCTGTGCTGCTGGCCAGCAGCTGTCCCCGCATCGCTTGCTTTTGCTATTGGAGTAGCACTGCCTGATTGCCGCTCTTAGCCCGAGCCAATACGGAAGATGGAGTTAAGCAGTTGCACCGAAGGAATCGCAGGGCTGTGCTGATACGAGACTTCAGCTTCAATATCGTGACTTGCATTGCAGCGAAGCCGATGAATCGCTCTCTATTACTGCATTGCATCGCTGCTTGCGCAGTTGTCCCGTGAATAGTCCGTACTCCGCTGACCCCGTATACGCAAGCCTCTTATTTCTTTTGCTGGTCTGCAGATCCAGCCCCGCGGGCCGACCTGCAGCTGCAATCGCCCATGCCCATGGTCCTACGGCAATTTTGGCCTTTCCTGAATCCTTGATGGTCTGACTTGACTGATGATGATGAGGAGGCTGAAGTGAAGGGAGCCTGCATTATTTCTGCGACTCTGCCTTGCGGGCTCTCCACTTGCAGGCTTAGAGGTCCACTTCCTTGGAGAGCGTTGGGGGCTAGTTTAAACATCCTAAGCTTGTTAGCTTGGCGGCCTCATTGCTTCGCTTGAGTTTGTTTCGATGCCTTTGTTTTTGTCTTTGATGGTTGACAAAGAAGCCGATGTCACGGTCGTACTCTCGACAAGCTAAGAATACCTCGCTGGTCTCTTTCACCGAACAAAGAGCAGAAAGCTGGCGATGAATGAGCGGATCGACTTGCGGGCAAGAAGTCAAAGTCAAAGCCAAAGCCAAAGAAGGCAGCTCCCCCAGCGCACCTGCAACACCCCACCTCCATCAATCCCCGACACACACCGACAAGAAACAAGCCATCACTAATCACCACAATCAATAGTCCATAACTAATCAATATCCATGGGCGAAAGAATGGAACCACCCTCAGCCGCACCCCCAACAACAGCAACGACAATCTCCACAACCAACGCCAATCCTGCCAACAACGGGGCCAAAATCAATAGCACCCCAACTCTGATCCCGATCGGCACGCACCGCCTCTCTGCCTGTCTTTCCGGTCCCTCTGTCTCTGCCTCTGCCTCTGATTCTCGCTCATCTGAAAATCCCTCAGAAGATGCCGACCCTTCGCCCCTCATCGTAATAATCCCCGGCTCTGGCGACGTCGCGTCATCCTACGTCGCCGTCGAGCGCCTCCTCCGCCCATACGCAAGCATCCTCCTATACGATCGCTCGGGGCTCGGAAAAAGCGAAAAGGATCCCGATGTCAGCTCCAACTCCGAGACTAGGTCTAGCTCTGGGACGGCGGAACCAACCGCCGTGCGCGCAGCAAGGCAGCTACATGCTCTCCTCTCAGCCCTAAATCTCACCCCCTCCACCACCACCAGCACTAACCATGACAAGAAAGAAACTGCGGGTTTGATCCTCCTAGCACACTCCTACGGCGGGATCATCGCGCGCGAATTCTACCATCTCTACCCGGATCTCGTGAGCGGGATGGTCCTGGTTGATTCGTCGACTGAGCGCGCAAGCGAGTTCTTCTCCATCCCCGATGCGAACATCGCTGCCGTATTAGGCGATTTGAATTTCGCTCGAGTTACAGGGTTGAGAACCGAGAGCGTCCTTTCAGACGCCGAGTGGCGCGTTCGCGCAAAGGATATCTACGCCGGGATTGAGATGGGAGGCGCGCAGAGGGAATCTTCGGCGTTAGAGGAGGTTTGCGAGACGCTTAAGGCGAAAAGGCAGATTGGGGAGTGTATTCTGGGCGAGAAGCCGCTGGTTGTGATTCAGGCGAATACGGTTAGGGATTATGAACGGGTTTATGAGGCTGGTGTTGAGGCGGGGAATGGGAGTGGGGAGCAGCGGAGGGGGTTTCGGGAGTTGTTGGATCGGTGGGAGGGGATTTCGAGTATGTTGCAACAGGAGTTATTGGGGCTGTCGAGGGTGAGCAGGTTTGTTAGGCTGAGGGATTGCGGGCATAATGTGCATATCTTGAGGCCGGATGTTGTTGTGAGGGAGGTTAGGTGGGTGGTTGAGAGGGTTTTGGAGGAGAAGAGGAAGGGCTCTGCAAGCTTGTAGGGCCATTTATTTGCATGGTGCTGCTTTTCGCTAACTAGGTCTGTTTCTACTTCGCAGTCTAAAGGTGATACTACTAGTGCCTGCCGCGGTTGAGCTTGTTGACCTCCTTTGCGTGCTTGTAGACGAGCTGTTTGGCTTCGGCGCTGTAGGGGCCAGTTAGCAGATACCTAAACAATGGGCGCGAGGACATACTCGTCAAGGTAGATAGTAAACCCATCGTCATGGTTCCTTCCATACGAATACCCCGAGAAGCCATACTGCCAGTACATATCGGGCATCTTCTCCTTCAGACTGATCTTCTGCCAGCCACCCACAGCCTCCAGCCGGGTGATGTTCGAGACCGTGCCGAGGTTATTCCACCGTCCTTCAGGCGTGAGCCATCCTATAGCAGTTAGCAAGAAACAATCTCCAGGAATCGCTGTAGTCATACCATATTCCTCATGAACAACAGGCTTCCCAACCCTCCGTCCAACCCTCGCATGGTCCACAATCCAGCGATCCGTCCACTCAACCGTCTTCGTCCACCAATCCGGGTAAGAATGAAACACGCCGAAATCGATATTCCGCAGTTTCAGCTCCGTGTCGAAATCACCTCCGTCGGAGCCGTTGTACGCCCAGTCGTCGGAGTCGTAGTTGAATCCCCCCTCTCCTCCCCAAGTGACCAGGTGATGGGGATCGAGTTTCTTGATATAGGTGCTCATCTCGTCAATCCATGAAGTGAGGAGCTCGGGATCGCAGCCTGCCGGGCTCCGGGGGAGATTCCGCACACCGTCGGCGCCACAGCGAGGCTCGTTGCCGAGCTCCCAAGCGAAGATCTCGGGGGCGTTGCGGTAGCGGGTGACGATTTCCTTGACGTAGCGCTTATACGCCTTTTTGATCTGGGGGAGGCGGTAGAACTAGACATTGTTAGCATCGTCTCACAGTAGGTCCTACGCTAGAATGGCAAGAAAGCTCTTACGTCGTCGTGATACTGCCCGCCCAGGTTAACAGTATACACATCCATCCCCCCATAATCAGCCCAATTATTCGTCAGCGCAACAATAAGCTTGATCCCCGTCTTCCGTGCCGCATTGACGACTTTATCAAACGGCTTCAGGTCGATCGTCGACTTGCCATTGTCCCACCACTGGAAGACAATCTCTGTTGTACCGGCCCCCTCGCCGCCGTAATCCGGTAGGCCTCCTTCGATGTAGGTCACGTTCTTGTCGTTGAATCCCCATGTTCGGAAGACGTTGAGACCGGCCTTCTTTGCGGCTGCGAGGCCGAGCTCGACGTCTGTTTGGTTCTGCGATTGTTAGCCGTGCTTGAGCGGGGATGGCAGAGGGTGGTAAGAGGGACGGACATTGTTAAAGGGAAAATAATAGGCATTGCTTCCAGCAAAGTAGAAATCCTTCCCGTCGAGCTGGAATTTGTTTCCTTTGGTTGTTACGAAGCCGCGTTTTGCGAGGGCGGTGCCGGCCAGCAGGGCCAGGGAGAGGAGGTTTGGGAGCAGCATTGTGGGATTTCTAAACTCTGGGAGCTCGTCATTGCGTCCATGACGGCAGATTAACGAGATATTATACTTGCCCCATGAGAGCTTCCAAGCAGCGAGAATTGCCGACTGGAAATGAAAGCTATGGCTCCGGAGATACCCCCGCCTTGGCCGTTTTGTATGAAGAATCCCCCGCAATTGCTCCTGCGGGGGTGGAAATGAATGGACCAGATAGAGACATTATGACATGGTTAGTCTCCACACGATAAAGCTTGGAGGTAAATGCTTTGCCGCAGAATAAGGTACCTTCCTTATCCGTGCAGGAGAAGAGGATCTGATCACGCTAAGACGTATACGATGCGGACTGGATTCCGAAGACCTCCAGTAAGGTTGAGAACCTGGTCACATCATTCCCCGTAGATGGTCCTAGCTCTAGACTCGGTACTGCGCTTCTTTTGACCGGGCTCGTATAGCTCGCATTCGCCGTGAGCTTCCGTTGAAGGATTGGTCGGGGAGGCAGGTGATAAACGGTAGTTGTAGATACCAGCGAATCAACCAGGAAGACTATGGGCCAACACAGTGCTACTGCAGTAGCTACCCTTGAACCAGTAAAGCTGTTAGCGGAGTAGAAGTTGCGATATCCCTGGGCAGTCCTTTTTGAAGGATCTTCCAATAAAACAGCCCAACGTCGACTTCCTAGAACCTAGTGGACGTTGAGCAAGCCTCCAAAGCTTTGGCTCTTCATCCATTACCCCTACTAAAACATTCTTGAGATGCCACTTCAAATCCGACTGTCGCTGTATTCTTCCAAGGCTTGCAGTGCTTGGTCATCGACTGCCTTCAGCTAAGCAGACCTTGTACGTAGGCCGACCCCTAAGTATTAAATGTCGACGTACGAAGTTTCCGGTAAGTTAGATACAGAAGAACACCGAACCTACTGAGCTAGTGAGCAGATGAGTGAATCTCTTCCATCATTCTGCCTTCTTCCTATAGCATGTGGATATGGCACAAACACCCGTGGCCGCATACCCTCCCCCTATTACAGCAATAGACCCTGACTTAACCTGAAGCTACGTTTCCAAGACTGCAACCAACGGTGCTGGGAAAGACAGAAATGGCCTCACGCATCTAATTCCGAGCCAGCTTCTGTCCTCCGCCTCACGCACGTACCGGTGCATTATGGCGGCGAAACGGCGAAAAAATGTTGAACACATCGCAAATTGCTTCGCCCTGCCAGGAAGATGACACTGCTAGCGCTTTCCTGTTCCTTCGCTATAGTGAGCTCAGTTGAGTCCGGATACTGGAGCGAGAGTCTCGGCATCACCTTCGGCGTATCACGAGCCGGGTCGACGGTGGCGTAAAAGGATTTGTTGACCTTCTCTCCGGCTATGGCGAGGCCGGTCAATATATCGGATAGGCGGTTAAGGCCTGATGACATATAACGGCGTGCGTCATGGATCTGGAGACGACGAGGGGCATTTGCCATGGAGGTCGGCGTCAGTGATCTGGAGGCAGTGGTCTGGAGACTGGCATGGTTGACGGGCGACAAGGCGGGTTGAACTGGATTGAAAGACAACATCAGCATGGAGGATCCCGCTCGGTGGTGTATGAAGGGAAAAGCGAAGCAGGTTTCAACCATTGCCGCAGACAACTCGTATCTCACTTAAGCCAGGTGTTGTTTGTTGGCCAGGACGAACGATAGCGCCGACGTCTTCTTCTGAAAAGCATTACCAGGCAAACTGATGATTGGTCCTGAGCAATCTAGGGAACAACAGTCATTAGGCTGTAAATAAACAGAAGAGCGATCATTGAAGGTCGGAGTCTCAGCAGAGGCAAGTCACCATGCAGCCGCCTGTAGCTCCGGCGTACGTCCATACTCTGCGCATGAGGTTGGCGAATATCAACGCTGGCAGAAGTCTATTATTACTAGCAGGATATTGGGGTCAGCTCAAATGCTACGCAAGGCAGCTACCAATAATATCCGATATAATATGCACTACCCCATGGCATCTCTGAATGCTTGGACCGAGATCTATAGCGCGGCGTAGCTGCAGCAAGTCAGACCAAAAGCACGCAATATATGCTATTTTATGGGACAAGCCCTTTAGCCTAATCATGAAGTCTTACAGACTAGCATTATACAAACTACCGGGGTATGCAGGGAGTCTAAAAGGAGCTGGTGCTGCAATGACCTCGAGGGATACAGAGGAAGACCATCTAGAATACCGAGACAGCGAGGCTAGCAGGTACGGATCCTTATCTGCGTTAGAGCTCTATAGAATAGTCGAATGAAGTCACGTTTTGCTACAAGCACTTGAATAATATGTAGGGTTCGTCCGACAATCTAGTCAAGTAGGGTATGCTGCTGCTACATATGCCAAAACCATTTAAGTCTTGCGATGCCTAGAGTAGAACAGTGTGCATGACGATTGTTCGTGTAGGTATGTTGTAATATCGAGAAACAATAAAGGAGACTATACTAGAATGAAGAAGGAATTGATTACTAGATAATCGCCTTGTTTAGCCTTTGGTAAATGTAGCAACAATACTCGGAAATATATATCCTTGTCTGACTGTACATCATGCCTCCTCTGGAAGATGGTTTAATTTAAGATCTGAAAATCAGATCCCGTGTAGGTAAAAGTGCATTAATATTTTCCCAGCGTTGAAGTTCAGCCTTCCGGACCCTGTAAGGCTCAAAATGTGTACAAAGCTCTGCACCCAGCGATCGCGGATAAGCTGCTAAGTAGTGAGCAGCAACGAAGAGATACGTGGTCAAGACTCGCAAATCCGACTCACTGAAAGGGTCCCTTACCGTGACCTCAGTCCCTTAATAGAAGTGCAAGTCCGTGCTGACCACACTGATTCCGTCACGGTCAAGTCTGCCCCTATGACCAACACCTCGCCCAGCAAGCATAGGTATGGAGATGGGATCACCCATATGATTTCCCGGACCCCGACCGACGATAGCCAGCACCTAGCAAATCTCTCAGATGCTCAGTGCTACGTAGTTGTCCTGAGTTCACTCGTCCAGACAGTGGACGCGCTACACTACGCTGCCACGCGGAGAATAACGATCTACAAAACTAGCAAGCAGGAGCAATTAACAACGCAAATCGCAAACCGGCCACGTGGATGTCCTTGTTGTGAACACATGGCTCGTAGCGTCTTCTACGGAGTACACTTTCTAGTCTAGTCGACGTTAGTCCTGCGCTAATTAGCATAGAAAAGCGACAGAAGCCTGGAACTCGAAGATGAAAGGCATCGTTGAAGTTAAACACACACCCACATAGTTGATAATTCACAGGCTCAATAAGCTACCTAAAGTTCATTTCCCTAAAGCGGTATAGAATGGACGAGGAGGATCCATTCCGATATCGGCAGCCATCGACATCGGTAGAAGTCCGAGCTGCACAGCAGTCAGGAATGAACTCATGGAATGAATGGATCCGTTGCTTAATCTCCGCTGATCCCGATCTCAGCTTAGTCTTACTGCCCCGTATGCTGTTCTGGGATCCAATGAGGTACTGTCTTTCGTCTATTGAGAGAGCGGGTTGTTTCTGTCGAGTGTAGCACAGTAGACTTAGAGAGAGGACTTCAACCAAAGTTTCTTTACTTGTGTATCTGCGTGCTCAGGGTTTCTTCTTAATCCTGTTCTTTTAACCCTATGTCTTCATGCACCAATGCTTCGTTTCCACGAAGACAAAACAGGATCGAACGCACTCCTACCAACCTAGACTAATAATGCGGCCACAACCCCCGACTGGCAATCTCAACAACATGCCCATCCAGATCCTCAAAGTAGATACTCCGTCCCCCGCGCTCCCAAGTCACCGAGCTCGTGATCTTGACACCCTTACCCCCAAGATACGACTCCCAAGCGCCTACGTCCTGGCTACGTGACACCGCGAAACAGAAATGCTGCTTTAGACTTTCCTTCCTGTTACCATTGCTCCCACCTTCACCCTTACCCTCAGCCTCACCCTCACCAGAAGCTAGCTGCGACAAGAACGGAGATAATTGCGACATGACGCCCTCCGTCGGCCCATGCCCGGGTATCACACCCCTCCCACCCGGAACAGCCGTATCATCCCCAGTCCTACCGAGTTCAAAAAGCAAGAGCGTTGTCGACGCCAGCGAGAAGCCAGCGATACGGGGCTGATATATCACCGTCAGCCACGTACGTGCGAAGCTTCCTCAGACAGAGTGGGATATTCAGCGTACCGTATCAAGGAATGGCCTTATGGCTAGCACGTCCGCGTAGAACCTCGATGACGCGCGGAGATCGCGGACGTAGATGCATGTTTCTAGGATATGCGAGAGGGGAGGCGGGGATGAGGTTGTCTCGTTTGTTGTTGTCACGGGCACCGAGGTTACAGGTCGGGATAGCCCAAGTGGGACTTTTCCGGATCTAGATCCTGATACTGATCCTGATCGTAAGCGAGCGGTGCTGGTGAGGCGATGTATTGAACGGAATAGGATGGAGGTCATGCTGGAGCTGTGGTTGAGTTGAGTTGGGGTTGAGGAAGGTCTGGAATGCGGGGTAACTAGCTGCAGGACTCGGATACGGTGCAGCACTACAGCTAGCTGGAAGGGAGGTGCTTTTACGGTTCCGATTCTTACATCGACGTCGACCGGAGGAGTTGATGGTATCTGGATAGAGTGAGGAAGTGATGGTTCTCTGACGAGTGGTGATATCATCCTTAGCTATGCGGGGTAATCGCCGGCGACAACTCCCGTCGGGAGGCACTGCCAAACTAGAGTGTACTTTCTCAACACACCAGTGAAACTCCGGTCCGTAAATATCTGGAAAAGTATCAGATTCTCTATCTATGATTCAACAAGACACCCACCCTGTCAACACAGTCGTCGCTGAGTAGCAACAAGTCGCGCCCTTCGCTACTCCGTATCGTAACTCAACCCACACCAGTCGATACATCAAAAAACAAAATTAAGGGGTATAGGAATAGAACCCTACACAGATCTCCCAATTCAAATCCCAATTCGATGCATCGCGTGGCCTGGAAGTGAAACACTCCCGCGGCATTCCCTCGGCCAGCCTATCCTGCCCCGTCACTTCGAAATCCCGCAGCCACTCGGCAATTACGCGCTTGGTGGGATTGGAACTTGCTGGATGAATGAATGAAAAAATGAAGAGACTCGCCGAATCTACCGGGTGAAGAACTTGGATAACCAGTAACGGCCTCTGTTGCAGTCATGTGCCCTGAGGCAATGCAGACCGATGCAGACGCCGGAATAGGATAGAGGAGCGCGCTGGGGCAGCGAGCAACAAAGTATACTCCGCAGACGACAGACAGACCTAACCTCGCTACCGAAGACTCGGGACGATGAGCGAATTTCTATGCATCTACTAACATCTCAAGTAGAGTAGCGAATATACTCCGAACTGAAAGTAGAGCAGTTTGCAATGGGATGATCAGACCACTCCACCATGATTGACGAGGATCTACTGGCACTGGTTAAGTTAATCACTCATACTCCGTATTCCAACGGGAGATCACGACATCGAGCCGGTTTGGTGTGGACGGCAGATGAGCACATCTGTCACTTGGTGTGAGGTCGGGGAGATCATGACGTGAGAACGGTTGGAGGCCGGGGGAAAGGAAGACAAGAAGAAGCAATCTGGCCGGATCAGGATATGGCTAGAAGTGGTAGAGATGGCTATATTCTACATGCAGCGATGTAGGTTGTGGTACCGAGTTGTGTTGTATAGCTGACCATCCAAGACGTAGGTGGTGACTCGTCAACCGGGAAGCAAAGGTAAAGCCAGTGCCGAGGCAACCATTGCGCCATCTCTACAGCCATACACCGAGACCAAAGGAGCGATAAGAAAACTAGGCAAGAGACGCGATACGGGGCTGATCCCCTCGACAGTCCCAGCGCCACGGTTGAGAAAATAGATATAGAATAAGGGGATCGCCTCAAGCCTCAAGGGCAGTGGCGTGGCGTAGCTACGGCTAGGAAAATCCCTGGGCAGGCGATCCAGTACCTGGCAGCCCCTGCATCTCCGCGGCCGGCCAACGGTCGGAGCCCAAGGAGCGTTAGGTCTGAACCAAACCAGAGAGTGAAGTCGAAGGGATGAAGAAGCGACATTCCATGGATAGACGACCCAGAGATAAGGTAGGAAAAAAGACCTCGGCAAGTCTGCAGAAACGTACATCGGGGGCTTTGATTCGGCGAGAATACCGAGGCGAGGTAACTCTATTCTATCCCCCTTAACCTTAGCCTTAGCTTTAGTCTAGGGGAAATCAAGTCAAATGAACCAGGGATTCATCCGAGTCTATACTAGTTAGTGAGACTGCCACGTCAGGGCATGGCAATCACGACTATCACACCCGATACCCCATCTAACAGCGCTGTCACAGCAGCAGCCAGTAGGGTATCTGCAGGGCAGAAGATCATCAGCGTCCTCGTGGTTGTGAAGCTGGAACACACTATGGGCGTTAGTGCAGTCTAGTTAACTTTGATTTGTGGGGTCGGCAGGTTGCGGTGATCAACTGGGGGGCTATGCTGCGAATGGAACTATCTCCGAGACGCTAGCTGGAGATCCTGATCCCCGGCGTGTTACGAGTCAGGATGGCTACTTAGTCTCTTGTTATGGCTAGAGAGAGGAGAATGCAGCAAAGTTTGATCCTGGTCCTGCAGGTGAAACGGATCCAGAAGGAGGGCAAGACGGGGTGAGGAGATGGGAGGGCGTGAGTGAGGAGAAGAGAAGAAAAGCCCATGCCGAGGGTATAGATAGTCTGGGTGCGGGGACCGAATACTCACTCTTTCTGACTGACAGAAGCGCTCCGAAAACGGCGGATGATTTACGGGTCAACCAGAAAGTCGAAACCAGAAAGCTCCGGTGCGCCGAAGCCCTAATCACCGCTTTTTGCCTCAGTACGTCATGGTTATTCATAGTAGACTCGTGGATGAAACTAGCGTGTTGCAATAGTATGTACATGAATTAATTTAACTTTATCTCCGTCGCTACTGCAAGCGACGTTACATGGCTGGGTATATTGGTGGAGCAAGAGGCTGCAGGTACTCCTCCAGGAAGTATGACTGCTGGGGGAAGACGGAGGTCGGAGAGGGCGGTTGGTATTCCCAGGACCCGTCCAGAAGGGGTGGAGGCAGGTCGGACATGACAAATTGATCTGAGTGGTCCTTGTTTTGGTCTGAGAATGATTGCGATGGGAGGTAGTGGACGCCGGAGTAGGCCATGTAATCTGGACGGTGGTCAACCATTGGACTCGGCGCTGAGAATGAACCGAAGTGTGACGAATATGAGACGGGGACTGGATGTGAGGCTGCGTATTCGGCGGCGTTGAAGTCTGGGGGAAAAAAGTATATCGATTGGCCGGCGTTGCTGGCGCGTTTTGACTCTTCCATGCCGTAGACTGCTGGCGTTATCGGTGTTGAAGGTGCCATCATATTGGTGAATGTGTGATGTTCCTCCTGGATTGGACTTGAGGGAAGGATGTATCGGTTGGAGGGTGAGGTGGACATCTCGTGGACGGAAACCGACGCCCGTGAGGTCTCGCTCTGGCCGTCGGAGTAGTCACTCTCCTCGGCCTTGCGCGATGGAAGTGGTCGTGGCTGTGATTGAAGGGTGTGGAATGTGGAAGATGACGGAACAGCCTGCGACTCGGACGGGCGCTTCTGCGCGTTCTTCTTTGCGCCGGAGAGACGCCTGCTGCCGTCGTACTTCTTGCGAGACGGCTTGGTGATGTGCCATTTCTTCAGTCGGCTGCGGAGTTGCGATTCACTGGGGTGGAAGTCGTGTGTCTGGACCAGCTTGATGACCTGCTTGAGCGGCCACTCCTCATCTTTGTACAGCTTGGTGATGAGGCTGCGCTTCGTTTCCCAGATGTCCGGGGAGATGGCGCTCTTCATTTTGTAGTGGGTGTGGTTGTGATAGTGTAGTGAGTGAGCGAGGGTGAAGAAAGAGATAACGGATGTAGGCGAGTCAAGCAGTTATAAGATTGACCAGCAGAGTAAGACAGCCAAGAAGAGGAGATGAATGGAGAAGCGGCTACTATTGAAGCTTCCCCATAGCAGGTAATATAAGTAATAACAGAATGATCTGAGCTAAGCTAAACCCATCGGCCGATCAGCTGTCGCCATCCATCCAAACCCAGACTCTGCCTGCAGAACCAGTTACCAGCCAGCAGCCTTATCCAGCCACGCAAAATAGCGCAGGTTTGGCGACATGGCAACGGCTGCTGCAAGTCGGCAGTGAAACAGGGGGCATATCTACCGATTTCCACTCAGACAAGCCCTGCACGTGGTGCTTGATGGGAGTGGCAATCATGTTGACCCATGGTTGACCCTCTTATCACATAATCCGTGCCCCAAATAGGTATAAGCATCGGTTCGACCCAGTTGATCTTTTTCGCCGGCTAGACTGAGATTGGAATAGGGACCGGTGCGGGATCCGCTGGCCTGCTGGTTGGTCGCCTAATCAGGGCACACCTCGGAGGCCACCTTCCAGAACCAGTTACCCTGATGCTTATCACGCCAACTTTATTGCCCTTGTGAATGGAACCACGAGGAGGAGGAGGGGGAGGAGAGGAGGAGTGAGGAGTGAGGACCGTGAGGGTTGCGGGTTGAAGGTTCCCGACAGGCTGGTTTTCGGCACCGAACCTCCTCCGAGTGCTGGAGTCTGCGGAGTTTTACTCTGTCACAGTGAATATTCTCTCATTCGCCATCAATCTCAATTAATGCCGCTCGGGCCGTGGTACTACTACAGTCCTCAAGCTAAGCTCTGCAGGTTCACCAAGTCATAGTAATGCCCCCTCCTCCGCAACAGCTCGCCATGGGTGCCCGATTCTGCAATGCGCCCGTTGGCCAGCACGTAGATCACGTCTGCCCGCTGGATCGTACTGAGCCGGTGCGCCACGGCCAACGTCGTTCGGCCCCGGGCTGCCGTATCCAGCGCCGTCTGCACAATGCTCTCACTCTCCGAGTCCAGCGCCGATGTCGCCTCGTCAAGCAGCAGGATCCGGGGATCTCGAAGCAGGGCTCGCGCGATGGCAATCCGCTGTTTCTGCCCGCCGGAGAGCATCCCTCCTTTGCTGCCGACTTCGGTGTTGAACCCTTGCCTAGAGAGGTCAGCACTTATCTCGTACAAGGATAGAGAAAACATACGGCAGCGAGATAACAAAGTCGTAGATATTCGCATCCTTGCACGCCGCAACCACCTGCTCCTCACTAACCTCCCCGTCCTCCATCCCCAGCAGAATATTCTCGCGAATACTCCCCTGAAACAACGCCGGCTCCTGCCCAACAAACGCCAGCCTCCGTCGATACGAACCCATTTCCAACCCGGTAATATCCCTCCCATCAACATAAATCCCGCCCGCAAGCGGCTCATAGAAGCGCTCCAACAACGCAATCGTCGTACTCTTCCCACACCCGCTCGCCCCCACAAACGCAACAAACTGGCCCGGCCGAATACTAAAGCTCAGACCCTGCAGGACGGGGATCTGGATCCTGGTGGGATATCGAAAGAAGACATTCCGGAATTCAATCATGCCTCTGATCGAGGACACGACCTCTCCGCCCGTGCGACCGTGGATTTTCGGGCGGCGCGCAAAGAGCGCTTTCAACTCGCCGGCTGCATGTTTCGCTTTGCTCATTCCCGGCGCGTAGGAGAAGACGCTGCCTGCGGCCTGCGCGCCGAAGATCACCTCGCTGAAGCACACGTAGAATTGGAAGATGCTGTATTCGTGTTTTCCGAGGAGCATGCCGCCGTACCAGAATCCGAGGGCCATGCAGAAGAACTGGAGGGCTTCGGAGCAGGCGTAGAGGTAGGAGGAGCGTAGGATCGATGGGATATCGTCGCGGACTTGCTTTTGGAGTTGAGTCTTGTACGAGTCGAGGATGACTTGCTCCATTGTGAGCGAGACGACGGTGCGGATTGCGGTGATGGCTTCGCTGACTTCGCTCGCGGACTTCTGGTAGACTGTTCGGCCGCGGGCCTGGAAGCGGGCGAGGATCCAGGTTCGGAGGAAGCCGCTGAGGAGGAGTAAGGGGACGGCGGAGGAGCAGACGAGGGCGAGTTTCCAGCCGAGGGCCATGGCGACGGTTAGCGAGCCGAAGAGGTTGACGGTGACGATGAGGAGGGTGCCGAGGGTTGCGCCGCTGATGCCGGCGAGGTTCTTGATGTCTGAGGCGAGGATGGTGGTGAGGGTTCCTGTGGTGTTGGATTCTTCGTCGAAGAAGGAGATGTCTTGTCCGAGGAGGACGCGGAAGGTTGCGCTGCGTGCCCGGTGGATGAGTCTCTCGGCGCTGAAGGCGAAGAGCATGCCTTGGGAGCCGAAGAGGAAGATTGTTACTAGACCAGTCATGAGGAACATGGATGCCCAGAAGTTCGTCTCGTGGCGTAGCCGGTCAGATTCGCTGATGGGGATGGAGATAGAGTTGACGGCTTTGGCGAGCAGGACTGACTGTGCTGGTTGCACGCATCCAGCGAAGATTGATAGGACCAGGCCGAGGCTCATGATGTATTTTTCTGGCTTGTTGAAGCTCGCGATGAACCTGATCAGCGTCCATAGTGAGAATCGTCTCCGGCGGGCGACAGCAGCTAATGTTGGCACCGTTCCTGAACTCTGACGCCTCCAGAGGGTGAGTGGCGAGTAGAGCGAGTCGGCAATGTAGTGCTCGAAATCGTCGTCGTCTTCAAACCACATTGTGCCGAGTTCCTTGCTGAATCCCAGTTCCTTCTCTAGCGGATCATGCTCATGCTCCCCGCTCTCCTTGATACTCTGTGCCTGCACAAGACTCGCATACACCCCAGCTTTCGCAAGCAGCTGGCCGTGCGTCCCCTGCTCGGCAATCTTCCCACCCATCATTACAACGATATTATGCGCCCCCTTGATTGTAGACAGCCGATGCGCAATAACAATCGTGGTCCGTCCCTCAGCCGCACGATCAAGAGCAGCCTGCACTAGCCCTTCACTCTTTGTATCAAGCGCTGAGGTGGCTTCATCCAGAAGCAAAATCTTCGGATTCTTCACAATCGCCCGTGCAATCGCAATCCGCTGCTTCTGGCCACCTGAAAGCGCCAGCGTGCCAATATTCGTCTCGTACCCGTCCGGCAGAGCCGTGATGAAGTCGTGCGCGTCCGCAATCCGCGCAGCCTGGTAGATCCGTGCTCGAATCTGTCCTTCATCCTCTTTCTCATATTCCGAGCCAATAAGCCCGTACTTGATATTCTCGAATATCGTCGCCGTGAACAACTGTGGCTCCTGACCCACAAGCGAGATCTGCTGCCTCAGCCACTGCAGATTTAGCGTCTCGATATCATGCCCGTCCAGGAGCACCGAGCCAGCAATAGGGTTATAGTACCGCTCAAGCAGCCCAATAATCGTACTTTTCCCTGAACCAGACGGTCCCACAAACGCCGTCGTCTTCCCAGCCGGAATGCTCAAATTAAACCGATCCATAACAACAACTTCCGGCCTAGACGGATACGCATGGCGAATATTCCTCAATTCAATCCCTCCAACCACATCCCCCAACCTCTTCCCCTCCCCCGACAGCGGATTCAGCGGCGACTCCCTCTCAATCGTCCCCAACACCTTCGTCGCAGCCGCAACCGCATCCGAGAAAGCCTGCAGATTCGGTGCCACGTTCCCCAGCGCATAACTCCCCAGGATAATCGCCATCATGATCGTCAAAATATCCCCGGGCTCAACATTGTCGGGATCCTGCACCAAAAACCTCGACCCCATCCACAACCCCAGCCCATAATTCAGATACATAATCCCCAGAATCCCCCCAATAACCACAGCAAACGTCATGGCCACAACGCGACCATACTTCTCCGCCCCACGCAGATGCCCCTCATACTTCCTCGCCAGCCCCTCCTGCGCCCCAAACGCGACTACCGTGCGAATCGACTCCAGCACATTATCCGCTACACTCCCCGAGCGCCCATAACACTCAATCGCCCGCTTACTATATATAACCGAGACAGTCGAGCCCACACCCATAATCCCCAGCAACGCACCCAGGGTACTCGTCGCAATCGCCGCAAGCCTCCAATACTTGACAAACGCAATCACGAACGCGGTCACGAAACTAGCCACCCCGGTAAGCACCAGCGAGGCCTTCTCGCTAACCCCGTCTTGGATCAGGGCCATGTCGCCGGAAATCCGGGTGGTGATTTCGCCGGCGCCGAGGGAGTCGAAGAAGGCAATGTTCTGCGTTAGGATGGCGCGCAGGTAGCGCACGCGGATGCGCTGGGTTATGGTGTTGCCGGTGTGCACGAAGGAGAATGTGGCGAAGCCGATGGTGAGGAATTCAGCTATTCCTAAGTAGATGAAGTAGAGGACGTTTTTTGTTAGGATGTCGTAGAAGTCGTCGTAGGGGAGGGTGTAGCTGGCGACGTCGCGGAAGGTGGAGGTGATGTTGCCGAAGAAGACCTGTTGTTTTGATTCAACGCTGGTGTTAGTATCTATTTACCCCAAGTTCATCGAATCCCGATGCCGATGCCCGTTCTTCCTGGGAAGAGAGGAGGAGAAAACATACAGTGAATAGCGGCAGCGCTGCCCCTCCCCCAATCGCACAGAGTCCTCCTAGAATCAAGAAGAACCAATCCCACCCCTGCGCATAGCTGTAGATCATGAAGTAGCCGACCTTCGGTGTAGGCATTTGGATCTGCTGCTCGAGGATGTCCTTTTGCATGTCCGACAGGAAGAGGAGGGAGCGGCGCGTCATGCGCACGGATTCGAGGGGGATTTCTTCGCGGTCGGTGGTATCATGGTTGTGGTTTGCGGTGAAGGTGCTGAGGGTGCTGTTCTGGCGGGGGCGTGGGGGGCGCATTTTGTTGTAGTATATTGTAGTATTGTCAGGGAGGTAGAGAGCGTAGCTAGTTGGGCATTATTCCTCGTTGTTGAGGTTGAGGTTGAAAGAGAGGTAGGGGTGCTATACACAATGCGATGCGATACTCCAACAAGAGGCTCAAAATTGAGTAAGGAAATCGCGTATAGCGTGTCAAGCTTGGGTATGTCGCTGGTACAATCGGAGACGCTTCCAGAATAGACCTAGAACGATGGCAGATTCCGCGCGACTCAAAGTCAAGTCAACTCAGGAGAGCAGGAAACTCCTAGCGCAAGACCGTGACTGCAACAGAGTCCTCTTCCGACTGACACTGGTGATCCCCGCAGGCAGCGAATGCCGGAGACTCATCTGTGGCAATAATGGCCCACAGGCACAGGACCAATGCCGACAGTATGGGGCTACGCCTCGGTGGGAGTTGATCGTGAAACAGACGTTAACTCGCCAGTGTCTGATCCTCCATCAGGTTACTGTCACATATCTGGATTATGCTCACCACTCACGATCATGTGCCGAATTATTTGGCAGCTTGTAGTAGGGAGTAAAATGAGGGCTTGCGGGCGGGAATGTGGATCCTCCTTACAGTGTAACTCTCACCAACACAACCCCATGCAAGAGCAATTACAGGGCTGCATGATGCACAATGGTGAAACCAGACCCTTCCACCGAGTTGTCATATCCCTCGATTTCGGCAGTTCAAAGCCTAGGTTCTCACCCGTGGGTCGATGTTTCAGGCTAAATCACTTACCGCTGCTTAAGGCTGCGAACAGGGCGCGGATCGACGTATCCATTTGCTTGAGCATTAAGGGGAGATTAGCTTGAATGTATTACTGTTGATGCGGCACTTCTGATACACCCGTTGAACCTTGTTTTTACTTATTGGGGTTGTCGCAGATTTGTTACAGAAAATCCCTTATCTAGAGACGCTGTTACAGATGCTCTATAACGGTAAGCAATGCGAAGAGATTGATCAATGTTTTAGATCCTACTTGAGATTAGATCTGTCGACTTCGACCTCCAAAGATCGACACTGACAGGCTAAGACTAGGCTAGTCTACGACGGGGCCATCAACTCCAGCCCTAAAACTAGCGGCCATGTGAAACGTCTGTGAAAAGGATGAGGATTTCTTCAATTGACAGTGTCAACCATGTTTCACTCTGTATAGTCAATTCGACCTTCTCCTGTCACCGCATTGTTATGTCGCAAGACATACCGCGTAGAGATCGAGGTCCGGTTGGCGAATTTTCAGTCGACTTAACCAGTGAGTTACCATGGTTAGTCATATCTGGCTGTCAGTTGTATGGCGCAAATCACGACATTATCCACGTGTATTGCCTACTGGCTGACGGCGGCGATCCTACATTCGTACTCTGCTCAAACTTGGCTGATCTTCCTCGCCGGCTTAGCTCATCGGAGTACAGAGATTTCTGAGTATCGAGAGAGTCGAGAGAGCCAAAGACGACTAGTAGACCACGAGGATAGCGCCAATAGCGTTAAGAATGTTAGACTTGGACTCTAGAATTTACCTATTTACAAAATCATAAATCCTACTCAGACACCACTCCGATCGATATATATTGCCATCATCCATGAAAACCGTATCTGAACACCCGTTCCAGAATAACCTCCGTCTCCAAGTGTTTGCAGATCAAAAACAGATAACACTGAGATCCACGGAAATATCCTGCTGGAGAACTGGTAGCGAGCACAAGCAAGTATCAATTCAGGATATCAAGCCGTCCTGTCACGGGCGCACGAGGACCGCCGATCCCAACGTGCTGCACATCGCATCCCCGGATGCTGTACCAGAGAGGCTGAGATCGGCGGTTGTCAAAGTTCCGAGGCATTCGGACGGTTCCAGACTTGTGTATCTGGCAGCGAGCTTGTTTCCTGTTTCTAGTCGGATGGAGTAGATAGATCATCTATCCACAGTATGAGTACCTTGGGAGTGATTGTGGATAGTAGCAGTAGGAAGTTGGTACAGGCAATCCGGAGTTCACCAACAAGGCCGGTGTCGGGGATGTCTCCCACCACGGAAGAAGGTTATCAGATCCTTCCAGGTGGAGTGCGCTCTGACTCGACCTCGACCGTGATAAGGCAATTATTACATCAGATCTGGCTTTGCGAGGACGTGACAGGCTGGAAGTCGGCCGACAGCACAGACCGGTGTTTGTGGACTGACTAGTTTGCGGGGGCTGGACTCCGTAGGGCATGCTGCCAGGGAAGGACTGGGCGTGCGGGTCGACTGAGGCCCAGGGCTTTGTCCTGGCTGGACCGCTCTCGAGTCTTTGCCGTGGTAAGTGGGCTCCATGTTACGGGGTTCATGCCTTCTCGGGAATGTGTATGTTTTCCAGGTACTGGGTCTGGTTGCGGATTTGCACGGGCACAGGCTCATGCCCTGGAGTTCTTGCAGGGGATGGACTAAGCAAGCAAAAGGGAAGATAGAACTCTCGGTGGTATCTCCAGAAATGGTATCCGGTAATTAAGAAATAAACAAACATGGTATAAGCATCTGAATATGCAGGCGTACAGCAGCATCGAGTAACCAGGAAGCTCAGAACAAAACAAGATTCATAGACACCAAGACCATCTTTCTCCCCACACGCAGAATTGCCCCCTACCAACCTTCTAGTCTCCCCTCTCTTCCAATCTGCACCTCCAATCGACCGCCGCCCAGACACATACAGAAAGAAAAGTCACCCCGAACCACAACCCAATCACAGCCCCTTCTTCCCACTCGCCAGCGCCCTCGAAGCCTGACTCATGATCTTCGGCGCCGCCTTCTTATACGTCGTCAAGTAGAACGAAATAAACAGCAACAGGTAGGAGCTAATAATAAACACGCCAAAGCCCGCCGCGTACTCCTCGCCCATGCAATGGCCGCGGTTCGGCGCCCAGGGGAAGTACGTCGATGCGAAGTAGGTGTAGCTGGCGAAGTAGATGAAGCCTTTCCCTTGTAAATTTATGTTCACTGGCAGTGGTGGGGGGTGAAGTAAAGGGGAGATAACTTACCGATATCGATGATGAACTGTGCGATCTGCAGGATGGTGATGTATTTCTTCCACCAGATTTTGATCCCCCGGGCGCTCTGAAAGTAGTACCAGTACATTACCACATGGACGGTTAGATTGAGTGTGATCGGGACCCAGGAGACGGATGTGCGGCCGACGAGCTCGACGTAGCAGAGCAGCGCTGTGGCGCCGTGGTGGTACGTGTGCAGGAATGTAAGCGGTTTCTTCTTCAGGACGAGGAACACGGTGTCCGCGAGTTCAAGGTACTTGGTCAGGTAGTTCAACTACCTACTGTTAGTGCTTGGGATACAAGGAATTGTTGGGGAGACGAACGTAGTAAAGAAAAACAAGCTCATCCGTCCATCCACCCCGTGCATCACAGATCGCGACGAGGACGCCATCGCTTGCAAGCGTAGGGAGAATTTGCTCAAGGAACAACGCAAGCAGTCCGCCGGAAATAAGCGTCAGGATGAAGTTGTGGATGATAAAGGGTGTCTGCAGTTTGAATGCGGGCACGTTCTTCATTACCTGTCTGCCGCCGAAGATCACAACGTAGTATGTTGCCAGCGACACGAGGGTTCCTTGCAGTGTTGTCATGGGTGTCACGCCCGGGACGAGCTGGAAGTCAGCTGGGGATTTTCCAGTTAAGGCTGTGAAGCCTTTGCTGAAGTGTGGCCAGAGATGCACGCCGAAGGGGCGTTCGAGGGAGGGGAGTGCCATAGTTACTGAAAATGGAGGTGACAGAACAGTGCAAGAAAGAAAGAAAGACTTGGAGAAACAGGCTGTGAGAGAGATATCCTGAGTCCTCACTCGATGATACTCAGGTAGACCCTTCCTGATGCAGGGACCTTTATCTATCTACTCCTAAATCATCAACTGCCGAGTCCCATCACCCTTGAAACCTCCATTCTCATCTCCCCGGCCATCACAATTCAACCTCACTTCTTCCGTAGTCCGTGACATGACCCTGTCGGCATTTCGCAGTGCCAGGGCCATGTGCCGGAGACCGTGCATCAGGGACTGGTGAAGACGAAACTTCCAAAGCTAGACCGTGATTCTGTAACCAGGATTCTGGGAGCCATGTGTCGCCCAAAATTTAGCTGTGGAGTGGGGATTTCATTTCGGGCGTGCCCAAAATTCAAGCCTGCAGCCCTACATGTCTATGGAAGTGGGATGGTGTTTTCCAGAACGACGGGGATCTGGACCAGAGTTACTGAGAGAGGAATTCTTTCCGATGGTGCTGATCTTGGTCTCAGTGTGATTTGGTGACAGTAGGACCTCGAAGATGGTCGGAGTGTGGATACAGACAAGCAGGTGGAAAATTGTGAAGAAGTTCTGAATAGATGGAAAACTCTGAATGAAGGCAAATCTTCCACGGCAACAGCAGGACCAGCCCATGCCAATCCTATTGAATAAACTAGTACGAAAAACATTGGATATCTACCATGACCAACATGAAACACATCAAACTCTCTACCATACAAGAAATCACCCCAGACCCCGCTCTCAGCGTCTCTTTCAAGCAGAAGCCATCCGATCCTGCAAAACAACCTTCAGATCAGGAAGTTCCCAAAACGCATAGCACCGACTATCCCTCGTCCAATCCTTCACCCTACCCACATACTTCCCATCAAACTGGACGAAGAACGACGCCAGCGAGAGGAGCATCATTTGCTGCGCGAAGCTAAAACCTGTCAGAACACTAAGCACCAACCAGACCGTAACTCAGAACTCACTATTTCGCAATACAAGACCGACTCCCCAGCAAGAACGGCTGGACTGCCTCTTTCTTATCCATCGAGACAGGGTTGATCCACCGCTGCGGGCGGAACTGCGACGGCTCATGGAAGTACTCGGGATTGTGGTGGAGGGCGTAAAGCGACGTGCAGATCTCAACCTATGTGATTTCCAGTCAGAAGAACTCTTCACAGGATATAGCTCTGTATATTATGACATACCCCAGCCGGGACATAGACACCATCGACATACGCCCCAGGACTAACCCGGGGTCCTCCGAGGGGAACAGGGGGGTAGATCCTGAGCGTCTCGGTAATAACAGAATTCAACCAGGGGAGTTTCTGCAGGATTTCGAGCGAGACGTCTTCCGGGGAGGCAAACGCCGATCGCAGCTCGTTGGTTAATTCCGCGTGGGTTTCTGGGTGGGAGAGGACGAGCCAGATGGCGGCGCAGATTGCGTGCGAGGTTGTGTGGAAGCCTGCCAGCATGATGGCGGAGAAGTTCTCGGCGATTTCGTCTTCGGGGAGGGTGCTGGATTCGGAGCGTTCGAGGACTTCGACCATGATGTCGCGCCGGGTGTGCGTTGCTTTTAGCTGTCTGTGGTGGAGTTGTTAGAAGAATTATATCTCGGGGATGCTGGTGGGACACATACTCCCGGATCAGACGCATCCTGGCTTCTTCGCTGCGCTGACGGATTCCCTTGCGGAGGATCTGGCGGAGCATCCATTTGATGAGGGTTGGGACGCCGGAGCCTTGGAATTGGTCGCGGATTGTAGCCCAGTAGAAGATGCGGGGGAGTTGCTCGGTCCAGAAAAAGGGACGGCCTGAAAGTGTTAGACTGGTTGGCACTGGATGGGAATGAACTCACCTCGCTCAATACACCCCAGAGGCTTTCCGATGAGAACCTCCGAGACCATATCCACAGAGAGGGAGTAGTAAAGATCGTTCAAGCTGATCGCCTTGCTATTCTCCATTCTCTTCTTAACGAGAGCGTGGAATCGGGAAATGCAGCCTTTGATCACGTCTTCGTGTGCAGCCATGCATCCAGGGCTGAGCGATGGACTGAAAAGCTTGCGCACGGTGGCATGGTAGTATGGGTCGGAGGCTGTGAAGATGTTGCGCCTTGAAATGGCCTTGTAGAAACCGGTTTTAAGAAAGGTGTTACTCTTCCCAAGACCAGCGCCGTAGATGTTTCGCATAGATTTAATCGTGTTCGTGGAGAGCTGGCCGGGGGCGAAGCGAACGACGTTTCCTGTAGAACATACAGGTTAGCAAGTGTTGTATGAAGGGACAGGCTGACGTACCATATTTCCGGTGGAGGGAGTTGAACTTGAAGGCGCTCTTTCCAGAGAGGAAACCCAGTTTCGTGTCCAGCTGCGGAAGTTAGGATGCTGCATATAAGCTGTCAAGACATGCTTACGCCGAACAGAAACCTCCCAATAAGAGGCCCTTTCACACCCTTGATAACAGGCCCAGGTTGGAGGAGCTGGAGACAGAAGATAAGTGCACCAGGAATCTATACCGTTAGCATACACCAGACAACTAGAGAAATACTTACGAGAATAAAACTCAAAGCCGAGACCAACAGTGTAGAAACATCGTCGAACCTGCTGAGCGAGAAAGCATGGGGCACAGCCATAGTGAGCGACATCTTGACAGCAAGCAATCTGTTACTCAAACACACAAGACAAAACCCAAGTACCCGTCTCAGAAGGTTATATACGACCAAGACATAGTTAGTTTAGTCGACTCTCTCCGATCCAACCCGCTAGGGCCAGCACAGGGACAAGACTCAAAATCGCCCCATACGACCTGTGACAACGACTCCAATGCCGAAACTTGAGCCATGCAGGAGGTCAGGAAATGCCGATTACAGAATACCAATTTAGTGAGACTGTATCAGTGTGTCATGAAATGAGATGGATCTGCAGGCAGGATTCAAAAATTGGACGATCGAATGCGGACCAATTTTCATATGGGCGCAAGCCGAGGAAGCCAGCCCTGCCCTAGCACGATGAAACAGCGACGGTTGAGTGCTTGTCGGAGAACGGTGGGGCGATCTTATCTCCCAGGGAGTCTCAGCTTGGACGACAATTATTCTTTTTTATTTTTCCCTGGATCTATCGCGCGGAGGAAGACCCTAGAGTAGGTAGGATGTGGAAATGAGATCCGCCCTGGCTGGTCTGGATACACTCCCAGTCTCACGATGGAAGTTTGGACCCCTCCTTGCTGTCACGGCATTTGTGATCACAGTTGATCCCTCATTTTCAGGGTCGCCTCGGTATTCCCCTGAAACACCCAAAAAGAAGGTATATCTGCGGGCACTGTCCGGTTTCTTGCGCAATCACAGCACAGCAAGCACCGCACAGCACAGAATCATGCCAACCAGCGTGCTCTTCCTCGCGAACAGCGAGCATGGCCAAACCAACATCGTCCTCGCAATCATCCACGAGCTGCTCGTGCGCGGGGACATAAATATCCATCTCGCGTCTTTCCCTGTTCTCGAAAAGCGTCTGAACAAGCTCCTCCACGATAACGAGGCAGCCTACGATGCATCCTATAAATCGCGCATCCACTTCCACCCTGTGCGCGGGCCCTCAAACACAGAGATCTTTATCCGCACAGGCAAGCGCGGAGCGTTCCATCCACCGGGATATACCGGCTCAGTGCTGGGCTTCAAGTCGCTGTGCGAGGATATCTGGGGGTGGACGGAGGACGAGTATGTAGAGATCTACGAGAGTTGTTTGGGGATCATCAAGGACGTGAATCCGAGCCTGTGCGCGATCGATTTCTTCTTCCTTCAAGGCCGCGATGCCGCGTATAACGCGGGGCATACCTGTGTTCTGCTGAATACGACTTCGCTGAGCCATATTGTTTTGGGACTGCAGAAGAATGCGGCATGGGCGTGGAAGTATCCGATGTAAGTTCCCATCCGTTCTCCCAGCAGCGCTTGTACAATACTGACAACCTCAGGCCAGGAACAGGCTTCCCTTACCCACTCCCCCCGCATCTGATCCCCTTCAACACAATGGCCGTCATGAAGACGGCCAAGATGTACCATGGCAGCGGCCGCCGGCGCGAGATCCGCGACTGGCGCATCAAGCACAAGATCCACGGCCGTTTCCCCTTCGCCGACGCCTGGATGCCGAACCGGCTGCACCTCTCCCCAGCTCTAAAAGAGCTCGACTGGCCGATGAAAGTCCCCGACAACGTGATCGCATGCGGTCCGATCCTCCTCCCTGTCGCACCAGTCAAGACGCAGGACCCGGAGATGTTCACCTGGCTGCACAAGGCTCCTACCGTGCTCATTAATTTGGGCACGCTGTATGCGCCGGACCCCAGCGTCGTGCACGAGATCGCGCTGGGTGTGGACGCGTTCCTGAAGTCGCCTTCTGGAAAGGGGATCCAGGTGCTCTGGAAACTGCCGAAACATCCACATGACCAGGATGAGGTATATAGCCAGTCGACGACCCCGCTGCAGGCGCAGCTAGATACGGACCAGGTGCGGATTCTGTCCTGGTTCGAGGTCGAGCCAATGGCGATGCTGGAGACGGGGCAGATCGTGTGCTCGGTTCATCATGGCGGGGCGAATTCGTGGTATGAGGCTATTCAGTAAGTCCCTCTTACCTATACCATTTTCCAGCAGTCTGTACTAACGAAGGTAGGAATGGTGTCCCCCACGTCGTCCTCCCAGCTTGGCAGGACTGCTACGAGAACTCCGCCCGCGCCGAGTGGCTCGGTATCGGTGTCTACGGGAACAAGACCCGGGCACCTGACATCAGCGGGAAGGAGTTGAGTCGTGCTCTGATCAAAGTCGTCGGCAACCAGTCGTACCTGAAGAAGGCAGCTGAATTCCAGAAACTCTGCCAAAAGAAAGAAGGCCGTGTCGCGGCAGCAGAGCGCATCGCGGACCTCGCCGCGCGACCAGATAAAAGCATGATCGCAGTCCCAGAACCCAAGGACGATGATCCGCGGATCGTGAAGATAACAAATGCCTCTGGAAAGACACTAGAGACGTTGAAAAGGCCAGCCGACACAGCAAAGGAGAACAAGTTAGCCCCCCTCCCTTCTCCACACCCACCTCATATCCTCCTACGGTACTAACTCATCTGCAGATCCATCTTCCGCCGCCTCGCCGAACTCCTCGCCGTAACATTCATCTCAAACACCTGGTTCCTCCTCCCCATACTCGGCTACTCCCTCCTGCTGTTCCCATACACGCGCATCCTCGCGGTCCTCTACATAATCCACATCAAATTCCTCAGCAACGCACACAAAACAACCCACAAGTCGCGCAGCAAGTGGTTCCGCTCGTCGCTCCTCTGGCGCCTGCACGCATCTTACTTCCCGATAAACCTCTACCGGACGACGCCCCTATCTCCTCGCAAGAAATACGTCTTTGGAGGACACCCGCACGGGATTGCATGTCATGGTCTCGTCGGTGCGTTCTCCGCCGACGCAAGCGGGTTCGAGGAATTATTCCCGGGAATCACGAACACGATGCTCGTTAAGGATGCGATGTTCACGACGCCGCTGTTAAGAGAGTATCTCTTCCTGCGCGGGCAGAGCGGCGTTAGCAAAGACAGCTGCATTCAGCATCTCACGCGAGGCGGGTACGATCTCCGGGGGATGGGGAAAGCAATCACGATAAGCGTCGGGGGAAGCCGAGAATACCGGATCGCGAAGCCCGGGACGATGGGGATCGTGATTAAGATCCGGAAGGGGTTTATCCGGCTTGCTGTTGAGACCGGGGCGGATCTTGTGCCGGTGCTTGTCTTTGGGGAGAATGATCTGTTTAAGCCGTTGGTTGTGGAGAGGTGGAGTGTTAAGGGGGTGGTTGCGTGGATTTGGGAGAAGAGTGTTGGGCATAAGGTTGCGTTTTCGTTGGGGCGGTTTAATATCTTTTGTCCGTTTAGACGGGAGTTGCATGTTGTTGTTGGGGAGCCGGTGGTGGTGAGGCAGCAGCGGTTTGATGTGGATGAGGGGTATGTGGAGGAGTTGCAGGCGAGGTATGTGGATGGGTTGAGGGGGATTTGGGAGGGGTGGAGGGATGTGTTTGGGGAGGATGCGTCGGTGAAGTTTGAGGTTGTTGAGTAGGATTCGTGGTAGGGTCTTGATGCTTGGATGGTTTAGGGTGGAGGGTTGAGATGAGATGAGATGAGATGAGATTATTCGATTCCTGTTAGTTTTTGTACAAGATGCAACATACATACCTATTTACATTTCATATTCCATCGTCAATGACAAGCCTTTCCATAAACCCTCAACCGCCAGTAATTATACGGCAGCGGCGCGAGACACCCAGCGCCCACCGAGACAACAGCCGCAAGCCAGAACTTCGGGTCATCGAGCGCCACAACACCGCCAGTGAGGTGATAGTCGACTAGATTCTCTGCAGCTTCCATAGCAAGCATAGACACGAGACTCATTCCCATTGCCGTGCGGGCAGCCATCTTCCAGGAGAGGTTGTCGGGGCCTCGGCGGAGGAGGATGGTCTCGAGGATTATCGATGTTGTGATGCCTGAGGCCACTATTCGGAATTAGCACCGACAGTTTGGAATGAGAATGCATAGTACATAGTTACTGGATAAACCCATGATAGTGCCCATTCCAAGCGCAGGCGCGTACGTCTGCAGCATCCACAGCGCCGAAAAGTCACCAACGGTGCAGCCAACTAGACATCGAAGCGTGTTGATCCCGGCGCGTCGCCAGGTGTGGCGGCATGTCCAAAAGCCGTTGTCGAAAGGCGAGCGCCGCTCAGGAGTTCTTTTTAGTTGAGGATCTGTTGTTCGCTCTTTTTTGTTGCAGCCGATTCCTGCAGAGGACGATGCTCTGCTTGGAGTGAGCCGTGATCGGCATGAGATCGCGAATGTGTCTGGGGCGACGCGTCTATGCCCTCGCAGGCTCTTCAAGGGGTGGGCATATTGTGAGCAGACCACACGGAGTGGTCCTCTTGATAACATGATGGGAAATTAGCGAAAGGAACGTTCATCTTGGTGGCAGGCCTTTGCTGACGCTTGTTTTGAGGGGAAAACGCGAAAACGGCGCATCGCATTCACGTGACGGTGGTTAATGGTATCGAGCCTTCGCCCACAGCGTGTTGAACACGATTTGGTCACATCCAGCGACGTTGAGGAAATCTTGTGTTAAATCACTGTTCATCCAAGTCATATTATGCTAAAATAAGAGTAATGGTCACTTATGGACACGCACTGCACTGAAGTGTAGTAATCTAGGTTGGGCGGACGCCGCAAAATATATCTCCGCAATGTCTCCGAACACGAGAGGTAGGAGGGACCTTGATACCATCAGATTGGTCAAGTATCGTTAATACGTACGCTAGAGTGTGTACCTTGGTAGTCCAGAAGGCAAGATAAAAGCCACCAACTTTCAAACGATATCGTATGCATTTGATTCACCCCAACCACTTCTAGCTGAATAAGGAGGTATAGACTGCTACCAACTACGATCTCGCAAACATGGCCACACCAACACACCCACCCTCAGGCACCGCAGCCTACGCCTTCAACAAAGCAAGCGACGTCTACGAGCGCCTAACCGGCGGCTGCACGCGCGAGGTGGCGCAGTACATCCTCTTCCTCAATCCAAAGGTTACCTCCTCCTCCGTGGTCCTCGACAACGCCTGCGGCACAGGGATCATCACCGAGGAAATCATCAACCTCTTCCCTGACCCAGCGTCACTACCTCAGGTCTACGCAGCGGATTTCGCGCCGACAATGATCTCAAACCTCACCACTAAAGCAACGCGGAATGGATGGATCCCTGACCCAAACACCGGCACGGAGCGAGAAGAGAAGAAATTAAACGTAATCCTGAACATCTCTGTCCAAAACGCAGAGGAATTACAGTACGAGGATAACACCTTCACCCATTCATACACGAACCTTGGGTTCCCTTTCTTCCCTGACGGGGTGAAAGCGGCGGGGCAGGTCTATCGGACGCTTTCCCCGGGAGGAACAGCGTTCGTAACAACGTGGAAGAAGCTAGGCTATTTACGACCGATTCACCAGGCGCAGCTTGCTGTGCGGCCTGAGGCTACGCCGTGGGAGGTCCCGATGCCGAGAGAGTGGATGACGAGGGAGAAGTTGGTGGGTGTCTTGGAGGGAGGAGGGTTTGAGAGGGGGAAGATTGAGGTTTTTGAGAAGGTGGTTGGGTATAGGGGCGAGGATTTAGATGATTTGATGGATATTTTGAAGACTGCGTTTCTTCGGCTGGTTACGGAGGGGTGGAGTGAAGGGGAGAAAGAGAGGTGGGTGGAGGAGGTTAGGGGGGGTCTCACGGAGGAGGAGAAAGAGACTGCAAGGTTAGAGATGGTTGCGTGGGTTGCTGTTGCGAGGAAATGATATATTCTCCGTGCTGTTCGGTCATACAGAGGAAATGGTCCGTTTTTGTTTGTGGGTGTTTCCTGTGCTACGAGTACTACGTTTGTGTCTAGGTGGTACGTGGTCGCTATTAAGACACCGAGCTTCGGCCGGAGAAGGTGTGACTGCGAGATACTGAATCCATTGCCGCGTTATATACGAAGTATCAGATGTACTATTGTAGAGCTGAGAAGCTTCAATCAGAAGACTCTCCAACCAACAAGACGCGATACATCCTGCGAATCCGGCGCTGCAGATGGAGCTTAGGATCGTGCTCAGGAGGAGCGAGAGCTAGTGAGCCCGTGATGGCCTTCTGGTACTCCGACCTCGTGCATTGAATGTGCCAATTCGGTGTTTGACCTATGTTCTCCAGATTGTACCTGTTCTGCCAAAGGAGAGCGGACGATGCACGCTGTTTGCGAAACACCTCGGCTAGCTCTGCGTCCGAGATGCACTTTCTCGCTGTTGACATGACCTCTGCCGCAGTTTGAGTGACGTATAACGGAGATGCGCAATGTACAACACCGGTGGATTTATTGGCTAGGTGGAGGAGACAGCAGTTGGCGACAAGATCGACAGGGACCTCCTCGAAAAAGTGGTCAGTCGCACCGACCCGGTATAGATCAGACATGCTGAAACACAGGAGAAGGGTGTGCATAGGGATCGCCTTGTCTGGTCCGTATAGTGCAAAAGGCTCCGCAATGGCCGGACCGATGGCTGATGGTCGAATGATCAGGACGGGAATTGATGAGGAGCGACCGAGAAGGATGCGTTCAGCCAGATGCTTTGCCTGTCCGTACGGCCAAGCATATCGCTCATCCGGAGGCAGGGTGGATGCATCACCCCCAGGCAGCCCGGCGAGGTTGTCGGCCTCAGTGGTAGACGCTGGAGAAGGATACAGGCGCTCTTCCACAAGTCCACCAGGTAAAAAGCTGTTCACCGCAAGACTGGAGAAATGAACAAAGTGATGTACGTGACGGAACTCGGAGACCATCTCGAACAGTGCAACAGCAGTTTGACAGTTATCGCGGACCGACTTCTCCAGGCTCTCGACCAGCGAAATGTTTGCAGCGGTGTTGATTACAGAGGTGACTTCGTCACCCATCTTCTTGCGGATGACCGGATCCAGCCCCAGGCCAGGCTTGGATAAGTCTCCGGTAATCAATTCGACCTTACTAGAGTCAAGAATGTCATCGATCTGCTGCGGCATGGATGACTCCCATTTGCGAACAGCCTGGGCAACAGAGCCTCGACACAAGGCATAGATTTTCTTAGTAGACAAGCGGAGTGCCAACTTGTAAAGCAGACAGCCACCAAGGCTGCCAGTGGCCCCGGTCAGAAAGACCACTTCATCTTCGAAGTGATGAGTGTAATTACTGGCAGCGGTAGGAGCTTCGTCCATTTTTCCAAGTGCGGTACGGTAACCACTTGTGGTTAAGTTGTATGGGAGAGGGGGGAGGTGCTGCCGTCGTCATAATTCTACGAGAAACGGAAGGAACGACATGTGACCTCACTTAGTTAGGTGAAGGGGGTCGCTTGTCCCGGGCCTCGCTTCCCCTCACGATATGCTCCAGGGGACGTTGTGGGAACACGCGCCTGTCATCGCTGTCATCCAGTCAGAGGTCGTTGCGACCCATCGATCGTAGGTAGGCTGTACCCCTCCAGGGATGCCTTGATGCACCATTGTGCGACGCCCTGATGCACTTGGCCGCCGATACTGATGGATCTTTTCCTTTCGAGCCTCATCTGTCTACCACACGGCCATCGAGGATTGCCTTCCTTCTGGCAACGGGGAGTTTGCGTACTACCGGGATGGATGTTGCACGTTTTACAGGGTCAGTGTTCCCAAATAAATGACCCGAAATATAACAAGTTACCGCTCCAACTGAGCAGGCGGGACGTGCTTGCTCCGGCCGAACCTCCCTCGCGTACCTTACTCTTGACTGCAGCCCGGCCAGGGCCCCGTCAGCCAGACCGCGCTCTGCTTTCCTTTCCCAGACCTGATGTTTACAAATGGACAGATTGGATGTGAGGCCGCTGGTCCTCCTCTGCCTAATGGATATCTGGACATAGACGTGCCAGATACAAACGCCACTGCGGAGTATCATGAAGGACCGCCACTTATTGCCATTGTTGGCATGGCCGGGAGGCTCCCTGGTGGAGTCAACTCGCTCCCTGCCATGTACGAGTTCCTGCGAGCGAAGAAAGACGGGTTATGCGACGTTCCGATAGCGAGATTTAACATTGACGGATTCTACAATAATGGAGACACGGCCTATTCCATGCGGAACAACAAGGCTTATTTCTTGGAGGATGATGTCGCTATGATGGATGCCTCGTTCTTCGGGTTGTCGGAGATGGAGGCGGCTGGGTCGGACCCCCGGGCGAGGCTGTTGCTTGAAGTCGTTTACGAGTGCTTAGAGAACGCCGGACAGGTCGCATACCGAGGAGAAAAGATTGGGTGTTATATTGGAGCATGGGGGGTGGACTGGGCGGAGCTCACACTGAAAGATGGCCAGCAACGGAATCCTATTCTAGGGGCAGCTGCCGGCAGTTTCTTCCTGTCAAGCTACATAGCGTGGAATTTGGATCTTCATGGACCGACGTGAGTGATTTGAGACTCCGTCCGGTTGTATCGCATGGCGCCTCTGCTAACCAAAGGCAGAGTGACCTTCGAAACCGCTTGTTCCTCATCGATGGTCGCGCTGCACCAAGCCTGCCAGGACATATATTCTGGCGATTGTTCTGCAGCCATTGTCGGGGGCGCTAACCTGATCCTTACGCCAACGTTACATATGAACCTCTCTACAAGCAACGTCTTATCCCCATCAGGGTTGTGCAAAACATTCGATGCATCGGCAGACGGCTTTGGGAGGGCTGAGGCTGTCAATGCTATTTTAGTCAAGCCACTCAAAGATGCAATCCGAGATGGAGATGCGGTTCGGGCTGTTATCCGGGCGACATCAGTAAACAACGATGGCCGAACGGTGGTTCTGTCTACACCGTCCGCAGAGGCACAGGAAGAGCTCATCCGGCAGGCATACCGAAAGGCTCACATTGAGGATTTTGGACAAACAGCGTACTTCGAGTGTCATGGCACTGGAACAATGGCCGGTGATACTGCTGAAATGTCGGCAGTAGCGCGAGTCTTTCCCAACGGCATCCATGTCGGTTCGGTCAGCGATTCCTCCTCATCCTCTGCTTCGGTTTATGCTCGAGCTAACACCCCTCAAGGTCAAACCCAACTTCGGTCATTCGGAAGGCACGTCGGGAATCACGAGCCTCATGAAAGCCGTCATGTCCCTAGAGAATAAGACGATCTTGCCACACATCCACATGGCAGAGCCCAATCCCAAGAGTGAGCTCCATGGAAACCATCGCCGAGGCATTCTGACCCAACATTCTAGTACCGTTCAACAGCGCCGGTCTGGCTGTACCACAAGATCAACTTTCCTGGCCGGAAGGACGAAGGGAGAGAATCAGTGTAAATAACTTTGGTGTTGGTGGGACGAATGTCCATGTAAGTACTCTTTTCTGTAAACCTGGCCCCCAACCCCTACTGATGCCCTCAAGGTAATTTTAGATTCCGCTTCGTCGCTTGGATTAAACAACAATAAACTTAGAGATATACCGACCCTTCAGTATCCCCGACTCCTTGTCGTATCCGCCAGCAGCGAAAAGTCCCTTCGCAAACGAATCGAGCATACAGACGCATACCTCCGGGAACAGCCGCAGAAGCTTTTAGATCTGGCTTATACGTTAGGTGAGCGACGTGAACATCATTCGCACAGGGCATTTGCTCTAGCGAAGGAACCCGTGTCAGGGGCGCTGTTCGATATCGCCCTAGCCGAGTGTGAAAGTCCCCCAGAGACCACGTTTGTGTTTACAGGACAGGGGGCACAATGGCCTAAGATGGGTAAAGCACTCATGGAGTCTTTTGAACGCTTCCGAGAAAGTATCCGACTGTTGGATGATGCTCTCCGAACGGTCGGTCGACCGCCGTCCTGGAACATAGAAGGTCTGGCTCTTTAATGACAAGACTGTACATGGCAATAACTGATAATGCGGCAGATATCCTTTGCAGCAGTACTAGTGCCGACACCCTCAATAAAGCAGAGTATGCTCAGCCTCTATGCTGTGCTGTTCAGATTGGATTGGTAGACCTCCTCGCGGACTGGGGGATTACGCCCGCCTCAGTCATCGGTCACTCTAGCGGCGAAATATCGGCCGCCTACGCTGCAGGAGCAATAACTGCGGCCAGCGCTATCAAGATCGCCTATCACCGCGGGCAGGTTCTGCAGAAGGTGCGACGACGCGGTGCGATGGCGGCCGTCAGCCTTGGTCGTGCCAAAGTCACGCCTTACCTTGCTGATGGTGTGGTGGTTGCTTGCGAAAACAGTCAACATAGCGTCACCCTGTCCGGAGACCATGAGCAAGTAAACGTCGTGCTAGATAAGATCAAGACAGATGATCCTGATGCACTTTCTCGTACACTCCGAGTCGACAAAGCTTACCATTCCCCCCATATGCAAGATGTTGCCGGCGAATACGAAGCTGCACTGGTCGGCTTGGACCCTATTGAGACCTCATCCGCAATACCCTTGTTTTCGACTGTCACTGGGACTCGGGTGACGCAACCCTCTGAGCTCAATAACAGCTACTGGCGTCAGAATTTAGAGTCACCCGTTCTTTTCCTATCAGCAGTTCGAGCAGCTCTAGACTCTTGTGAAGACGAGCATGCCCGAGTATTCGTCGAGGTTGGCCCTCATTCAACCCTCTCCGGCCCTATTCGGCAAATTCTCGCAGAGCACCCGCGTGGTGAATTGTGCTCTTACATCCCATCACTAGTTCGTGGAGAGGATCCTACCACATCAGTCCTGAACACTGCTGGACATCTTTTCAACTCCGGTGCACCTGTTCTGCTGGATGTCATTAATGGTCCAGGGAACCTTCTGGTCGACCTACCTCCGTACCCATGGCAGCACGACACACGGTACTGGAGTCAGAGACCTGCAGTAGAGGACTGGAGGCTTCGAAAATACCCCCACCATGAACTATTGGGCTCTCGAGTGCTTGGTTCGTCTGATCTTGAGCCTTCGTGGCGGAATACATTGTCGCTGGATGATGCATCCTGGCTGTACGGGCATCGAGTGATGGGCAAGACCCTGTTTCCCGGAGCTGCATACATTGCCATGGCTGGTGAAGCCATTCATCAAGTCACATCGTCTCCAGGTGTCGCCTATCAGATCAGACACATGCTCCTCAAATCAGCCCTTTTTATAGACACCAATGAGACCGTAGAGCTCATTACGAATCTTCGACCCGCTCGCATATCCGACATCAAGGACTCGGAATGGCATGAGTTCTCTATCGTATCGCTTCAGAGCGGCGAGGCCACACGACTGTGCGTGGGCCAAGTACGCATTGCTTCAACTTCTACTTCACCACAAGCATTATTCTCGGACAGCACAACACTTAAGAGACCAGTCCAATCTACTACCTGGTATAAATCATTGAGAGAGGTGGGCATGGACTATAGTCGGGAATTCCGCGGACTCGACAGTGTTTACGCAGACCCCGTTCGCCATGTCGCCACGGCTACTATTCAAACAGGAAAAGTGTCCTCAAGTAGATATGTTATGCACCCAACGACGATTGACCGATGCCTTCAACTACTTTCCGTGGCCATGTTCCGTGGGCTTACCCGAAATATTAATCTCCGCAGCCTGCCTGTCCTTTTCGAGGATATTTTCGTTCGTCCGGAGCCCGAGAGACTCGAAGCCCAAGCTCAAGCAGACCGCAAATCGGGTACCTTTGTTCTGGGTGATGTTGCTGCTTTATCAAATGGAGAGACAGTGATCTCTATCAGAGGCATAAGGCTACATGTCCTTGGAGATGAGGGCTCACTAGAACAAGAAAGTGACCTTGGTGCTCGATCAGTCTGGATGCCTCACATCGACTTCATCTCTGCTGGCACCATGGCAAAGCCACCTCCGGTGTACAACCGCGAAAGCGAACTGACGGACAAGATTGTTGATCTGTATATTGTGGAGACGGGAGCTCAGGTGGTCTCAGTGGATCCAGCCCAGGAGCACCTTCGCAAGTATAAGAGGTGGTTGAGTTTGGGAAAGAATAGGATAGCCGGACAGGGTCGCTGGCGACTGTCTGATTTTGGTTACGCAATGGATTGTCCGTATGACTCTTCCAACCGTGCGGCGCTAATCAACTGGATGCGAGAGAAAGCCGATTTCTACCCTCGCATCGCTCCCCTTGTGTCTTGCATGCACCGTGTGCTAGATAACATAGTGGGTGTTTTCGAGGGTACGAGTAACCCGCTGCATCTGTTAATGGAGGACGATGGTTTGAAGGATCTATACGACGTATTGCTTTCCTTCGACTCGTGCAACAAGTTCTTCGCCCTACTGGGGCACTCAAGCCCCGAACTCAACATCCTCGAAGTCGGTGCCGGGACAGGGAGCGCAACAGCTCGTTTCTTGGACTATCTTCACGCCCCGGATGGCAGTCGTTTGTATTCGAAATACACCTTTACTGATGTATCTGCTGGGTTCCTGGCAGCAGCGAAGGAGAGGTTTTCTCGGCATGATGCCATGGAGTATTGTGTCCTAGATATCACGCAGGATCCGGTTAAGCAGGGGTTTAAGCTTGACAATTATGATCTGATCATCGCCTCTAACGTCAGTTTACCTGTCTCTACGTGCCCAACAACGCCTTTTCTAAATCTACCTGCAGGTCGTACATGCAACGCCCACTCTATGCCAATCTCTGTCTCATATCAGGTCACTTCTCGCTCCTGGTGGCCGACTGTTCCTCCAAGAGCTCGCCGAGGGTAAGCCGTTGTTGCCCGTATGCAGTCAACGAGCGCTAATACCAGAATAGATTGCCGAGTTGCTGAGTACATCTTCGTAAGTCACCTCATCGTCGATGCTCACTGCTCACTGCTAAAGCGTATAGGGCTTGTTGCCTGGCTGGTGGGTTGGAGAAAGCGACCAACGTTTCGACAAACCATATGTTTCGGTCAATCGTTGGAAGTCTGAGCTGTCATCTGCTGGGTTTGATGGTATCGACTTCGCAATCTTCGAGGAGACAGGATACATGGTGAATATGATCGCAACACGCCCGGTTATCCGGAAGCCGTCACCAGTCATCAATCTCTTGGCGCCAGAGAAACGTTGCCAATGGGTGCTGGATGTCGAAAGGCACTTCGAGGCAAAGGGATATCACGTCAATGTGTACTCGTTAGGCAAGCCGCCCCCAGTCGACGGTGAGGTGATCTCACTGATCTCACTGCTGGATACAACCGGACCCTTCCTCTTCAACAGTTCGCAGGAAAGGTTCGACCAACTGAAGGAATTCCTCTTAAGTCCTGTCATCAAGAGGGTCTTGTGGGTTACGAAGATGTCCCAAATTACATCCAGCGACCCGAGATATGGCTTGATTCACGGCTTTGTTCGCTCGCTTCATGGCGAGTGTCACACCGACGGGATGACCATATCCACCTTTGATGTGGAGGAGTTTGACAGTGATGCCATACGCCATCTTTTGAGGGTCAATGAGCATCTCTCCCACCTTCAAATGCCTGAAGAGACTCGAAGAGAAGAATATGCTTTGTTGAACGGGGTGGTCCACACTGGGAGAATCGAGACCACGGACTTAAGCCGGGAGCTGAAGAGGCCGCCACACAGTGATGCAGCTCGAAGGCTTGCTATTGAATCCACGGGGCTCATTGATTCCTTGTTTTGGAGAGAAGACAAGATCGTCGAACCTGGAGAAGGTGATGTTTTACTCCAAGTCAAGTATGTGGGAATAAACTTCAAGGTAAGTACAGGCGATGGAGTAACTAATAATTCCTAACCCAAATGCAGGACATCATTACAGCCATGGGCCTTATTGCGACTCCCGATCAACTTGGATTAGAAGGCAGTGGTGTAGTCCAAGCAGTTGGCCCTGGCGTGTCGAATGTTCGAGTCGGTGACGAGGTCATCTTTCTGGGGCCTGGCTGCTTTGCAACTCATGTTGCAGTGTCTGCTTCAAGGGTCATCGCCTTGCCCAAAGGATGGTCGCTAGAGGAGGGAGCAACATCGCCGATTGTTTCCATAACCGCAGCACAATGTCTGCTGAGGCTTGGGAACCTTCAACGCGGCCAGGTATGTAGCCTTCACAAGGCGGCTCAAATAGCTACTGACTGCATCAGTCCGTGCTGATCCATGCGGCATGCGGTGGCGTTGGTATCGCGGCCATCAGGATATGCAGAGGCATAGGTGCTACGGTACCCTACACCCTCAACCCGCAGGATGACCAGACTTTAATTGGTGGAATAGATATATGCAACAGTCGGCAACGAAGCAAAAGTACAATACTTGAAAGATACCTTCAAAATCCCACCGTCGCATATCTTCCACTCCCGCGACTCTTCATTCTACGACGATCTGATGCGCGAAACCGGGGGCCGAGGTGTAGATATAGTCCTGAGTTCACTCAGCGGCGAGCTACTTCGGACATCCTGGATGTGTGTTGCTCCCGGGGGTACTATGTTTGACATCAGCAGACGCGATGTTCTTGCCGACGCAATGCTACCAATGAAGCATTTCTTGGAACGCAGATCATTCATCTCGATGGACTTGGGGGAGTATATGCATGAAGCTCCTGATCAGTCTGCTGACTTGTACGCTCACAATCTATATGAAGAAGTCTGCATACTAACCATTATTATTAGCGCTTTGCCCGTAAAACGCGGTCTCGTCGGCCCAATCTCACCGGTTACCTGCTTTGACGCAGCAGAAGTCGCTGACGCTTTCCGACATATGCAGACCGGCCAGCATATTGGAAAAATCCTAGTTCGCATGCCTGATAATCCATTCGTTCTACCAACCAGAGAGACGCGCGCCAACGTTAGCCTCTCGCCTGATTGTGCCTACCTCCTCTGCGGTGGTTTGGGTGGGTTGGGACGTGCGCTATCTACTTGGCTCGTAGAGAAAGGCGCCTGCCATCTTGTGTATCTATCGCCGAGTGCAGGTCTAGTGGAGACCCATGCTGCCTTTGCAGAAGAGCTGAAATGTCAGGGGTGTGAAGTAACCTTTGTTCAGGGAACAGCATCCGAGCTATCTGACGTGCAGAAGGCTATCGCCCAAAGTCCAAAAAGGATCAAAGGAGTAGTTCAGCTTGCGTTGGCTTTGAAGGTATATTGCCCATTATGAGATATCGTGCGAACACGACTGACACTTTATAGGACGTATCCTACGAACGGATGACATTCGAGGACTGGACAATCCCCCTCACAGCCAAAGTACACGGAACATGGAACCTTCACCAAGCCTTCCAGGACACATCCCTTGACTTCTTCATCATGTTCGGCTCCCTAGCTGGTATTATAGGAATGGCAGGGCAATGCAACTACTCGGCAGCAAACACCTTCATTCACACCCTTGCCCGACACCGGCATGCACTTGGCCAACCTGCCTCAGTCCTCGATCTTGGACCAGTAGCAGACATTGGCTATGTCAGCCGCAGCCCTGAGCTAATGAAGAGCTTCAATGACCGTCTAGGGTGGCGATTTATCCGAGAACAGGAAGTCATCGACGCGGTCGAAGCTTTGATTTATTGCGCATCATTGTGCGCTCCATTGAGCAACGATTTCCATGCGGACAGGTACGATTACAACCACATCATCCTCGGTCTCACTGCAACATCGCCCTGGATCCGCCAGCGCGGAGACACCCGCTTAGCCATACTCAACAATCGCGCCCAGCGTGAGCAAGAAAACACAGCAGCCGTGGACGACATTGTGGACTTTGTCGCGCAGATCGAGTCAGACCCGGAAATCCTCAATCGCCCGGCAACGGAGGAATTCCTCATCCAAAAAGTCGGCTTCTTGATCAAGTCGCCAACGGCAAAAGCCCCAGCCACGAAGGTGGATCTGAAGGCGCTGGCAAACATCCCAATTGACTCTCTCATTGCGATTGAGGCACGGGCGTGGGCGAGGAAACGGCTAGGCGTGCAGATCAGCGTGACGGATATCACTGCGGCCGGGAATGTCAAAGGGTTGGTAAGTTTGGCAATTGAGGAGTTGAAGAAGAGGTATCTCACTGCTTAGTGGCTGTATTTCCTTCTTATCATATCGGTTTCATTTAGTATGGGTAGGCAGACTGAATAGTTAGTCGTTGCGTTCTAGAACTTGCAGGATCACAGCTGGTTTGACTACTCTGTAGTGTAGTAGTGAGGTCGCAACCCTGTATGCCTCTCTTGTGCGGCGTTGTAGCCCGGGTCACCGTAATCGCTTGAAAGCTCTCTACCTTGTGTCCCAATGGACGTCGCCTGGTTGAAAGTAGGAGCTTCTTACTCGTCGTATTCTAGTACATGCGATATACTTCCAAGTAACGAATACAACAACTAACAATAGCGGAGAAACGAGAACAGATAAGACAACCGGTAGACATCCACTCCCTCACATCGGAGAATCTATACACCAACCTCGCAAGATGATGCCTATTCTCCTTCACCACTACAAATCTCCTCACCATACCATTACCTGACAGCCCCTTAGAAATATCAATTAGCAGTTTTGCTAGATATTAACTGTAAAGGAGCCACATGCACATTCGGCCATCTCCATCAAAAGACGACCAAAAAAGTGAAAAAAGCAGACGATTGACACCAAAAGCAAGCCTCAGCGGCACACCCAGGAGAATGGAGCCTGCCTGCTCACCCTCTCACTCAACAGACCGCAATCCTGTATTCATCCAGATATTGGTACAGGTAAATCTTCCCGGCATATGACAGCCCGAGCTTCCAGCCATATACGAGCGGATTAAGCGCTTGCAGGGGTTGCGGGGATCTCCGCGTCCCCAGTTGCTCACGTCGCCTTCTGCAACCGAGATATCCAGCTGCTCCTGTCGCTGCAGTGGACGCGACAGGCGGACGCTGAGACCCACAAACCCCATTGTACCTTCTGTCCATAGGCTTCCCTTGGCTAGGTTTATCGTGCTCTCGAGGCCCTTGCAGCCGGGCTCGGTGTATACGGTGATCGAGATTGGGGCGGGGAGCTAGATTCGCCAGATTAGAAGAGTGGTTAGATTCGAGGTCCATGCTCGGCATGCGGGGGGTGGATGGGTGTATACCGTGTCTCGAGGGTTGTTCTCGCATAGCCCAAGAGGGGAAGTGGCGAGGAGTAAAACCGAGAGGGATGGAATATACATTTTCAAATAGAGCTTGCGGTTTAGCTGTTGGCGTTTTTGAGGTGTGTTGGAGGGCTTGAGGGGAGGACTTGATGGTATGTACGTATTTATGCGGTGGGCCCTTTGATGTAGTGGTCTCAAGTGAAGTCATACTCCGCCCAGCTGAGGTGCTCAATATCGCAGGTATGACTGGTGTGGGATTCCCCCCTTTGTCAACAGTCAATGGAACCATCCCTGCTCGTGGCGTGAAGCGAGGTGGTACACCAGCAGTAAAGGCGTCGGGCATTGGCAACAGCATATACTTAGTACTCAGTACAAGATATCTTCTTTGTTCCGTGATGCAGCCAAGCTGGCGAGTGCACTTCAAGTAATACATACAACAACATATTATAGCAGCAGAGAAGTAAAGATGACTACTAGATATGTAGTACTTTGCTAAAGCCCGGAAAACTTATATACCAATCTTGCAAGCTCATACCCATCCTCCCTCACCACCGCAACCCTCCTTGTCAAATACGGCTGCTCCCCAATAACCTCAAGCGCCCAAAGCTGCAACCCCCGTTAGGTTAGCACACCCTCCTCCGGAATCGATCATGAACGGGACAGAAAAACAACCTACCTGCTCCGCAGTCCACCCGCCCTTCTCATTCCGTCCAAAATCATGAACATACAGCTCCTCCACCTCCTCCTTCACAGTCTCTCCTGTAGGGATATACGGCACACCCCCTCGCAAAAAACCCCTCACCTCCTCCTCAACACTCTTAACGTCCGTCTTACTCTGCAGCTCGATATCCGGTCTCAGAATACCATCGTCACCACGAACGCCCCTGATCAGCCGGCTGCGTGTCAACACGTTCCCATAGATTGCGTTCGACCGCTCGCGCTCCGCCCAGTCCGTTATCCTTTCTTCAGTGGAGCCGGGAATACCCCCTGTTAGCGTTTGGCGCATGGTTATCTTGGTCGTTCCGGGTGTGTCAGGAGACGAAGAGGGAGAGGTAGTTTCGGAGGTAAATTGCAGAGTCGTTGTTGCGGCGCCGATGCCTTTGCGGATGAGCCAGGAGACGCCTTGCTAGATTTGCGTTAGTGGTGGACTAGGCGTTGGAATGTGTTTGAGCAGGGCATACGAGCTTGAGGATTCCGTCTGTATCGTCGGTTACGGATTTGTCCTAGATTCTGTTAGTGATGGCATTTCGACGAGAGCTGGGGAAATGAGGAGGGTCATACCAGTGTCCAGGAGCCCTTGAGGGTTTTGATGGTGATGTCGGATGGGATGGCCATTGTGTGTAGATTTCAACTTTAGCAATGTGATGTTGTTGTGAAATTACCATCAACCAAGGACAGCGAGAGGATGTTGATGCTACATCTTATACCCGCCAGTTGGGACCTCAAAAGGATATACTTCCGTTTTGGGAAAGGGGCCTAGAATCACATGCCAGCCCGCCACGTGGTCGGCATTTTCATGTGACCGCGTGTCGAGACGCGATTCTCTCACCATCGAAACACTCGGTCTTCTCGAAGCCATGGAGACGGTTTTGCTTTCTATCTATCCTCTCGTATTCGTTCACAACCTATGCTCATCAGCTACTTGTTATTGACTCGTCCTTGTCGCTCGCGAATCTCAGGGTTGTGAGTCACGACCGGGAGCAGGATGAAGTCCAACTCCCGAGTCGACCGAACAATTACCACCCCACACAAAAGCCGGCGCATCCGAGCTTTAGCTGAGACAATCACTTTGGTCGCTTTGACTGGGGCATCGCGTGCTTAATCCCGGAGAATTCCCCAGAACCAGCTCGACGCAATCTCCATCGCGGTTCGAGCTACGCTTGGCCACCGGGCGACGTCGCACACTCCCTTGCCCCGTATAGCGGGCCGTCTTGCTGCAACATCGCTAAGCTGGTGGTTTTGAAGGTCGCGGACTGGATCAAGTGCGTACTACGGGATCAATAACGGTGGACGAGGATCGCGTCGAAGGGCATATGATTACTCGTCTGATTTTAGATAACGGTGGCTTGGACCGCTACACTCTGAAGACCCCTTTCGACCCCAATTGCGCTTCAGCCTCAATTTCAACCAGGAACTCCAACCCAATCAACCCGGCTGTGACAAGGGTATTTGCCGGTCGGACGCCCTCGCAGTTAAACACCCACCCATGAGCCCTGCTGACTTCCTCGCAGTCCGCTTCGTTGGCCACCATAATGCGGGTGCGCACGACATCGGACAATGAACCCCCCAGTACCTTCAGTGCATGTGCAATAATATCGAGGACTGCAACAGTTTGGCAGCCAGCTGAGCTGCCACCTAAAACTGGGATACTAGATGCAACGGGGCTATTTGCAGTTGTTCCTGAGACTCGGATGCAATCGCCGGTGCGCACGGCACGGCAGTAACCCTGGTTAGGATGCAATTTAGTTGTGTACATGGACCTTCAAATATAGAGGACTCACCGCGATAGGCTCCCACTTGCTCCCGGATGAGTACTCGACGCGCATTCCGGCTGCAACGGCATTTCGCAGCTCTATGTCTCCGCTCGCTTCAAGGTGGTCGGAAAGATCTCCTGTCGCTGTCAAAAACGGCGCTCGTCTGTATTCATCTCCACAGTCACCAGGTATGTCTGTGAGCGCTTCTTGCGCTTTGGAAATGAGTGCATGATCCTCATCTGTTAGCGTGAAGCCGAATGCGGACAGATTTCTCTCTGTGTACTTATCCGATTCCGCAGAGAGCCGAGACCCAACGATCACGGCGCTCACTGGTGGCAAGTCGAGGACGTAGCGAGTTGCGACGGCCGCAATACCGACATTGTGCCTTTGCGCAACTTCCGACAGCGCTTTTAGCACGCCTTGGAAGGCCTGCCACCCACCTGCTGCCCGGATGAACCGTAGGTACTTCCGAAGACTCCAGTTCAGTGCTTCCATATCCCGTGGCTCTGGCTGGTTAAGCCACTTCTCGCTCAAGTAACCTCCCAGAAGGGTTCCATAAGCCAGCACGCCGACTCCATTATCGAGACAGACCTTGCCCAAACGCCCACGGGCAACCCGTCGGTCAACCACTGAGCAAGATACCTGATTAGTTGCGATTTTGACGCCGGAATTGAGCAGGAGCTCCAGATGCGCAGCATCTGTATTGGTAAGACCGATATGTTTGATCTTGCCCTGACTCTGGAGCTTCTGGAGGTGGGTAAGGTTGTGCCAATAAGTATCGTCCGAGTAGTCCCAGATATGGTACTGCAGCAGAGCGATCTGGCTTTGGCTCATGCGCTGAAGAGCGCGATTGATGGCTTTTTCGGCCTGCTCGAACGACTTATCGCCCTTTTCCGGTGGACACCATTTCGTAAAGGCTGTCATGCTCTTGTTCGACGTCTCGTGGAACTTGCCCATTACGAGTTCTACTGCTATTAGAGCACTCCTCATCTGGTAGGGATAGGACATACCGGCATCTCCGTAGTGATCAGCCATGTCGAAACAGTCGAGACCAGCATTGATGAGCGGATGCATAGCCTGTGCTGCCGTTTCAATGCTCAGATCTTGGTCATGGCCGCCGGCCAACTGCCAGAGACCCGAGATCATGCGCGGGATCTCAGTGTCTCCACCAATGGTTGTTCTTTCAGGTCGCGGCATGGTGAGCAGTGCCAGTGAGAGACGGTGTGTATAGGACTTCGCGAGAAGCCATCTAGCCTAGTCTCCCAGACCATATACATAATGGCTCGCGTTCCGGCTCCACCTGCTAAGAGAGGAAGTGACCTACTCCAATCCTTGGAGTCGCAGAGTTGGAGGCGTTTTCGATACAATCAATCGTCCTATAGGTCAGAAGAGGACCCTCCCCACTAAAGACCGGGTGCGCGCACCCGTATCTCGTCCTCTATCCGCTCTTCCTTCTCCGCACTCCAGTTCGAAAGTTGACCTGGAACAGACACCCGGTGATGTTGGCAGCCTTGACTCCACCGCGCGAGCGAGGCCGGCGCAAAAGGCGTACAGTTGCTCCGGATCAACGGAAGAGGGTTAAACTCGCGTAGGTTCATGACTCTGGAATCGATAGACGAGATGTTTGTTGACATTGTGTTAAGGTGCGATGAATGTAGACGTTGCCGTGCGAAATGCAATGGACAAACCCCGTGTGAGCGATGCTCTGCGACACAACGCTCCTGCAAATACATGGAGACGCCCTCAGAGCGACAGCACGATTCCCGGATTGACAGGGAAGAGAGGTTGTCGCTATTGGAGGAGATGTTTGCGGCGCTCTACCCGGACACCGCATTAGATCTGGAGAGCCTTCGCGCCTTGCGCGATCGAATCATCACAAGTCGCCAAAACGAAGAAGGCACGAATCTGGTCCTTTCTGACGTCCCACCGCCCACTGCCTCGGTGACTGTGGTCAATCAAGGCCAAACTCGTGAGTGTTTACAGCTGTCAACAACCGCTCCTTGCTAAATTTTACGACAGACTTTGATGGCAGATCCTCCTACTGGTCATTCTTCAGCTCTGTCCGGCAAGCTGTGACTGACAATCTTGTGGGCGTTGATGATAACGATGAAGCAGTATGCACCCCCATTACAATCTCTCATATCTCCCGACATTAACCGGAATAGGACTGTGACGGATCTATTCACCAACCTTCCAGCATCAGCTTTGGTACCGACTGGAAAACAGCTGTCCTAGCTGCACTTCCTCCAAAAGGAGTGGTAGACTTCCTGGCCGCGACTTTCTTTCGCTTTGCCCAAGGCAGCCGTTGCTACATCCACCCGGAGATATTTTCGCGGAAGCTTGCAGCTTTCTACAATGGATCTCATGAGTTCGAGATGCGGGACCCTTTGAGCTCTCGACGATCTGCTGAGTTCATCTCTGTGCTCTTCATGGTGTTCGCCATCGGCAGTCAATTTGCCGAAGTGGGTTCTAGTGATGCTACAGCACAGGACCAGCCGGAGACATTCACAGATCCCAGTATGCTTGACTTTTCACGCATCACGGTACCGAAGCCATCCCAGAATCCCGGTTGGCGCTTCTACGAAGTGTCGCGGAAGTTGCTTCCAGACATTATATGTTCGTCGTCCATGACAAGTATTCAGGTTTGTATTCTCCAGGGTATCTTTCTCCCCAGTACAAAGAGTCGTGATGCCGGATATAATATGCTGGGCTTAGCGCTTCGGATGGCTATCAACATGGGAATGCATCGCTCGTTCAGTGCTACCAGTCTACACCCTCACGTCCGCGAGCTACGAAATAGACTGTGGTGGAGTGTCTACGTCGCAGAACGCTTGTTCAGTATTGAGATGGGTCGACCGCTCTCAATCAGCGACTCCGAGATCGATGCCCCCTTTCCCGTTTTTGTTCCCGAGTGGAGCTCGAGTGCTAAGCCGATGAATGTTGATGGTCTGATCGCCATGACGAAACTCTGCCAGCTTATGGGCAAGATAGTCGAGGCCGTCTACTGCAAGCCTGCTGATGGAAAAGGCTTAATCATCCAGCCCAAGGTTTACCAGCAACTTAAGCGTGAACTGGAGCAGTATAAGCGTGAACTCCCTGAGGAGATGAAGTTTGGCGACTGCCCTTCCAGGTCGGTAGCGCACCTAGCTCTCACGTATGAGCAAGCAACGATGCTGTTGACGCGGTCGTGTCTAAACTTCACCGCCAGCAGTCAGAGCTCACCGGTTGCAGAGGAAGCGAAGAGGTTTCTTCATCAGCAGGCACAGGACTGTAAAGGTTCCGCAATTGCGTCCATCAAGATCTTGCAGAGCCTGCAATCGCGGTCGCTTCTTTGCCAATACTCCTTCCACGACTCCCTCTACTGTATTGCCGCGCTGTATGTTTTGCTTCTGGTCGGTAAGTCAAATGGCTTGACCCATACTTCCAGGGAGACTATCTCCCACGGAGTCATGATCCTCCTCAATCTGGCGAGCGGAAGCGAGGCCGCCTCCTCGGGTCTGCGCTACATCATTCGTGCTATGCAATCGTACTGCACAGACAGATATCACGGCTCTATAGGCAACATGTCAGAGGATACCATATCCAGCGAACAGAGCCGAAAGGCATGGAAAGCCTGGATGAATGATCCTACTCTAGCCGACCGGCCAGGGTCTGTTGATGATCACTTCAATGCGCCGAAGGGTCTACTGCAGCCGTTGGCTCAGGACGGCTCTCTCAACGACTCCAACATCCATCACACGGATCAGTTTCTGGAGGAGTCGCCAGGATGGTCGGCCATGTCGGACCTCGAGCCATTCTGGATTCCAGATCACCCAGGCTTCGACATACTCGGTCGCGACCTAGCAGGAGAACCGTATCTTTCACCTCTCAATGAACTAAGTTTCATTTAACACATCCCCAAGCTATCTCAATCCCAAGCTAGCTGCTTTGTTCTACCTAGTGTACCGGAAAGTGAGATCCTCCCTGTCTGTAACGTCCGCCTTGCCAACCATGCCCTCCTGCTCAGCCGTCAAATGCATCCCATCCCTCTTCCTATTTTCCCTCACCACTAGCACGGAATATCCGAGGAACGTACAAATGATTAAGCCGAAACAAACAATATCCGCCACAATCCCCTTAATATACCTCGGTGCATCCCTGGTCTGCCAGAGCTGCGGGGCAATCACCGCCGCAACCGCATACAGAATGAAATACGCGTTGCTGGTCGCACTCTTCTTCGTGTTTCCCTTGATGTTGCTCGCCATCAAACTCAGGCTCACCACCATAATGGGCGAGATGCTGCTGGCCAGCCATGTGAAGATGACCACACCCCACTTGTTGCTGGCGGGAATGGCAGCGACGCCGATATTGCCGACTAAGGGCACGATTGTGACTGCAACCCCCCAGTAACACCGCGGAATTTTCGTCAGCCGGATCCCAATCACAGTCGCCCAGATGAAGAAGATTTGGAAAGCGCCGGAGGGGAGGCCGACGAGCATGGTGTTGAACTTGGACCAGCCGAAGCCATTGATTACCAGGGAGGCAAACTGTCACAGTTAGTACTGTTTATTGGGACTCCAAATCCCCTCGCGATGGAGTCTAGACGAAAGCGTACCTTCAAAACCGGACTTGCGAACGTCCCCAGAAACGCAAAAATAACCGCCGCCCAGCAGAACGGATCCTTGAGCGCGTCCCACACTTGGCTCTTCTTGAATACCTTCTCCTCACTGCTAAAGCCGTCACTGCGGAGGCGGTTGCATGCAATTTTCCGCTCCTCCTCGTTCAGAAACCAAGCCGTTTCAGGGCTCTGCGGCATCAACAGAAGGAAGACAATCCCGCACGCAATTGTCGCTCCACCGCAGATCAGGAACATAACCCGCCAGTTCGCAAGGGCGACATTCTCGGCGTATCCGACACCATACATTATGAGTGCAGCTACAATGGATGCGAAACCGTTGCAGCTTACCCAGGCTCTATACCATAAACAGCGGTTAGTGTGTGGTTGAACGTCGGGATTGGGAAAAACGCACGCGACTCGAATAGGATGTTCCTGTTTCTTGTACCAACTGCTTGTGATGATCACGAAGGCTGGCGAGACAGCTCCTTCACAGGCGCCGAGGACGAAGCGGACGGCTGCGAAACCGCTGAAGTTGTGTGGTGCGGCGAGACAACCGGCGACGGCGCCCCATATGAGACTATCCAAGGCTGTTAGCTGCCATCTTTTGACAGAAGCTCCTGCTCACAGAAGACAAAAGGGGGTAGCGGAGACACACATCATAATTCCAACAAACCTCGCCACCTGCAGGCGGCTCATCATGTATATAAAGACGTATTCGGACGCGAGCTGACCGAGGTAGAAGATACTGACGACCCAGGAGTACTCATTGCTGGAGAGGTCGAGGTCCTCCTGGAGACCGAAGACGGCGGCGTATCCGACGGCTTGTTTGTCGAGGTCTGTTTGATCAGCACATATCCACACCGTCTGTAGAGATAGTGGCGAAGCGACAGGCGTATGCTTACACTGAAAGAAGTACACTGTACACATCAACGGGAGAATGACCCTGTCGATCTTGCGAAGGACCCTCTTCTCCTCGGCTGGGTCGATTTGCGGTGCGGCAGACTGGATCTCACCATCGCTCACGCTGCGGTCGTCGACGACTTTCTCAGATTTTTCCATCGTGCTCGTCTGAAGATGGTGGCGAGGGAGAATGTGGTTGTTGGTTGGTGCTGCAACGTGGCGAGGAGTCATAGCAGCCGTTGTCGGAGAGCTTTATACTATACCCATAACGGGTCGAGCAACCCCAAAGCCAAGAGATAGACCCTGCACGCCGAGCCTGCTATCAACTATCTGGGGTAATTCGGACGGTTATCGAGTGGCTATCAGGCTAGGTCCGGGTGCGTGTACCCGGTCGATAACACGCGGTTGGGGTCGAGTTGGAGTAGGTGAGTGAGCTATCGTGCATGCGGTCAAAACCTATCGGGCTGATACTATCGATTCCATCTTCACCTATTACCATCCCTCAACTGCGTTCACCATGACACAAATCGCTGCGATAGAGGGCAGGCCTGCGGTGGTCAACATCGACAAGCCCTGGCTCCTACCACCGCCGATAAAATACAGGCTCATCAACGCCAACATCATAGACCCCGTCGAGGGTCAACTCATCGAAAACGCATCCGTCCTTCTCTCCAGCGGCCGTATAACCTCAATCACCACATCCCACAACATCCCCAGCAATGACGAAACCATCGTCGGCCTACAAGGGCTCTACCTCTGCCCCGGCCTAATCGATGCTCACGTCCACGTAACCGCGACGCCAGGCGAACAAGGCCTCAAAAACACCTACAAGGCAATCCCTGCCTCGATGAACCACTACCGAACCACGTACGTCGTCCGCGAGATGCTCGCGCGAGGATTCACAACAGTCCGTGACTGCGGCGGCGCCGACGCAGCCCTCAAGCAAGCGATTAACGAGTGGCTGATTATCGGGCCTCGTCTGAACATCGCAGGCCATGCGCTCTCGCAAACAGGCGGACACGGCGACCAGCGCGACGCACACGTCGACAGCGACATCCAGTGTTGCGCTGGCCATAAATCCGGCATCAGCCGACTCTGCGACGGCGTGCCAGATTGCATCGTCGCCACGCGGGACGAGATGCGCAAAGGCGCAGACTTCATCAAGATCATGGCCGGCGGCGGCGTCGCAAGCCGCCTCAACAACCTCTCCCACTCCCAGTTTCTCGACGAGGAACTCAGCGCGATTGTGCGCACGGCCGAGTCCTTCGACACATACGTCACGGCGCACGCATACTCAAATCGCGCAATGCGCCACGCCGTGCAAAACGGCGTCCGGGGAATCGAGCACGGGAACTTCCTCGACGAAGAAACTGCCGCATTTCTCGCAAGCAAGGATGTCTTCTTCACCCCGACGCTGGCAACATACCACACGCTCATGAAGAAGCCCTTCGACACATGGATCACGCCCGATCTCATGGCGAAGAATATCCGCGTGATGGAAGCCGGGTTGCGCGCGCTGCAGATCGCAGAGAGCGCTGGGCTGACGGTTTGTTTTGGGTCTGACTTAATGGCGAGCATGCAGCCGTTCCAGAATAATGAGTTTTCGATCCGTGAGAAGGTGCAGTCGAATCTAGCGCTTTTGCAAAGCGCGACTGTGAATCCGGCGCGGATGATGAAGATGGAGGGAGATGTGGGGAGGATCGCAGAGGGGCTGTGGGCGGATATACTGGTTCTGAAGGAGAATCCGCTAAAGGATATCAGGGTTCTTGATGACCCGGTGAATATCCTTGCTGTTGTGAAGGAGGGCAGGGTTACGTCTAGTCGGCTGTCGCAGTTTCCTGTGGATATACATGTTACTTAGTATATGGAGTATACAGCAAATTCAATTCAAGATTCACAAACAGTGTCTGTGTGCTCTCTGCATCTGTATCCCTACCCTCCTCTCACTCACTACTTTACCATTCACAATAATGCCAAACCTCAAGTAGCATCTCTCTGGAGCCGACCCACTTCGGCCCCCAAGAACTTCCCCGGAGAAGATACCAAACACACACCTCACAGCCCCAGCCCTTAACCGCATTGAGATATATTTGGCGCCGGCCCTGTCCGGCGATCGGCAGCTTGGCATCGGAATCATCACAGTACGTCAGTAGCTTCGGCTCTGCCTCTTGAGCTCTAGTGCTGATTGGGTGTTCTGCACAGTATACCGGCGGGAGTATCGAGTATCTAATGTTGAGATCGACAGTGCGCGAGAATAGAGGCGGTGGTGATATTGAGACAAAGTGCATCATCGTTCATTCATCTACGTACTATAGTACGTCATGGAGACCTAGATATCAACAACAGGCAGCAGTTGGCAATTCACGAGCATGGTATAAATAGGGGTGCAATGTATGTAACTCCAAGGTCTCTATCCTTCAAACCAGAGAAGCTCTTAGCTACCTTTATACTCTTTTCTTTCCATCCTCCATTGTCACGGACACGAGACTCGGCCCCAGATACCTAAGACACACGATAGTTATCAACTTATTCCAGCCAAGCCACAACTACAACCACAACCCAGACACAATCTAAACCAACTCGACCATGCACTTCACCACAACCACCCTCACGACCTTCACCCTCACAGCCGTAATCCTTACTCTAACCTACCCTTGCCCCGCGCACGCCGGCCAAAAAGTAAAAGCCGTCTGGTCCACCGGCAGCTTCAACACCGTCAACGGCGCACAAGGCGTCTCCGGGCACAGCAAGGGCTTCCACCTGCTCACCTCCGAGGGGAAAGACATCTACAACGCGGCATATCCGGACGGGTACTCGCCGTGCGCGACCGGGGATGGGAGGACATTCCGGCTTGACGGGGGGTGTTTGAAGGACGCGGCGTATGAATTTAACTGCAAGCTGCCGATGGGCGGGCAGGTGGACAGCTGTGAGGTTTTCAATGGGCATGGGGGCAGTTTAGGGTCTGCGGACGCGGAGCAGGAGACGGAGTTTTTTGGGCTGGGGATCTCGATGAGTGGGAAGTGTGCGGTGGATTTCGAGTTGGCGGAGGGGGTGCAGTGTGGTGAGCAGGGGGGGTTGACGGGGCATAAGCTGTAGGGTTGGAAGAGTGGCGAGGGTGTATTGCGAGGCAGTACTCTGACGGTGGATAATGAGTATTATGGAACTAGGTCGCTGGTCACCTGTTGCCAGAGTAGGTATCTCAGTCTAGAGCTCTAGAATTTGTATACAAGACTTTGTTGTTGTTTACTGCTCTATCAGCCGAAGAATGACATGAAATCCCCATCCCCGCCTGGAAAGTCAAACAAACCCGGCATGTTGATATCGAAAACGTCCATTCCCATGCCCATACTCATATCCAGCCCTGACAACGTCGTGTCACAAACATCAAGCCCGAGCGGCAATCCCGCATCATCAGCCACAACCCCAACCCCTTGCCTATCAACCGCGCTTGCAGCGCTCCTCCTATACGCCTCCCCACACTCCCCAAAACTCCTTACAACAGCCTCATACACGGCGCGCTTAACGTCTCCCTCTCTATCTTGCTGTACACCTACCCCTGTCCGTGACCCTTCTTTCAACGCCCTTATCTCGCCAAGGATAGCAGCTAACAACCCATACCGCTTCATACTAGGCGTCCCCCCGGATACGATATGGAAGAGCTGGGTATGGATATGCTCCAATCTCTGCACCAGCCCATCACGAGCCGTGTCTACATCTACATCTCCCTCCTCCAACTGCGTAATAATCTCCACACCCAGTACAGAAAGCACATCTAAACTCAGCGGGCCCTTATACGAGCCCTTCCCGCTCATGAACAGTCGACCTAAATCACTTGGTGTTTCAACCGGAGTCTCCAGCTTAAGGACATCCGCATATAAAGCGATCCTCTCTGCAGCCTCAAGACACATCTTGCGAGCATAGTAGAACCGCGGATCTTTTCTGTTCTCTGCGGGCGTGGTGAACGGTGCGTAGATGGCTAGGATGTAGCGTTGTAGCTGGATGTTCAGGAGGCCGGCGTGGAAGTGTGTATATTCCAGCATGGACGAGTTGGAGGGTCTGTCTCTGTTCTGAGTTTGAGGGCGGAAGAACGCAGCGACCTCTCGAACTGCCGTTCTCAGTTTTGCACCGAGGTCTAGTGTTTCCTGGTATGAGTGGTGCTGCGAATTGTGTATTACGTCGAGGATCTGGATTCGTAATCTCACGGATGAGTAAAGAAGGATCTGCAGGGATGTGTCAGTCATCCTAGACCTTTCGGTCTGTGATTTCCCAGCGGTAGTGCTCGCCATTACTGTCCCGGTATCCATACGCTCCAAATCCCCATCATCAACATCCATCGGCGCCCTGGTATCAAACTCAGGGACCAAAGCGGGAGTCGCACTATCCAGTGCCTCCTGAAGCACAAGTTCCAAAATCGTCGCCCACATCCGCCGGCGCATTTCCGCTTGGAATGTCGACAGCGACGCAGCATAGACTGCTGGGTCCCGATGTAACCCCATTCCCACGGCCATGCGCATCACCGAAGCAGCTGATAACCAGGGTGATGCACCAAGCCCAGACGCCTTCCGTGCGATGAGGAGTAGGCAGCCGATTTGCAACCCGTCTAGGTTCACCGTTGAAGACGCGGATGGGCCGGATAGGTACCACTGTGCAGCGTAGATCCATTTCTGAGTGAGTTGGTGTGTTTCCTCTTTTGATGAGACGGTGGTCGCAGTGTAAAATACAGTCCCGATGGAGAGTACGAGGAGCAGTTTCACAAAAAACGCCGACATGGTCGTCGATGATGTCGACTCCCGTCTCCAGAACGCCTCGTACTCCCTCCAGAACCCCGGTCCATGGAGGACACGATACACACCCTCGAAAGTGCGCATGTAACACGCTACCAACTCATCACACTGTTCTCTACCCGGTATCGTACCACGGAGATTCACGACCGGGAACGGGTCATTTATCCTAGCAGCGCGCTGGGCTTTGATTGAAGCCCGCAGCTCGCGGCGTTCTTTGATCGTGTCCACGGTCGCTTTCTTCAGGGCGCCCGTTGTAGAGTCAGGGTCCGGGTCTTTTTTGCTTAGTATTTGGATGATGCTGAACTGTGCGATGTTAGCGGGATGTCTCTGCTGTGCGATGTGTGACGTGACGGACGACGAAGGGAAGGTAACATACAGCATCCATCTTGTTACACCAGTGCGTAGGGCCCATGAACTTGACCTTCCGCGCTGAGGAACGTAGCCGGGGTGTAATTGCGCTTGTACCAAGGTCGCTCGAGACGGATTTTGTCTCCCTTCTCTGGGTTCCTACATGGTTACGCGAGTTTGGGGCCGAACTCAGTCTGGTCTCGATAGCTTGCACCCTGTCCCTGAGAGCGCGTAACTCCCGTTGGGTGGAACGTTGTGCGGTCGCTTCATCTTCTCTGGTGTCTGTGGTTGTCACCCGTTTCTCGAGTGTGCTCAAGCGACCCTGAATATCGCGGATGGTCTGGTGCAGGTCGACATTGGTGCTACCGTCTGGGTTTGATGTTGGTGTTGGCAGATTTCCGGTAATTCGCCGAGGGCTGCTTTCGGCCGGAGAGTGCTGGAGGGTATGCTCGTCTGGGAGACTATCAGTTGGTAGCGCATGGTGGGTAGTTGTTCGATCGCGGTATGAGCAGTCCATCGATGTTTTGGAGCGGCTACAGGGTCCGCAGGGGATGGTTAGGTCGCAGCGGACTTTACGGTGGCGGCACTGCTCACACGCTTTTGCCGGGCGTCTTCGCTTCCGAGGACCGTCGGACATAATCAACTGCTCAAGACTTATGAGAGAGGAGATGGGGCAGTATGAGGATGAAACGAAAAAGATGAACTGAGGTTGTCGGAAGTGGAAAGACGTTCATTAACTCCGAATGCCGAGGCCGAGGCCAAGGCCGGGTTCGGTCATAAGCTCAAAACACCGAGGTTCTACTGCTACATACTATCTAGTATATACATTCTAGCACTCTAATGCAACCACGCATGCTGCCTCTTGCTCCACTGGTGGTGCTCCTCCTTACCTAGTCGGTGCTTCTCATCATACAGTTTCTGAGACAGCTGTCGGTACAGGAATCCGCTGGCTCCGTTGTAGTAAATGCTGTGGTCCGAGTCGGTAAACCACTGAACCTCCAACTGCTCCGGCGTAACTCCAGCGCCAACAAGCGTATCGACCAGGGCGGCAGCGTTCTGGAAATGAACATTGTCGTCGCCGGTACCATGCTGGATCAGAGCACCGCCCACAACATTCTTGAAGCCCTCGGTCTTGCGGATGGCGGTTGTGTTGTATCCGTCTGCGTTGTCCTCGAGGGTCTTCATGTACCTCTCAGTATACATCGAGTCGTACAGGCGCCAGTCTGAAACAGGCGCGGTCAACAGGCCCAGGGAGAAGGCGCCGCTGTCAGTCTCAAGGACTTTGCCGGTCAGGTAACCACCGTAACTCCACCCCCAAATGGCAATGTGGTCGGAGTCAACCCAAGGCTTCTTGGCTACTTCCTTGGCAGCAAAGACCTGGTCCTCGGCCTCTAGTTTTCCGAGCTGTCTCGCGACCAGAGATCGGAACTCGCGTCCCTTGTAGCCGGTGCCTCGGTTGTCGACCGTCCATGTCACGTACTCAAGTTCAGGATCAGATGCAATGTACGCATTCCAATCCAAGCTCTGCCACCTCTTACTGACCTCCTGGGCTCCGGGGCCACCATACGGAGTGAAAAGCACAGGGTACTTCTTCTCCGGATCAAATCCGACCGGCAATCTTTGCATGACATTGAGTTTCTCGCCAGTAGGGATGGTCAGCTCAAAGTAGCTGAGCTTTGGAAGGTCGTACTCCTTGAGCTTCTCCTTCAGTGCCGCATTGCTGGTGAGCGTACGGAGAGGTGCCGTTCGGTCGATAGAGTAGAGCTCCTGGTATGGCACCTCGGGACCCGCGTAGGAAAGAATATAATATCCGGCTTGCGCGGAGAAAGAGGCACTCCAGTACGCTGCAACAGTGTCATCGACAAGGGGTGTGATCTCAAACGTGCGATACGACACCGAGTACAGGTGTCGCTCAGTGCTGTGGTGCTGGGTCGAGAGATAATAGATCAGCTCTCGCTCAGTATCGATGCTCAAGATACTGGTCACCTCCCACTCGCCTTCGGTCAGGGGAATGGGGTCGCCGCCAGATGTTGCAAAGAGATACAAGTGCGCCCAGCCGGAGTGGTCGGAGATGTCCACATAGTAGTTGGTGGATGAGTTTCCAAGAGCGCCAACGTACGCGACTGAAAGCAAGTTGTCCAGCCATCCATCGGTTCCGTCACGCTCATAGGAGACGCTCGTCTCGCCAGATTCGGTGTCCACGATCACGACCTTCAATTCATCCTGCACACGGTTGTACGCCTTGACAGCCAATTCAGTATGTGTGTCAGTGACCCACGCGACTTCTCCGATAATCAGCTCGCTAGCTTCGAAAGCATCAATTGGGATGGTCGAGACGGTGTTGTCGCTGAGATCAAGGATGTTCAACTTGACCGTGGGGTTGGTCTCGCCGACTTTGGGGTACCGAAGCTCGAGTTCACGGGGGTATGGAGGCGCAACCTCCTGGTTGTCCATGTAATACGGAATGGTGAAAGTCTTAACACCGGTCTCGTTGAAAGTCAAGAACGCGATAAACTCGGCGTCCGGCGAGAACCACAATGTAAACCGATCGCCGAAAATCTCCTCCTCATAGACCCAGTCGGGGACGCCGTTGAACAGATCCGGCCCACCATCTTCAGTTATCGCAGTGACCGAGCCATTGACCCAAGTATACAGGTTGTTTCCACGAACGAACGCGATAGAGTCCCCGGTTGGGCTCCACGCGGCATACTGGATGTCTCCAACCTGGTCCTCAACGAGAGGAACCGACTCAAAAGTCTCAACGTCTTGAATGAAGTAGTCTGCAAAGTACGAATGGCGGTACTGCTTTGTGTAGTTGGTCGCCCACAGCACCGACGACAGATCAGGACTGATCCAGTACTCCGACGTGTCCGCAGGGACCTCCTCAGCAGGGATGATCGTCTGCGACTGATTGGTCACGATGCTCTCGATCTTGAGCGTCCCGTCCAGCTCCTGGACGACATACTCGCCGTCATTTCCGGTCGCGATCCATTGCACGGAGACTGAGTTAGGCGACAGAGAGAGAGGAACGGTCTCATTGAAGGCCAAGCGCTTCGATCCAGCTGCGCGAGGCACGCGTGGCTCATAAGGAACAGCGATGGCCGGAGCAACACTCACGAGGAGAGCAAGAGTGAAAGACTACGGCCGTTAGTTTCACGTCAACGAATTTCAAGAGTTTGTCTCACCTTCATGGTGGCGATCCCCGCAGCAACTGTTGCCTGGCTGCGCAGACTTCTGGGCGACGGACTTGATTTAAATCATGGAGACAAAGCACCGCCGCTTAGCCCCCGCAGAACAATGGCACCTCCAGCTTATCATCGGAGATGGGGATTGGCCCACAGATTGCCAGTTGCTCCTCAGGAACAAGGTGCTAGGTGCTGCCAAGGGACGATTGCAAGGGGGACCGGCGATAACCGTCAGAAAGAAGGCACGATCGGCGCTCATTGTGCTGTTAGTGCTGCAACCCAAGAGTCTGGACTAATAATAAAGAGCGTGATAACAATATCAACTGATATGAAAGCATCTCCAAGGTAGTATGCCAAGCAAAGGCACCATTCAACACCATTTTTAGCGGTGGATTGCTTGTTGAACTTGGCTGGGATCGAAATCGCGAAATACGAGGGTCGCCAGCACGTGACAGACAGCCAAACAACACGCGACTTGGTTCAGCTCTCTATCTTTAACAAACAACTCTCTCTTTGTCACTGCATTGTCTAATGATCAATCCGAATCACTACCTTCGCAAAATGCTTCTTCTCCTTCAACCGCCGATACGCCTCTTTCGCCTCCGCAAGCTCAAACACCACGTCATCGATCACCGGCACAACCTTCTTCTCATCGATAAATTGGACCACCTCTCTGAAATGGTTGCGACTTCCGGCAAGGATGCCACGAACAATGCAAGTATGTATCAATGCTGCGAATAGAGGCACGACCTCGGCACTACTGTCGCCAACGCCTCCCACCACCAACAACACACCATCAACTCGCACCGCTGCAAGAGAGTGAGGGAACGTCTCGTTTCCACCAATGTCAACGACAAAGTCGAACCCTCTTCCATTCGGCGTCAATTGTCGGGCTTCTTTACCCCAGGTGTCCGGACTGGTGCGATAATTGATCACGTGTGATGCACCCAGCGCTTTGAGACGCCCGGCGCGCTCCTTAGTCGAGGTCGTCGCGACGACTGTGGCTCCAGCAGCCACAGCGATCTGCAGCGCCGCAATGCTGACACCGCCTGTGCCTTGGACGAGCACCCAGGAACCGGGGCCTACTTGTTTCCCTTTCAGCCCGAAGAGGGCGTTCCACGCGGTCACCCAGGTACATGTCAGGGTAGCGGCGGGCAACCAGTCTAAAGTCGTTGGTGCATGAACCAGGGCGGCGCTTGAAAAGACCGCCCATGATCGCAGCGTGCCATCAGGTCCTTGGCCAAGGCTGTCGACAGCTTCTGCAATGCCGGCCAGCGCATCGTCGCCTTCAGCCTCAATGAGATTCGGCGAGCAGTTGGTGAGGACTCTATCTCCTGGCTGAAAGTCGTGAACAGAAGCTCCGACAGCTTCTACGATTCCAGCACCATCGCACGCGGGAACAACCGGTGGCGTGATGGGTCCGTTTATACCCTAGAAGAGTCAGCATGATCTCGCATACGGAGCTGATACAGTACGCACCATCGGGCCGGCAATGACCAGTTCTCTATAGTTGAGACTAGCGGCCTTCATCTTGACGAGGACTTGGTTTGGAGCGAGGTCCTTTGCAGAGGGGATGCTAATGTCCTGCTGATACTCGAGCGACTTTTCAAAGCCTTCTTGCCCGGTCAAGATCCATTGTCTAGCCATGGTAATGTTTATTCAAGTTGCGCGATGTGAGTGATGTTGGAGATTCGGTGTTGGTGTTGGCAGACTCTATCTCGAGGGTATTGCGCCCTTAAATATTGTCGCCGCGGCATGTACGCTCAGCACACAATTACGCCGGCTCATCTGATTTTCCAAAGTAAGTAAATCAGTTTCGCTCGTACCAGGGCCGACTGAAGAGATCACCGTCTCCAACAGCTGTCTTGAACTGGCGGGCGAGCTTCTGGTTTTCCAAATTAGGAAAATCAGATTCTAACAAGCGTGTCGGAGTAAGCCAATGTGGTACCCCGGGGTGAATCTGATTGGTCGCTTTGCTTTTTACGTTGCCAGCCCAGTCTCCATCGGATTTAGCGCGGGTTCGGGGTGGCTGACCGTCTGACGGAAGACTCCAAGTTATGGAAATCGTCAAACGCGCATTTGAAATCTGGATTCATCATCATCATTGTGTCCTGACAAATTCACTGTCCTTGAGATAGTTCATGAGCTCTGAACGTCGATAGTGGTGTCGGCGTCACATATCTCCTTCCAGAGCGCCCGAAACCGCCCAATCACGCCGGCATCGCCATCCTTCAGGAACCTCTTTTCTAACAACTCCAACGGCTGTTTCCATCCTCGAGCCTGCATCCAGTGCACTGCCCTCGAAATCCCATCTATAAAGAAAGCTCTTTCGGCCGATCCCTCCTCCGCAGCAACGGCTCCAATCATGAGGTGGAACGACGACAGGTCCATATATGAGCAACCCTTGATTGGGAACCGGACGATCGCCTCTTTCAGTTCACCAGCGAGATACGTCAAATGTGCTTGCGACTGCGTAGGCCATAGGAGGTACAGTAGCAGCTCAATTGCACGAGCTGCTGCATCGATGTACGGACTGTCATGGATTCGTAACCCGCGAGCTTCATAGTGTAGAACGGCCACAGGCTCCTCGATCTCTCGCGCAATGCTCATCGGGTCGAGAGGCTGTTCGTGGTGCAAATCGATAACCCTTCGTAGCCTCGCGACTCTGTCGCATATGTCCGCGAGTTCCTGTACTTTCCCTTCGTGGCAGTTACCCAATGCCTCGATAATGCTTGGATGCCAGATTCGTGGAAAGTCGAAAATCCTGTTGACCGAGTCACTACAGCGTGGTCAGCCTAGAGTATTCCATCGCCTGATCAAGGATCACCAACTGAATGATAAAATCAACAAACCACAACGGCAGAGTCTGTGGGTCCCTCGACAGCCTGTCTTTGATCACTTGCGTCAATCCCTCGGTGTGGATTTTGAACGCAAAGTCGTCGTGCGCGAGAGCCGCTCCAAAAGCCATGGTGATGATGGCGCCGAGAATACCATCTGTACGAGTCGACGCCGTCATGATACTCTCTTTAATGAGGTTGACAGCGACACACGAATGATGCTCTGCCTGTATCTGCCACGCATTGTCCGGCGACCACTGTCGCGCTGCTATAGCTAGTGATGCTTCGACGAGAGCCGGTTCCGAGGCAATGAGATTAAACCACGCTGCTTCGCTCGGGCTATCAGCCGCGCGTCTACCTTCAAGAAAGACCAGTTCTTGGAGTTTGTAGACTGCATCGTTAGCTCATCTAGCGTAGCCTTTCGACGGGAAAGCACCACCTACAAGCTGCGATGTTGTCTGGTGAATTCAGCTGGACTTGCATGGGTAGGGCCGTCTCTATGCGTTTATCGATTGCAGCAATCTGCTTCCGTGTTCTCTTCGCCTTTGAATTCGGCTCAGTCACTCTGCCGCCGGTCATTCGCTCGCGTCGTTTAGCAAAATTGGTTCTGGTGATGTGCGCTCTCATCCGCTTAGCGGCTGGTCCGGATAGACTCGACGCCCCGGTTGTGTTCACGAAGGTGAGGGTTGAGCAGTCCATCGCTGTCAATCTGTCCTGTCTATTCTACGAGAATGCCCCGTAAGCATCGAAGACCGCTAAGAGAGAGTCAGGATGGACGAACGAGCGATGGAGTCAGCCGCAGAGTGGATTAATAATCGGGTTTCGGGGCTTACTTTGAGCGTCGTCTCTTACGAACGCCTCTCAGAGTCTCAGCACTTTACCAACTTTGATGGTAAACAATTAAACAAGATCTGCTCGATCAGAATTGCCCGCCTACTTCTATTTTTGTGCTTGCTATTGTGGTGGTTCTCGTCACTTCCTACGCAGCTTTAGCCTACCTGAAGCCATTTTGCCGCACAGCCCTGGATCCCAGCCAGATTGACAATTTATGGCACTTCGTGTATGAGTCAAATATTTGATCTCATATGAAACTCAGCGATGGCACGATGCATGAGTCGAGATCTATCAATTTATTTGCGGCAAGCCCATTACTACATCAAAGGCTACCTTATCATCCGAGCATTTATCGGCACTGAAACCACGATTCTTCAGGATTTTTACTGTCTATCATGGCTAATCCCATGATTATTGAACCAACAGCAGCTCGAGACTGCTCAGAGATGGTTGCTCTTGACCTATACCATACATTTCATGCGTGCAAGTCCCGCAGATGAGGACTTAGGTCAGGGAAACCAAGGCACAGGTTCAATGTCTCAACCATGGGCGTCTCCCGCAGTTTCTGCCACTCTTCGTGGTATATCCGGGCTTAACATGTGATTGATGCTTTGGGTGCCCGAATATACTTCGTCTCGACTGATGTCAGAGCTATCAAAGGCATACCTTCCACCGTTAACCGACAGTAGCATTGTGAGCAATGGCGTTGACGGCCCTTGAGATTCATGTTTATTCTGAGGTTGGTGCTTGGGAACATGATACCTTGTCTCACGCGTTCCTAATCTCAAATACATTGCTCGGATAGGGCCTCATGTGGCTGTTGGCTCTATCTTCAATGATAGCTCGGCCTTGGAATCAAGCTCCTCGAGTATTAGACGTGAGTTCGACATCTGTTACTTCATATTCCCGAAGAGCTGGCGCAGGTCACCCCATAGATTCTAAAGGCGGGTAGACCACAGTGACTGGCTGAGTAGCATGTGCGATACGCTATTTACGCTTCTTACTGACGGTCTATCCCGAGTTCAGCGCCATGTGATCATTATACAACGACAAGCTACGCCCAATGAGGAACCGCTGAAGTGTCCCAGTATCGATATATTGGTCCTCGCAGCAGGATATAATATCAAACTTTGATGCACTATCTCCCTGTCACCGATGAGTGGGTTTAAAGTTGTTGAACAAACCGTGATTAAATACAGTACGCTGACATCTTCACCTTCTTCGTCCTCTCCCATGTAGAATACCTAGAATGAAACTCATATTCTACTATACATTTTTCCCCAACGACAGATCAACCATCGTGATCGACACGGCCAAGACCCCTCAGCCATGCAGGGTCCAGAACTATCGTTTTTCATTGGATATCTCGCAGCGCTGGATGTTTCCATTTCTAGTTGAGGCTATGCAGGGGCCATCCCGAGGTTTTCCAGATGATGTAATAACTCTACTAACGAGGCATACATGAACAACAGGGGCCAAGGCGTTCTTGGAGTTGCCACCATCCTTGGCTATCGTGTTCTATGTGAACACTGTATACAAGCTCTAGGGTATACTTGCGTCATAAGCTTCAGCAGACGTTGAAGCCAGAGCGTTTCCCACATCACAGACTTAGATATTATTTGCGAGCCGTGTATTGCTGGTTTTCCCGTCAAGATCAGTCGTTCTTCGTCGCTCTTGGCGGATCGGCCGATCATCTGGTGCACTGCCCACACTGCCTCATTCGGATTGTCGAGACGGTTGGAATATGTATAATGATGTTATTCAGGCGATAAATCTACAGTTATATAGACCCTGAAGGCTCACCGTATAACCTTCCAGAATATCCAAACCAAAATACTCAAGATCCCATTCAACGAAGACAAGAGACCACTCATCCCTTCATCCATACTCCTTCCTACCATACCACACAACATGAACACTCAACCCGGACCCAGGCGCCTCCCCATCTACCTGCGCTTCGGAGCAATGGTCGCCTCGCTAGCCTCCGTGATCGCATTCGGGTATTCCCAAGACCATCACGACAGAGAAGTCGTCCTCACAGAGGACATGGGCGGCCACGTTATCGCGCCAGTGACAGGGACGGTAAGTCTTCACCACCTCCTTCAGTTTCCCTCGAGCAATGCGCTGACAGTACATAATGAACAAGGTTGAATACACCCTCATCTGGTCCCTAATCATCGGGTGCATCGAACTCGCCCACAAACCACCCATCCACCCGGGGATCTACGTCGCATTCGATCTCATTGCGTGGATCGCACCAACCGTCACCCTAGCCCTGTACCTAGCCATGCACGAGCCGTATTTCTCCGGCGATGGATACAACTGCGGTCGTGACTGGCGGGCTAACTGCATCGGGAAGCAGGTTGCCAGTGTAGAGCATTTCGGGACTGCGATGGGGTTTTTGGCTGTGTATGCTGCCTCTATCAATATCTGGGATTGATGATTGATGCTAACGTGGTGCTTTAGGATCATTCACTTCATGTATTTTGTGTGGGCTTGTATTGCCACGGATAGGCTGCGGAAGAGCCAGCGCGCTGCGGGTGGTGGTGCCAAGACTGCCGCCTGAGGAGGAACGGAAGCGGAACGACGGGTGCGTGGAATGATTCGGGCGAGGAATTGTGCTGGCTGGAATGAGTATTTACACGCTTTGCTGTTGTTTCTGTTGAAGGATTTTATGTATAGAGTATAGAATATGTCAGAAGCTAATGTTTAATGTCTAATGATGGATTGTTATCTGATGCTTTTTTGTTTGGCTATTCCAACGTGGCCGGGAAAGCGCCAAGACTCTCCCCTCGCGACCGACGGAAGTGCTCCGTAGGCAAAATCAGATGAAGAAAGACAAGGCAACATTGTGTGGCTAGCCACTCTGGATTGCAGTTAATGAGTAACTGGGGGCTACGATAGCTACTGGCGAGTAATTCTTGTGCAGTCGGTTAAGTTGATAGATTGTCCGCTATTACCAAGGACATAGGTACCGTATCTCCAGCTACTTTCCCTCCCAATTGCACGTGCAAACACCCGACCCCGGGACCGGTTTCAACCATCACAACCCAACACATCAACCTCAAGTACACAGAGTGGACTGCTCTATACTAGACAACAATCCACCTAGCAGATAGGAAGATCAGGCCAGAACCACCTCTTGAAAATCGGGCCTGCATTCCCGCAGTCCGTGCCGGAGTAATTACAGTCAGTTGCCTGATCTGTGTCCTGGACATTGTCCGCCCCGATAGTCCAAGACATGCCGCCTTCAACATCAAGGATATACAGCTCCGGCCGGCCGTCGTTCCACTGGAGGATAACCGATTCCCCGCAGATATCGTCGAGGATAACGCCGCCGGTGTTGGTGAGGTATTCTTCGAGGTCTTCGGCTTCGCCGGTGCTGTTTGGGGTTTAGCAATCATGTAACGGACCTGTCTGTTTCTTGGGAGGAATGCAAAGGTCTTGGAGACGGGGCTAGGCAGGAGAGAGGGGTGTGGGGCTCTTGCAGGTAGGGCTGAACAAGAGCAAGGAAAGGAATACAACAAGGCATAACACTAACCTGATCTCCTGTGTACCAGGACCACAGACGTCTACGCCTGGAGACCACATCTGATACCATCCGCAGGCTGCACCCTGGCCGGGGGGTGCGAGCGTACACGCACTAGAGAGGCAGAGATCCCCAGCAAGGGCCAAGGGGCCGGACATAAGAATGCCAGCAGCGAAGATGGTAGTTGCTTTCATTTTGACGAGTGAGATAGTGATCAGAAAGAAACAAACTGGAGAACAGGCGTCCTTGTGTTTGATTACCAGAGCCATTCCCACCTACCTCTTGTTACCTTTATATACTCCCTGCCAAGAAGGAAGGAGCCTGTACGGAGTCCTACTCTAGATGCCATCATAATTCAGGTCTATCTCAAGCTTCAGCTATCACCCGAATCATAATTGCATCAGCCAAGGGTTAGTATAGCAAGCTGAGGGTAACTTATCCATGTCGAGGTCTTGAAAACGCAGGGTTCTTGAGTGAGAAGCAAGTTATATATGTTCCCGTGGACGTCGTAGACACAGATAGTGGGGGGAATAGGATTCGGCCCCCATGGTATGATTCTGCCAAACATGCAGTTGGTGCATTGGGACACTGCGATTCGAGTACCAAGGTACTATCTATATTAACCAAGAGGGAGCCAAGGATGTTCTTCGGGGGCCAAAAGTCGGTTATTGGATAGAAGCTCTCTTGCAGGTCTTGATCCACCTATACTGCAAGGGTCGAACCCGGTTTTATATGCTCGGCGCGTGCGTGCAGGCGCTCTGTTGTTCAGCTACTAATACTATATTCTCACCACGGCTGCAGATCATTGAGTTGATGGTAACGGTGCTCACTGCTGACGGCTTTTGCTCTTGCTACTGGGTGTGTCTAGTTAAACTTATCCTGCTCTCTGTCTTGACTCTGTACGAGCAACTGTGCTTTTCCGAACCATCATCTGATGTCATCTATATTATCCGATGTGATGCAGGTCTTTGGCAAATATAGTAGAGATTTCTTGGCAAATGCTAAGCAATCCGCGCAGTCTGCCAAGTATTAGCTCGGACAATACTGTTAGTTCTCTATCCCATAGTGATAACTGGTACAGGGACAGGTGATGGCGGATGCGCTTCTAGATATCAAACATACAAACATACTCTATGTACCCGTTTTTTCTCGTCGGCGAGCACATCTGGGTCAGATGAATGACGTGAAGACAGGGTAATTTCTCGTGAGTAATCTGAGTTGTTGTACAAGGATTGCACGTTGTAAGAGCTACTGACGAGTAATTTTAGAGGTGGTGTTTTGGCAGGTTGTTAGCTTAGTATAAGAAATATATATATTCTGTACTTAGCAAGATTCTAGCTAACGGATTTCAAGTGAGTCCTAAAATAACCGCATGTTATACAGCAAGTTGTGATTTATAAAGGCCTTTACATTTACTCTCAAGGATGATTGGTTCAGCCCTTTACCTACTTTCCCTATAATAGTCGCCCATCTCTTTCTCTTCCTCGCAGCGAGATCGATCATTGTGGTGGAAATGTCACCTGATCTAACGAGGATATGGTTTGCGTTCTGCCAAGATCCACCGCCTCAGGCATGCAGGCACATTGTTCATTGGCGGACCATCACAAGTCTTTCGAAGGCTCATGGAAGATTCCATCCGCCTCACCACGACGAACCCCGGTACCGAAGCGGGCCCTCAAAGTCCCAACGTGGCCTCGGCCGATCATCTATCTGTGTCTGTGAGTGTGAGCTGAGGCCTGACGAGAATTTTACGGGTGAAGCTGGTCCTGGAGGGTCCATCGGTCCAGCGCCGTGGTCGAGTTTGTCGGCGCGGCTCGAAAACGAATCTTCACGGCAGGCACACCGCAACGAGTCAACAACTCGACGAGCCCCTGCGCTGGAGCAAAGTTTTCAACGAATCATCGAGTTCAATTATCTGGCTCGTGGCGAATTTCGTTCAACCGACAACAACAGTTGCAGCGGCCAGCGGCCGAGACAGGTGGAACCAGCTACCGAGATCTCGCCGATGTCGCTGTCCCTGGCGGAGCCGGAATCGCTTTCCTCGATAGTCGATACAACGTTGGTGAAATTGTCAGTGTCTTGGCTGAGGGCTCAGGGATCAGTAGTGAGATGAGAAGGGAGTTGGGATCCGCTTGAATTGCTTCTGCCAGAACTGGCCTTGTCGCCGAGTCTCTGCTAGTGCTTGCCTGGATTTGGCTCTATCGCCGAGGGTTGTCGCGTCGACGGCGCACTTGGCGATTCCATGGCTGCAGATCATTTGAGGTTAAGCAGACGAATGGTAAGTATGAGGTCGATTTTCTATTGAGTTGATGGTATGCGTGCTGATTGTTGACGGGTTTGCCTGCTACAGATTTCGTCTAGCTTACCCTGTCCTTCGTCCCGATCCTCTACGAGCAACGGTGCCATTTGGAACAATTAACCGATCGCGATCATGCCATGCATATTACCCGAGCCGAAGCAAAGCCGTCCCTGACAAACATGGAAGAGCCGTGATTGATATTTCGCTTGGCGGATGCTAAGCGATCCGCCAAGTTGTTAGCTCGTAGGACAATACTGCTGGTTATTTGGTGATATACAGGGACAGACGATGGGCAGAGGCGCTTCCAGATGTCATACTTACTCGATGTGCGGGATTGCTCATTTCGGCAAGCACATCCCAAATAGACACTAGGGGAGGCAGTATTGCCTAAGCAGTCTGAGTTTCGTCTCTTATGCGACTTGAGCTATTGTTCAGGGAATGGACCGCAAGACGCTCTTCAGCATTCAAGCGTCCTCCACATAACACCTTCATCCTCTGCAATACCTACCGGGGTCCCAGTTCACGTGGGTTGATTTGCATGGGAGCACGGTCGTCACTCGCTAAGCTGTCGTATACCCTGGTATCATTTGGACCATCCTGGGGTCCGTGCTAGTTTCCGACCGTGCAAGATGAAGTAGCGGCATGCCGAAACCGCAGAGCGACAATAAATCCTGAACATGGTACGCAAGCCACTTCGGGATATCAATCTACATGGGATTGGGGTTCATGGGAAGTATATCCCCAATCACTAAACAATTACATAGGCATTGAGCAAAGATCGCGAAGGCCATCAGAACCAATCTTTCGACACCGAAAGACGAGGCCATGCGCCATGTTTCACAAATCAATTGGCTACCTTCTCGAAGCACTGCAGCCCAAATGCGCGAGAACCCGACTGGCCATAAGAAGGCTGCCTTCGTGCATGAGAGTGTCTGCATAGCAAAGTCTTCCCTGGGACGCGAACCGTGCGTAAACCAAGTATGCGCAACGGGGTAATCTGGCCAAACGAGATCGATCAGATCCGGCGGAGCAGGTTCCAGGAATGTTTCCTAACCATGGCGGTTGCGGCGTATGGCAAGCCTCAGCATTCCCCGCGTAGAACGTCTCCACCTTGGACGTAGTAGCCCTGAATCATTGTACGGAGTAGAGAGATAGATTATGGCATATGGACGGGCAAATAGCTGCACCTACCCCGGACTCGATCAAGCGCCTGATTGGCGTACTCGATACGTATCTTATAATTGGCTCTCTGATTGCTGGACCCCCGAACGATGAGCTGAAACCCGTCAGCATGCCGGGGCGGAGTTCATCTGGTCCCGAGGTCCTTCCTTCCGATCTTCTCGAGCATAGCGAACAGTGAGATGGCCATTTCCTGAGTTCTGGCCATGTTTTCAAAGAGGCAAATATCATTTTGCCTGCCGCAAGGGATAGCGCAGTTCCCGCCTCTTAATTTCATTGCCAGCATGAACCGCTCACCGATTCTGGGGCAAACCCGGGGCGAACTGCAGATACTGCACTGATTATTGCGCTGGCTCTGCAGCCCGATCTTCAATCCACCAGTAGCTAGCGGCTACTACAGCCACACATCACTTTGCAGGTGATAGGCCGGCTGACTGTCGCTGAGTGGCTTGTCAGCGCTGCACTGGCTGGGATGTATTCGAAATCTGAGCAATTGGTCCTGCTATGTGCGACCCCCTAAACTTGAGATGCCTGCTGAACACGTCTGTGAGCGCACAGCTTCTGCGCGTGGCTCAGGGGAAGGAACCATGGTGGTGGTCTTATAAGTGTAGAGCCCGAGGGATCCTGGCCGACCGTCCTGGCTTGTCGTTACTTGAATTTTTGAGAGTCCTTGCTCCTCCTGGGTGACGATGGCCTCGTGGTTTCGATTGGTGACTATCTCTGTGCTGGCAGTGTCATGCCTGGCGCGTACCCTGAGTACAGTGCCTCACCCAACGTGTACCTCACTCAACCAGAGGAAATCATGGTAGGTTACTCTGGCGGGATGGCATTCGCCGAGTAGCGCTGATCCAAATAGGAGCGCGTTAACAAACCGCGAGAAAGCCGGTGAGTAGTAGTGTACGTGATGAATACCTAGACGCCAGGGGGCTGACGGAGGCAGAGTACATTCTCGCAGAACAGTGTCTGCTCCAGCATCCCGTGATTACCGACACGGTTGAGGGCGCACGAACGGTTTGGGACGAACTGCATCAGACGCACATCTGGCAGGGCAACTATATCCATTACGTGGGCCATTTCCTGCCGTGGCATCGTTATCTCGTGCGCGCGCATGAGATCCTGCTTCAGACGCTGTGTGGATACTCCGGGGCGCAGCCGTACTGGGACGAGTTGACGGACTGGGAGTCGGCCCCGCTGCGCGAAGCGTCGATCTTTGATCCGGTGTTTGGCTTTGGCGGTGATGGAGTGGGAGGTGAGTTATTATCACTTATCTTTGAGTTCTTATGGGGTGGTAGTGCTGACGTTATATCATTATGATGTGCAGCTGATAGGTGTATCCAGGACGGCCCCTTTCGAGATACGACATTGCGTATGCACCTGAACGGCGTGGGAGAGTACTGTATCAGTCGGCAGTTTAACCAAACTCTATTCGAGTGGGCGGACAGGAGAGAGATTGCGAAATGTTTTGCGATCACCAACTACACCAGCGCGTGGGAGTGCTACAACTTGTATGTGCATGCTGCAGGACATGCAGCGGTAGGGGGCGTGGTAAGACAGTCATGGTTGAGACATCGTGGAAAGTGGATTCTGACATGAGGACAGATGTTCGACACGGTGTCAAGCAACGGCGATCCAATCTTCTACCTGCACCACGCATACCTGGATCGGCTGTGGTGGCAATGGCAACAGGCGGATCAGGCCAGGCGGTTGTATGACATTGGGGGGCCAAATGTGCCGCCACAGGCAATCTTGGATACGGTGGGATTGAGCGCGCCTTCTCGAATGCTGGTGGATTATGCTGGAGACGCGGGCAACACGACCACGTTGAATCATAATTTGTGGGTGCATGGGCTGGTGCCGAACGTGACGATTGCGGAGGTGATGGACTTGGGGGGCGAGGTGATATGCGCGCGATATGATTGACTGAGAGCAAGTGTATTTCCCCGGAGTTTCCCACTCTACCAGGACGCTACGTTGCATTTAATTAATATTACTCCATCTCCGCGATAAGCATGAATGTCTTTGAGTTCGCATTATGATATGATTATCATCAGTGATGACATCCCACCGCTTGCTGTGCAACTTCTGGAAGGCCGAGGCTGCCGGTGCTAGCTGCAACAGGTTAGCGCAGGAGATACTGTCTCGTAATTCGCTGCTAGTGGTGATAAGCCCCTCGAAGCCAGCCTGCCAAGGCCCCGCCACAAGGCTTCTTAGTCACAGAAACTCTATCTCAGCGAGTGAAAAGCGGGCAGGTGGGTCAGGCCACACTTGCCTTTCTGGGACAACAAAATCCGGCAGTAGTTTCCACAGTTCCAAGCGTCGACAGCGTTGCACTCAGAGAACACTTCAAATCTCGCCTCTTCCCCTCTTCCCTCTCGAGACTCTCTCTTAACAACACTCCTTCCCAGGCCTCCCTCCCCTTCAGTTGCTCATCTCAACGCTCACGGGTCCAATTCACATCTCGCCATGGCGTCCTCAACTGACATCTCCGACTCTGAGGCCAAGAAGGGCTCCCCCCGCTCCGACAAGCCTGACCTCACCGGTCTCCCTCAGTACGATGGCGACCTCGTGGCTGAGATGAGCGAACGGGAGAGGACCGTTTACGAGCATGGTATCCAGAAGTTCAACCGTCTGGGATGGAAGCGCTTGACCATCGTTCTCATCGTCGAAGCCATCGCTCTCGGCAGTCTGTCACTGCCCTCCACCTTTGCAACCCTCGGAATGGTCGCTGGCGTCATCTGTACGGTCGGCCTCGGTCTCCTCGCCATCTATACCTCATACGTTGTCGGTCAGGTCAAGCTGAAGTTCCCTCTGGTGCACCACTACCCCGATGCTGGAAAGCTGATGTTTGGTCGTTTCGGATACGAGCTCATCAACGTCATGCTGATTCTACAATTGCTCTTTCTGACGGGTTCTCACACATTGACGGGTGCTATCGCGTGGATTGACATTACGCAGAGTGACACCTGCTCGGTTGTTTTCGCTGTTGTATCCGCCATCATCCTCTTCCTTCTCGCTGTGCCGCCGAGTTTCACCGAGATGGCCATTCTCGGTTACATCGACTTTGCCTCCATCATTGTTGCCATTGGAATCACCATCATCGCGACTGGTATCGAGAGCACGAACGCTCCTGGTGGTCTTTCCGCCGTGCCTTGGTCTGCTTGGCCCAAGGAGGATATCAGCTTCACCGACGCCTTCATCGCCATGACCAACATCATTTTCGCCTACAGTTTCGCCATGTGCCAGTTCTCCTTCATGGACGAGATGCACACTCCTCAGGACTACGTCAAGTCCATCTGGACTCTCGGTCTGACCGAGATTGTCATTTACACCGTGACCGGAGCCGTCGTCTACGCCTTTGTTGGTGTGGATGTGCAGAGTCCGGCTCTTCTTTCTGCTGGTCACCTCATGAGCCGCGTTGCTTTCGGTGTCGCTTTGCCCGTCATCTTCATCAGTGGCTCTATCAACACCGTTGTTGCAGGGCGTGTTGTCCATGGCCGTATTTTCAAGGACTCTCCGATCCGCTTCATCAACACCACTATGGGCTGGGTTACCTGGCTCGCGTTGATCGCTATTGGTACCGTGATTGCCTTTATCATTGCCGAGGTCATTCCCTTCTTCAACGATTTGCTGTCCATCTCGTCCTCGCTCTTCATCTCCGGCTTCACCTTCTACTTCCCCGCTCTTATGTGGTTCATGCTCATCCGCGAGGGACCGTGGAACTCGCGCAAGAACCTTGCCCTCGGAGCGCTCAACGTGTTCTGCTTGATCATTGGTCTGGTTACGCTGGTCGCTGGTACCTACTCCAGTATCAAGGACATTGTAAGTCATGCATCCTTTTACAACCAAGATCAATCGCTAACCTTTTCAGACGGACAAGTACAACGCCGGCACGGTCCGCGGAGTTTTCAGCTGCTCCAAGCCCGCATAATCGTTCTTTGCATTTACAGTCGGAGTCTAGCGCGCGTTGCATTTCCTGACGGAGTTTCATTCGACGTACATTTCTTTGCAGGCGGAGGGCCGGCCCTGGTGTATAGTACCGCATCTCAATCGTTCATAGCATGATCTTCCGTTCCGTTGTACGAGTATGAGTAGCCTACATGTTTGTTCTCAAGTCAATTTCAAGCCAGCAGACGAGATGAGAATCCAAATCTATTGTCTTGCATTACACGTATATCCAAGAGAGATTTTATCTACCCAACAATATCCTCCCTCGAAATCCCACTCCGATCACACATCGCCCTAAATATCCCTCCCTGATCCCACAACCTCATAGGACTATCCATCTCCGCAATCCCCCCCTGGTCCATCACACAAATCCGATCATAATTAATAATTGTCCTCAGCCGATGCGCAATACACAGCAACGTCTTCCCCTTAAACCCCTGCGCCATCGTCTCCTGAATCCGCTGATCCGTCGCAAAATCCACCGACGACGTCGCCTCATCGCAGATAATAATCCTCGCATTCCGCACCAGCGCGCGCGCAAGCGCCATCAGCTGCCGCTGCCCAAGCGAGAACGTCAGCCCCTCTTCATCGACAGGCGTATCCAACGTCAATTTCGTTGCCGTAGTGGCACTCGTCGCAGCAGGAAGTGGATCGGTCGACGACAAAGGACTAATCTCCAATGGCGTCTGGTTAGGACTATCGACGAGATGAGCTTTCCGGAGTGCATCCCACAGCTCCAGGTCCGAGTGCTCGTTGAAGGGGTCGAGGTTTGAGCGGATCGTCCCGCGGAAGAGCGTCGGGTCCTGCGGGATGATCGCGAGGCGGGAGCGGAGGTCGTGCAGGCCGACGGTTGCGATGTCGACGTTGTCGATTGCGATAGTTCCCGCGGAGAGTTCGGTCAGGCGGAAGAGGGCGGACATAATGCTTGATTTGCCGGCGCCTGTGCGGCCGACAATGCCGATGCGTTCGCCGCCGGCGATGGACATGGAGAGGTTTTTGAGAACGAGTGGGAGGGAGGGTCGGTAGCGCATCGCGACGTTGGAGAAGGTGATTTGGCCCGTTTCCGGCCATGTGGGCGGGACTGGGGATTGGTGGAGCGGGGGTTCTTCCTCGAGTTGGGTGCCGTAGTAGTGGACGCGTTCGGTGGCGTTCATGTTGTTTTCTACCTCTGCGAGTTGGCGGACGGTGAACTGGAGCATTTGGGCGATGGCGAGGATGTAGGAGAGGACGAGGCCGGAGATGGAGGGGGAGACGTCGAAGCGGGAGGTTACGACGAGGACGCCGGTGATGAAGACGAGGAGGATGGCGACAGCGTCGAGGCGGATGCTGAGCCAGCGCTGGTTGGAGAAGGTGAGGAAGTAGGCGCCGTTCATGGAGTCGATGGAGGCGCGGATGGTTTGGCGGAATTGGTCCTGGACGCCGTAGGCGCGGATGGAGGCGGTGCCGGTGATGGCTTCGCTGAAGCGGGCGTAGACGGTGGAGCGGAGGATGGACTCGTGGCGTTTCATTTCGCGGGCGGAGGCGCGGTAGTAGTTGGCGGCCATGAGGAAGAGGAGGAATAAGGGGCCGAGGGCGATGGCGAAGTAGTGGTAGAAGACGATGGTGAGGACCATGATGGAGACGATCATGGTGATGGTGAGCGCGTACATGCGCATGGCGTCGCAGAGCTCGTTGTCCATGACGCCGATGTCTTTGGAGAAGCGGTTTGTGATGCGGCCAAGGGGGGTTGTGTCGAAGAAGGACATGGGGGCGCGCAGGACTCGAGTCATAGCGCGCTGCAGCATGGCTTTGCTGGCGTTTGTGCCGGAGGTGGTCATGTAGGTAGAGAAGATGAACATCAACACGGCGGATCCGCCACCTAGACCGGCGTAGATACCGATGTATTGGCCGGTGGAGAGGCTGGGGTAGTGGTCGGATGTCCAGTAGGAGAGCCACAGACTTGTCCAGACGCTGATGACATTAGCCAGCGCGAGCAGGAACAGAATGGCAACGGCGTTGAGGTAGCTGCCAGAGGCTTTGGTGTACGCCTTCCAGACACCCCAGCCGACAGAGTCCGTGGCCTTTTCTTCTTGCTGCATGAGAGCTGCGGCAGGTTTGGCGGGTTTTTGCTCTGCGAGTTTCTCGGTCTCCTCTTCGACCACTTCTGTCGCTTCCTTCTCGTCCTCTTTGGAGTCTTGCGACGCTGTAGACATGAGCTGTTTGAAAAGCTCATTGTCCTGGGAGAGCTCGTCGAAAGTTCCGACCGCATGGATGCGGCCTTCGTCCATGATAACAATGCGATCGCAGCGACTAAGTACGTGGAGTTGATGCGTAGCGAGGATACGGCAGCGGCCTTTGAGCAGACCGCAGATCGCCTTGTCCATGATATGGCGACCGACATGAGCATCGACGGCTGACAACGGATCGTCAAGGAGGACAAGTTCCGAATTAAAGTAGATTGCACGGGCGATGTTGAGTCGTTGCTTCTGTCCGCCAGAGATGGTAATGCCGCGCTCACCAATTTCGGTCGCATCTCCGTTGGGAAGGATTTCAAGGTCAGGTTTTAGAGCACAGGCATCAATGACCTGATCGTACCAATTTTCGTCGTAGTCCTTGCCGAACAGGATGTTGTTGCGCAGGGAAGTGTTCTGAATCCAGGTGTACTGCGGACAGAATGCCCGAGACGTGCTTAAGCGGACGGCTCCGTCGGTTAGACGCATGTCGCCGGCCAAAGCAGAGAGCAAAGAGCTCTTCCCTGAGCCTACAGTTCCAATGACTGCTACCAACTCATCTCGTCGGATATTTATGGTCATGTCACGTAGTTGAAACGGCTCCTTGGGCTCGGTCGCGGAATCCTCGGGCGCTGGATTTGTTGGCTCAGGACCGACTTTCTTCTCGGCCTGATCTGCTTCCTTGTCGGCAGCCAATCGCTCCCAAGTAAAGGTGGCTCGGTCCATCTGAATGGCGTCTGATAAGGTCTCGTCGCGTTGAATATCCTCGGTCTGCTCCTCCGCTGTGATGAACTCCTGGATACGGTTAATGGCTGTCCACGCGTCGGTGATTTGACCAATGACCAGAGGAAGTAGATTGAGCGGCATTCGTAGAGAGTTGAACAGAGCCAGTGAGGAGAAAATCGGAGCAGGGTCTAAATCATGGTTTGACAAGGCGTAAGTGATGAAGGACAGCATGGAGGCAAAGACCGGAATGGACATTGAGACACAGAGGATAGCATTGCGCACAGCCAGCAGCGTCTGGATAGCTCGGATCTCACGTTTGCGGATCTCCTTCAGACGGTTCAAGAAACTACTCTCCCAGCCAAAGAACTTGACGAAGCGGACCCCTTGCAGGATCTCCTGAGTCAGTGACACGCGCTGGTCGGTTAGTTTGTTGATATTTCGACGCCGTTTGAATAAAAAGCGGACGGCGTAGGTCAAGAAAGGAATTCCAATCACCAATAGCGCATAACCAGCTAGCGCACTATATCCAAGGTTGACGAGGAGAAGCACGAGGGTGAGGATGACGGAGATGGGAGCGGTCCAGACGATGTGGAACATACCGCACGCCAAGTTGATGCGATCGACATCAATGCTCATCAAGGCGACGATCCGGCCGTTACCCCACGCTTTCCCCTCGGTCTTTGTGTCACTCTCACCCCTTGCGCCGGTACCTGGCTGCTTCAGCGCCTGGTCTTTGGCGGTTTTCAGCTCAGCGACCTTCGCCTGCTCCTCTGGAGTTTGCACGCTACCCGCCTTGGCCCTGCCCGAAAGCTTCATTGCCTTGTTGAAGATGTTGAGGATAAGAACGGCACGGACCTGACCGCCGACCATTTGACCGCGATAGAGAAATTGATTTGTGCACAGGCTCTGAAGGATCTGCATGCAGGTAATACCAACGGCGAATCCCATGCCACGGCCGATATGCGGGGTGGGCTGTCCCGAGTGTTGAGCCGCATAGGCGTCGGTCGCGAATGCAATCAGATAGCGCGTCAGATATGGAGCGAGAACCATCAAGCACGAGCTGAGGAGCTGGCAGACGCCGCCAAGTAGAAACTCGAAGCGGAAGGTGTCGTACAGCGCCCAGAGCAGCGGTCGCTTCGCCCCAGCATTCGTTCTCTGCTCGAGGGACTCCTCCAGGCGTTTTGACAGCACTTCGACTTCTCGGTCTGGATTGACGGTCCATATGTCTTGCAGCTCGAGGGTTCGTAGATAGCCAGTCTGACACATTAGCCGGGCCGTGCGGGGAAAAGGGAGGGGGGCATACCTTCATCAATGGGGCCATCCATTGAAAGGTGGCCAAGCTGATGATGGAGGCGCCATGTTCTCTCGAGACGGATCGCTCTTCTGGCACCGGGGGAGCTTTTTGCAGGCGCAAGGGATTGATAGTCAGGCGGCGGTACCATTTCCGTCGTGCCACCAGCGACTTCTCCTGCTGCGACTCCTCTCCATCGCTAATTTTGTCCTCCTTCTCATCCATCTGAATTGTGGATGAGATCTGCATCGTGTGAGATACAGAAACAGTCCAGCGCACGTCCCATCAGGAAAGATAAAAGCGAGGGCGTGGGTGAGGGATGGAAAAAAAGAAAGTGAGGTTGAGGTCATCGGCCTTATCGGCGTTAAGCAGTGCCGACATCCGATTCTCCCCAGAGAACAGGCACTCGATACGAAAACGATGCACCAGTGCGGAGTTCCTGGCCAGATCAGCCTAAGCCTCGGAGTTATGCCAAGGCGTCATTTCTGTTCGAGATTTGCTGTTAATGCTTTAAAAGTGGTGGGTGAGATCTGGTTATCCGTGCCTTCATATACTCCGGCACATGCTTATCCAGACGCCAAAATAATCCGAGCCAACAGCCTTCAATTAACGAGTGGAAACAGGTAATAATGCATCAACTATAGCAATCTCGGGCCAATATCATCCCAGAGTCCAGGTTACTGCTGACTATATATACATGCTGAATCTGCCGACCCCGGACACCGATCGAGAGAGATTAGTCCTGTTTATGTTTATCGTCGACTTTCCGTTCCTCTTCACGGAGTAAGCATCTGGTATTATGCCTATCCGGATTATATTCACCCGAACATTAGGATGGGAGACATGTCTTATAGATGAACATTAACTATCTAGGTTGTCATGACAGCTTCCAAGGCGCAGAGCATGAGCCGAATCATCTGCGGAGCTCGGACTAGGAGGGACTATATGGTCAACCTCATACTTTGACTCAACTCACATTACCGTCCCCGGAACTTCCTTAAACTACCCCCGGAAATGACGATACCCGCAAGTTATCTATGGAGGCTCGCTGCGTTCTCGTATTCCCGGTGCTATGTACACTCTATCAACCTGTATCATACCGACCATCGCCGTATCGATAGTAACAGCCTCAAATGCAGCGTCCAAGATGGCTAATGAGCCCTCATTTGCAACATTGATCGGTATATCCCTCGAATTAAAATGGAGGCTTACTCGACGATACATTTCACTAGCTTTGTCGCAGTCTAGCCGCCACTTCAAGACCATCCTCGCCGTGAACCGACTTCTAAAACCGTCCCAGAAGAGCTTAGCCCCACGTGTTTGGAATAACAGGGATTCATATATATCGCCAGTGTGCCTTATCAGCGTGTGCAACACGAACATCGATATACAAGGACAAACCTGCCTGCCTACAACGTTTCAAATGTCGTCAAATGGAAGCGCAGAGGGTGGGTGCCCGCCCAAAGCCGTTAAACGATTCTTCATTGAGTGCGGCACGGTACAGAAGGTCTATCATCTCAGTAGCGAAGTCATGATTGAAAAATCGCGGCACTATCTGCGATGCGAGCGGGAAACTTTGTGGTCCTCGTGGGTAGGTACTGCGTAGCATGTTGTGGCAGGGTTACCGTGTGAAGAACGGCAATTGCTGGAGTACACCACATATTATGTCTTGGTGAACATTATCGTTACTATTAAAGGGTCAGTGAGGGCTAATGAATGCCAGAGGTGATCCTTGGCTCTGGTGTAGCTACAGGCTAATCGGTGGTAATCTGCGAGACCATGATTGCAGGGTAGAGGGTCTCAGCCACGTTTGTTGACTCCGAATAGTTATTATCACAAGCCCTGCATACTCTGATTTCCTTTGTTCACGCCGATCATGCTCTGAAGTGTACAGCCCCAGGAACAGCCTCGGGACTGCCACGGTGGCGTCATGATCGACCGCCAAGGAAGACCCTCGCATGCCATACAAGACGAGTTACCAGAGTTCGTCCCCAGATCGGATCTGAAGATCGTCAGGCGGTGCTGATTTGGCCCCGGCCAAGAGTTTCGCCTCGAACTGGCAAGACTGTGCGCCGTCGCAACTTTGTCCAAGCCATGCGTCATTGCCAAGTCTCTTGTATACTTCCACCGAGCATAAATAGCCCTGCTCTTTAACGTATCTCCTTCCCATTCACATCAATCTCAAGCTCAATATCTACAAATAACTACAATTACTATTCCCTATCATACTCCGCAAGCAAACCGCCATCATGAAGTTCACCACTGCCACCGCCGCCATTACCCTGGGTTTCCTCGCCTCCAACGCCTCCGCCGTGAGCGTGACACAGATCATGAAGAGCGGCAGCACAAACGACCTAAACATCCAAACCGACGGAACCTGCATCGACCTGTTCCAGGGGTAAGACTTCACTCGCTTGAGTACAATTCTATACAAACGCTAACGGTCCATTAGAACATACGGCGCTCGCCTGAACCACCCAACCGCCGGCACAAACTGTCTCTTCTGGGTGTAAGTTCCCCGTCGGTTGTATCTTAAGGACGACTCCAAGACTGATTAGTTACGTTTCAGTGACTCCGGCTGCTCTGGCAAACCCATCGGCACTGTCACCAAAGACAAGCCCGAGGCTGATTTGCCGGATGGTGCGAATGGGATTGAGTGTTTCATTGCTGGTCAGTAGATTGAGAGACTGATGAGAGATGCATTGTTAAAGGTGGACTGGATATCACAAGGTAGATTGGAATGATGTATACTATTTATTGAACTATCGCTTTGTACAATATGAGCCCTATGGAACGAGGGTTGCATTTTCAATATTGGTCGTGACTTGCTCTTTCTCTAACGCCTCCAAAAGTACAAGAAAGGAGCGAATGTGGCGGAGTATCTGGCCACTCTTCTTACGAAGGGTAAGCCGGAGTTAAGGCTTGTTCATCTCTCCTTTGCAATGGTTCAGACAATAATGAACAAATACAGCGATTACTCGCCAGCCTGTACAGATGAACCGATATCATGCGCAAAGTCTGTGTATATCAAGGTTGTACAAGGGTGCGACACGGCGAGAATAACTACGTAGGGAACCTCAACATAACCAGCATGACATAACTCCTAAAGGACGAGACCAACAGCACTCTGCAAAAGAGAACTAAACACCGAGACCTGTCCGAGACTTTTAGATACCCGCCATAACGCCTCAGCCGCCCATATCCCGATCGCCAAGACAGCTCAATATTCACGACAGTGACCTACTATTATACAACCGCATACCAAACTGCGACTTTGTCTTCAGCAGCGTGTCGATAACCAGATTCAAAGTTTCTAGCTGGAGACCCTCTAGGACAAGCGTGCTGACGGTCGTTGCTGGGCTTTCGGAGACGTCTGGGGTGGCTGAGGTGCTGGTGGTACTGTATCCATAAACCTCAACCTCACGTCCGTACGTAACTGACACATCTGGAGTGAGAAGCCCAGTTGACATAAGCTGCTGCTCGTCGAATGCCGCCCAGTCCGGTTCCTCCCGTATCGAGTGGATTATTCCACCTAGCGCGAGGCTATCTGCAGGGATATTGGACGCTAAGAAGCTGGATTGGCCGTCGAACGGACACAAAGCGATATCAGCCGGAGGGACAGCAGGAAAAGGATCCGGTGCGAGTGCGAAGATGTTTTGCTGGCAAATAGATGTAACAGAGGACAAGCCAACGTTGGTGCCCAACACGCCCATTGGGTTGAGGCATTTAGGATCTGCAGGCGAGGGCTCGGCGCTGACATGAGGCTCTACCGAGGCGCTTTTCTCTTGGCGGCGACTAAGAATCACGTATCTTGTTGGTAGTCAGATATGCAGTGTAGGGGGAGATGCAAGCGATGTGACACGCACCGGTTCTTGATGTCGGTGGTTGACCGACAAGGGAAGAGCTCGCGGCCTATCTGCTTCCAATCACGACCGAATCTCTGAACAGCCTTGACCAAGGCGTGATCCTCCTCTTCTGTCCACGGACTGCGGTTGACGTTGGGATCGAGCGAGTGGCGCCACCTCTTTGCACACTCTGAAGATGATGTTAGACCCGTGAGCGAAAAACAGGAAAGCTCTTACGGTCTGGATGACGACTCCCAACCATCTCTGCAACCTTGGTCCATCTGCCGCGTGGCGAAGCTCAGTTGAATGGTCTCGTCTGTAGGGGACATACACACTGGAAGTTGAATATTCCTACTGCCTTGCGCAGCAGACGGTCTTCAGCCCCGGTCCAGGTGCCTTTGCGGCTGCTCAGGCTGATCTTGGTCCAGCGCTTGCGGCAGTCTTTGTTGGATCGCCCGGGGAGTTTCTCTGCAATGGCGCTCCAATTCTTGGCTCCTTGTTGGCCACCGAGCTCTACTGCATGGTGGAATGTCTTAGCACAAAGTACTGACAACAGTGGTCGAAGACGAACGTTGAATCTTGACCTCCTCCAGAAGTATCCGGTCTTCGTCTTGGGTCCACCAACGGCGACGGCTAGGGCTATCGTTCATTCTGAAGAAGATTGATTTCAGTATATAGGCCTGGGATTGAGTATATGAAAGAGGTGAGACAGCGTCAGGTCTTATTAGCGTTGAACTGCGTATTTAAATACCTGGCTGGTGGGAGACAATAAATCGCTTAAAGGCGCTGCTAAGCATCCCGCAAGGCGACAGCTAAGCAGCCCAGAGCAACTGACAGAGATCCTGAAACTGAACGTGTTGGTCAGCTATAGCCCTGTTTTCTTTTCTCCCCAACGTGACGCGGTTATGTATTACCAAAAGGCTTGAGGTCAGATATACTTGGATGATACAGACAGCAACATAAGCGAAGGTACTCCGAGGACAAACAAATCATTAATCCAGTCCAGCTAACCAGAGTTTTTTTAGGGGTAGTCTTGGCTCTTATACCTTGAGCACAGGACATGCCTCTTTTAATTAGCATAGTGGTCCGTCCGCCAAAGCATACCGGGAGGTATATCCTCCGCAATATACACCGAGGAACGGGTATATAATAAGCTTTAAAAGCGTGGCGTATACTTTCCAATAGAAACAAGACACTGGCTAACACTTGTTAAGCGTGCAACCTCTTGCCCTTGGGGCTTCTTGTTGGCTAACAGTTGTGCAGGTGGCGCTCTGCCCGGTTCACCCCATCTGTAGCGCTCAGATAGATCCAGATACCGTGCAACTCACGGATTTAATCGAGGCGAGGATAATGACGAGTGAGACCAGCTCTGCAACAACGAGTCAGAACTTACGAGACGAGAAGTCTTACCTCAACCCCATAGTTAACCTCTCTACTGTGCCATCTAGACCCCCTTCCCAAGCACAGCGCCCGCTAGATCAGATCAAGCTAGGTGTTCGCGCCCAGCCTTACAGTTTTTCACACAAGAACCTGTACTACATGCAATTCCTGCTTCTCCCTCTGTCTCACCCAGAGGGGAAATCTGGTGCTACAGTCTAGAAGGCTGTGTCAAAGCTGCCCCCTTGTGTGCCGGCAATTGCAGATCTTGTTTACCAAGCCCCTTACACATCCAAGGCAGTGGGCGAATGAGATCAGGCTCATCTCTTTTCCGCTTTGCGAGACCTAGCTGCTGTTGTGTATCCCATGTGTAGCGTACCTAATGTGTGTAATGTGACTGAGTCGGGGAGGTATGGTATAGTTTAGCATAGTAGAGTTGATTTACTACCCAACTACTGTACGACGTGTTCATACAGCTTCCTAGAAATGGATAACATGGTGGCGTTTGTTCGTACGTCCATGAGCATGATATAGCGTCTCGGGATTTATAGTCAGAACTTCGAGATATGAAGCTACGATGAACAAGAAAAGCACAGGGGATTAATTGCAAGATGCGATAGTTAGTTGTGAATCAAGAGACAGAAATCCAGTGATTTCCAGTCTGTTGAACGACGATAGTTTCGCGTCCGTCATTATTCGATTCATTCAGGATGGTTGTTTCATACACGAACGATTTGGGTTTGACTTGCTGAATCTCCACACAGAACCCTACAACTACGACGGTGCTATGACCGCGCAGTATAATACATGAATGTGTACAAGCACTGGTATAAAGAAAGCCACTATTTGACATGCATACGAAGAGCTCGACTCCCCGCGGCTTACATCCTAAACTCCGTGGCGTGGTATGCCCAGGTTGTCACGGGGTGATATAATACTGATGCTGTGCAGCCCCAAGACTCCCATCAGGCGCGAATCCTGGTCTCGAATCCTTTCGCAAACCTCAGACAGAACCTCCTTTATAGTCAGTATTCTGTGGTATGTCTACAGGAGTTATATCATGGCGCGCGTTGAGCTGCCTGAAGCCGGTGTATATTGGTTTCTACGAGACAGAAACGAAAACCCCCGTCTCTGAGACCGGTCAATCCCGTGTAATATCATTGCGGGCGTAGACGCTATATCGTCGGAGTATTAAGCCAGCAGTAGTTGGAGAATAACACTAGAGCTTCTGCCTAAAGCACTTTAGTGGAGCCTACCCTCGACGCTCCCTCTCCATCCTTTATCAACACTAACAGACAACGCGGAATCCAACTACCCCCCATTAACATGGAGCGCAAAGCTCATTCAATCTCTTTCCAGGGCCTACGGTCTCTACAAACACAATTAGTACCCTCACCACAATGTGAAAACGGTGCGTCGCGATCAAACCCCCGAAGAACAGGCAGCAGAGCATCCATTCCTCAAGGAGATCGCATTCTACAACCGTCTCAAGGAGTCCCGCGGTCGATGCCCGTATATAGTTGAATGTTTCCTCATGCTCCCGGACCACCTGTTCCTATCCTATTGCACTTACCAAGCCCTCGCCCCCCGCTTCTATGAGCACCAGGAGCGAGAGGCAGGAAGAAATGGTTTCCACGGGCAATTCATCAAGGTCAAGGAACACGAGGATCCTGCCCTCATTGCTCGGTGGATCCAACAACTCACCTCTGCTCTTGAGCATGTAGAGAAACTGGGCTTCTGCCACAACGATCTGCACGCGAGCAACTGTCTTCTTGACAGCAACTTCAATCTGAAGCTGACTGATTTCGGCCGTGCCGCTACCATCGGACAGCCCCTTGAAGGTGTCTTGCCTCCACGAGCCAGACCAATCCTCGCCGGACCCTTGAAAGGCACATACGGGCTCTGTTCCGCCAGGACCGAGCAGTTTGCGGTGGGGACACTTCTGTACTTCATGGTGCATGGCCATGAGCCCTATGACGATGTTGTTCACAGCGCCCGAGAATGGGATCGCCGATTCTGGGAACTGGAGTTTCCGGAGCTGAACCGCAATGAAGTTTTCGATGATCTGATTTCTGCGTGTTGGCACAATGTCTATCCTACAATGGCTTTGGTAGCGTATGACTTTAAGCGCAAGACAAAGGATATGGTCCGGGATGCAGAAGATATCGTTATTGATTCTGAAAAGGAGAGAGAGACCTGTGAAGCTTTGGTTCGCAAAGGCTTGCTGGGGCCTGAGTTGGCTCTCGGCTTTCAACCGGCCTAGCTGAAATACCTACACGAGATGATGAAGAGAAGCATGCTTACTTGGCGATGTTTTCTGAGAAGATTCTCGATCTGGTCTTAATGATCGGTTGGGCCTTGTACTGCTCGACAGGTGTAGATTGGTGATTAACGCACTCAGTAGGCATTCGCGAAGCTAGAGGTAATACCCCGCGTCAGTCGAGCGATTGGTATGTACTTTAACTTACCTATATCTCGGACACCTAGCAAGAATGTTCTTCCGTGAAGCAAAAGCAAACATTCTGAATCAGCCTGACCCCTCTCAGGTGCAGGTGGGGTGACCAGTGCTTTATATGCTCCTCCAGGCCCAACAAGTTCACCTCATCGTGGGTAGGCCAAAATCATGCCATCAATAACCATCGTACTGTTGGTCACCGCTGCCGCGTCTCTCATCTACTATCTCACTGCTACGCTTGCCACCAAGAGACCACCGAAGGGTCTACGCCATGTGCCTAGCGCGGGGAATGCATCCCAGCTAGGCGTGTACCCGCAGCGGCAGCTCAGAAAATGGGCCCAGGAACACGGTGAGCTCTTCAGTGTCCGACTGGGTAGAGAGCAGTGGATTTACGTCAACAGCCCCGCGGCCGTCAAGGAGATCTTCGACAGGCAATCGCAGCATTCGTCCTCTCGTGCGCCGAGTCTAGTTGTGTCCGATCTTATCTCGGGCGGCATGAGGTGCGAGCCCGACAGAAGCTGAGCCGTCGACGCTGATTCGTGACTTTTTTCTAACACCGATACAGATTCCTGCTGATGCCGTACTCACCGCACTGGAGGAAGCTTCGAGCGATTGTCCATAAGCTCCTTACCCCCAAAGCATCTAATACGTTTATGCCATCGCAGGAGTTTGAAGCCAAGCAGTTGCTATGGGATATCCTAACTGGAAATGCCAACCAGGAGGATTTCAACATGCATATTCGTAGATATACAACCTCGGGTCCGTGAGCCGCACACTGAAATCCTGATACAGCCCACTAACGTCAGGTACCTCTTCAGTGGTAATGACTTCCACGTACGGGCGACGAGTCCCAGCTTGGGTAGGTACCTTGGCAATATTGCCCCCTTCTCCTCTGAAGACTCAATTGACAAATACTGCAGGACTGTGAAGATATCCGCGAGATATACGGTGTAATGGAAGAGTTCAGCAAAGCCGTAACGCCGGGCAAATACATAGCCGAAACCTTCCCTGTGCTGGCTAAACTCCCAGCGTGGATGCAGTGGTGGAGGAATGAAGCCATGCAGTCGTACAATCGGCAGGCCGCCCTCTGGATGAAATACTGGACGGGACTCAAGAGCCAGATGGACCAGGGTCGGGCGCCCGATTGTTTTGTCAAACAGTTCATCGAGACCGACTACGAGAAGAGCAATATCAGCGAGCTGCAAGCAAGCTTTCTCGCAGGAAGTATGTCCGGATCGACCTGATCCAATGCGTCCCCAAGGGTCCTCATCGCTAACAGGTCCCCTCCCATTAGCCCTGATTGAAGCCGGGTCAGAGACCACATCCTCCGCCCTCAACAGCTGCGTGAAATACCTAGCCGCATTCCCCGAGGCCCAGGGCAAGGCCTCTGCGGAGATCCAACGGGTGGTTGGCGCGGGCCGCCTCCCTAGCTTCAAGGACGAGCCAGAACTGCCCTATATCAGGGCATGCGTCAAGGAAATCTTGTGAATCCGCCCCGTTACCAAGTGAGTTCTGTTCTCCGAAATAGAACCCACCTAGGTCTCTCAATGCTCAGACTTTGCTACTGACCCGCCTAACTAGCATCGGGGCCCCGCACTACACCACCGCGGACATAGTATACAAAGACTTCCTCATCCCTGCAAACACCGTCGTCTGTGTCAACTAGTACGCCCTGCACTATGCCCCAGATCGCTATGAGAATCCAGACGTCTTCATCCCAGACCGGTATCTCGCGCACCCACTCAAGGCCGGCGCGTCCGCGGCGCATCCGGACCCCTACGCGCGGGACCACTTCGACTTTGGTGCCGGGCGGCGCATCTGTCCGGGAATGCACCTAGCGGAAAACAGTCTCTTTATTACCATTGCCTGTATCATCTGGGCGTTTGAGATCCTGGCGCCTATGCAAGATGGGGATGGGGATGGCAAGGCCGGGACCGTTGATGTCTCTGATGCTGCGTATGAGGATGGCGCGAATACGATTCCCAGGGCTAGCAAGCTGCGGTTCGTCTCTCGGGGCTTAGAGGTAGAGGGTACTTTGAGGAGGGAGTGGGCGAGAGCGAAAGAGGAGAGGTATGCTCTTGCAGGTGGTCAGGTTAAGGTGAACGCAGAGGGTGTAGTTGGCCCTGGCGAATGATATAGCGCTTTGCTTGCTCCAAGTGCTATAATCATTAATGGAGAATCTTGAATACCTACTTACTATGGTTTTCCCTGTGCGAAGCCCAACAAGACTGGTGATTTAAGATCACTATACGCCGGCGTAGTGCAGTCTCGCTTATATGTACAATGCAGCTTGTCTTCTTTACATCATTAAGTTAGTTCCTTGAGGGTATTTAGCTAGGGTGCGGCTCGTTGTTCCGACTGCGGCTTTGGCGGCGTGAGCGTAGAGTATATCGGCTCGGTCCATGTGGGCGAAGACGGTTATGGGGGTGAAGGTGAAGGTGAAGAGGATGCAGCCGATGGTGCTGGTGGGATATGCGGTGCCTTCTGGCAGGGTCTGGTTAGTTGAGGCCCTGAAAATATGAGACCAAGCCGGGTACCTATGACTGGTTGGACGAAGCTTCAGACAATCAGATATCGTATCAAGCTTACCACAGACCCTCCCCCTGAAATGAGGGCCATGCATTAGTAAATAACCTGGTTGTTATTATTCTGGTATAATTGTCCTGCTAGAAGTAGAGAAGAGAGCTGTGCCCATGTCAGGTCACAGCAGATATCCATTCCATCTATCTATCGCCTACAGAAGGGCACGACTAAGGACCTCCGTTCAGATAATCAACTTTCATATCATGTCATCTACCTCTCCTTCACCCCCAACCAAGCCACAACGACACCACCAACTGAAACCACCATCACAAACAATGATCCGGATTCCCGCCGCTGGGATTCCCCCACCAAGCCGGAAACGGGCGTTCCGTGCCACTGGCCCCGAGCACAGCAAACGAAAGAATAAAAACCACCAGCTGCGAGCCTCCGTCCAGCGCCGCGCCAATCAGATAATTATACTTGTTATAGATGCCCGGCATGCGTCTTCTTAGCCAGAACTGCGAGAACACGCCGACCGCAATGGACGACCAGATCCACGACGTGCTGCCGAAATACATCTGGCCGGCGTAGGAGGCAATAATTGCGGTGTTGAGGGGCCAATTCTTTACCCTTGGAAAAAATTTGATGAGGAGGTAGTGGAGCATGGGCAGAGCGAGGCCGATGAGCAGGCCCATGGGCACGATGATGTACTGGCCGGCTACGCCGTAGACTTCCTTCGCGAGCGACCAGGTGATTGCCTGGCTGTTCATGCTTTGGACCGTCGAGCCGCTCCAGACGTTGTTCCCGATCGGGTCGAGGAGGATCTCGCGCTGGTTGGAGACGATGGTAATCATGACGACGTAGTTGAGGGCTGCGCCGAGGAGGGTGCCGTAGACCTGGGTCGCGAACATGATTCTGTGCGGGACTTTCGTGTACTGGCCGACCTTGAGCCAGTTGGCGAGATTGACGGAGAGGAGGATGACCTGGTGGGACCAGGAGGCGAAATAGAGACCCGCTAAGGGTCTGCCGGGGTGGAGGGCGCCGGCGACCATTTTGGAGAGCTGGTTGGTGCCGACGCCGGTGCCGTAGAGGCCGTAGAGGATGCAGGAGAAGGGGGCGATGAATGCGCCCAGCAGGAGCGAGATGATGTAGCCCCATGCTGGGAGGGTGGTTTCGCCTTTGATTGTGACGATGAGGCCGGCGAAGAAGGCGAGCACGAAGAGGGTGAGGTACCACCACATTGGGACTTCTTTGTATTTGAGCATGCCTTGGTAGTGTGGGTCTGGTTGGGTTTTGGAGCGGGCTTGCTTCCAGGCGAGGAGCATGTCTTTGGAGAAGAAGATGAGGACGTGCGTGATTAGGGCGCCGATGGCGAGATTTTGGGTTAGGTAGCCCCAGACGGTACTTGAGGTGAGGTGGGGGAGACCAATGTTGGCGAGTTTCGTGAAGTCGATTGTTCCACCGGAGTTGATGACGGAGTCGAGGGGGTATTTTTCGCCATTCTCGAGGAAGAGTGAAGTCGACATGAAGGGGTAGGTTTTTGCGTTCCAGGCGTTGCCGTAGTAGAGGGATGCCATGACGATGTAGAAGATCACGTAGCCGATCCAGGTGTTGAACTGCTGTTTGAAGGGGAGGGAGAGGTAGGTGCTTTGGATGTACTGCCAGTCGAGGGAAAAGTTCAGCAAGCCTAGACCCTCGTTGGAAGAGGCGCCGCCGAAGATTGTGGTGAAGATCTTTCTCGTGCGGTCTGGTGCGCCCATGGATGCAAGGCAGAATACTGAGAGACCACCGAACCAGGTTACCATATACGCGGGGAATAACTCCCAGACGGCAGCAAATACAAGTGCCCAGCCGAACTTGGTCAGGCGGCGCTTGTTGGCACGAGGGTCGAAATGCAGGTTCTGGTACAGAACGACCTGGGGTAGAGTCGACCAGTACACCATCTCAGCGGGGTAGACGATTAGCGGACGCAATATACCGGCTAGAACAAACCCACACAGTGCGATGGAGAAGGTACTGAGCACGGCAGTGGCGGCAGAGATATGGATATTGTAGAAGAGTCGCTCGACGGCGTGGACCTCAACACCAGACAGACCGTTGTTTCCGGAGGATGCGATGAGCGCTGCGACGACATGCTCTTTAATTCCAAAGTGCTGTCCGGAATTCAAAAACTGAAGGACCTTCCTGACCCAGGGCGACTTGAACCGGTCAGGATTAGGGGTGGACAGCTGCCATGCTTTGCCGAAGATAAAGACAAGTACTGCAAGACGTTAGACAAGCAGCAATTGCGAATTGCGACTTACACTGCAGGAAGACAGCCGACACTTGAACCTGATACGGCTTAAAGACGTAGAGAATGGTAATCACACTCGAGAGCGCGGTGAAGACTGTCCCCAGTACGATGGAGCGGAAGGTAAGGGCAGGATCGTCATCGTCGCGATCTGAAACGATGAATTTTGAGACGTCGGCGCCTGTTTGTGTGAGAATAATTCAAGTAAAACAGAATAGAAGAACTGACCGGTACGGATCACAGGGTTTCCCTTGACATATTCCACCCCCTCATCGAATTGGATCTCTCCGTCATTTGGGGCATGAACCTGAGGCGATTTATCACTGTCATCGTCTACGGTAGTCTGCACCACCGTCGTGTCTTTGTTCGACGAGGCGCTCATTGTGTTCTGAGTCCTAGCGAGGTTTGGAAAGATCTGCTCCGAGATTTCCACGAAGAGAAGAGAAGACCTTTAACTCTGGCAGCAGGTGAAAACAAGGTTACATCCAAATGATGCGATTCGCCATCTCCATGAGGAAAAAACCGGTGTCAATCTCGAGTTTCCCAGCCAGTGAGCTAGTGCGCGCTTGTATGAAACAAACCCCTATAGATACAGCGAGCCAGGGAACACTTAATCCACCTTGGCAGTAGCTTAATTTGCAATGTAACCTCTTAAGTAATGGTTTGGGCGTTGGCGGTTTCGCCATCGGCAACATCGATGGCGTGGATGACCAAGCGCAGCACGACATCGGGCGTGACATGACAGAATGAGGGGGCGAGGGGCTCGGCTGGTAACTATGCGATGGTTCCACCATCCTCTTTAACTTCATTTCTTATCATCAACTTGTCTGGAAAAGAAGATGGCTTCCGCTGCAGTCGTTCCTCCCGTTCCTGTTGGGCCGGCGGGCCAACCCGACATTCAATACCTGCCCGACCCCATCAACTATGCCGCCAGAACTAAACGCCGTCAGGAGAATGAGGTTCTTAGCAAGACTCTGCCGGATGGTTTCCCTCAGAAGCTGACATCCGACCTGGTTTGGGATGGAAAAAACCTCGCGGAATCCTATGACTGGAACTACTACCTTACCGAAGACGACCTGAATGAGGTCGAGGATGCCCTAAAGCATTTCAACGGTAAGAGGAACATGATTAGTGATGCTGTCCCGGCTAATATGTGAATAGGCCTCCAACTCCCCTTGGGACATGTCAATCAGGAGACCTTCCCGCTCCCTAAATTGCATGACACTCTCCGCGCCATCTCCAAAGAGGTCCACAACGGCCACGGCTTCAAAGTCATCCGCGGAGTCCCCGTCGACAAACACACCCGCGAAGAAAACTTCATCATCTACGCCGGAATCACCTCGCACATCGCCCCAATCCGCGGCCGGCAAGACACGATCTACGAAGGCAAGCCCGCCGACGTAGTCCTCGCCCACATCGCCGATCTGAGCCGCAAAGTCGACATCAACACGATCAAAGCACCGGCCTTCACAACCGAGAAGCAAGTCTTCCACACCGACGCCGGCGACGTAATCACCCTCCTCGCCCTCGAAGAAGCAGCCGAAGGCGGCCAAAGCTACCTCTCCAGCAGCTGGCACGTATACAACGAACTAGCTCGCACTCGTCCCGACCTAATCCACACCCTCGCTGAGCCCTGGGTCTCGGAAGAGCGAGATCTCGCAATCGCCCGTCCACTCTTATACCACCAACCCGCTCAAGGCGACGCCCCGGAACGGCTGATCATTCAGTACGCGCGCCGCGGGTTCACAGGGTACTGGGGCAAAGCGCGCACCGCCAGTCTTCCTCCGATCACTGAAGCACAAGCCGAGGCGTTGGATGCGCTGCACTATTTGGCGGAGAAATCTGCGGTGTCGCTGGACTTTCACAAGGGTGATATCCAGGTGGCTAACAATCTTTCCATCTTCCATGCGCGTGCGGGGTTCACGGACTCGAAGGAGAAGCGGTGAGTTTTATCAAACATTGTGTATTTATAACTGACTGACTCCTTCAGTCGTCATCTTGTGCGCTTTTGGTTGCGGGATCCGGAGTTGGCGTGGGAGACACCGGAGGCGTTGAAATCGCGGTGGGAGAATGTATATGGGGGCGTGACGGCGGAAAGCTCGGTGTTTCCACTCGAACCAATCGTGAGAAGTCGGTAGAGTTGATAGTTGAGTCGAACGCGCGCCAGGTGAAAGCACCGAAGTTGATGAAAGTGTCGTCGTGCTCCAGAGGGTAAGAACAGCAAATGTCACGTGAGAGCTTCGTATACCTTGCCGGATGGGGTATTGCCGAAGCCGCGTTAACGCATCTCGGATAGGAAGTCAATACGAGAGCTGAACAATTTGAATAGGACGTAATCGATCACCATTCGTGTAGAACCGTCTCGGAGTAATCTCGCAGAAATAGTGGATGCTGTGGGAATACATGCCCCGTTTTTGGTATGCCCCTTCGGTGGTTGCGCCATTTCCTTCAGCTCAACAGTGATTATATATATAGCAGCACAGGAACTTATGTTGTGTGTAAAGAATGGTAGTAGCTTGGGATGAAAAATGTAGTCTCATACTATACTCTTCCTCAATAACAATATGTACCTATAACTAGGGACTATGATATGCTCTTGCCCCCCAAAAAAAGGATTGCAGCAGGATCGCGAATCGGAGAGCGGTCCTCCAAGTCCCTCAGCATCTGTTTAATATTCAGTCCACCGTAGAGTCAGTAAGGCTACTTTGTTCGCTCCCAGCATTATCAGGGTTAATGGCCAGCTCTTTCAGGTGTACGAGCCATGAATGCCCAAAAAAAAGCTTCGTTTGTCTTAGTTGCAAGGAAAATTTGAATGAGTACATTCTGGATCTCAATCTGCTCGCGATGACTTGGAATGACTAGGATAGTGAGATGCTTGTAGTAGCGGCCTGACTATCGCCCGCATACTGCGCAACTTCGACCACCAAGGAGTCGGTTCGCAGTGTGTATTTCCCTTCATCCCACCTCTGAAGGGGACGTAGAGACGCGGTAACCCGGGCTTTTGCCTCCTGGCCGGGTTGGAGGTTGACAGGCGTGAATCCCAGCAGGACACGCTTGGGGAAGTCTCCGATGCTAGTTATGCCGTACACTTGGGCGATGAATCGGCCGGATCTCGATCCCGTATTGGCGACAGTGAACTGCACATCGAGTGCCTCAGGATTCTTTCTCACTGCAACAACATCCTTAACTGAAAAGCTTGTGTATGAAAGACCGAATCCAAGAGGGAATGCCGCATCCACACCTAGCTTGTCAAGAAGATGCTGACCGTACCACCGGTCATAGGTTATCTCCGTCGCGTCGCGGTCGAAGAACGGTAAATGCGATTCATCCTTCGGAATCGAGAAAGGAAGTCGACCGCTTGCGTCGGTTTGGCCTAGAAGCACGTCCGCCAGTCCATGTCCTCCTTCGCAGCCGCTATACCAGCTCATCAGTATTGCAGAGACTTTATCTTTCCAGCTTTCGATAATAACAGCACCGGCGGTAACGATTGATACAACAGTGCGAGGGTTCTTCGCTGCGACAGCCGCAATCAGAGTTTCGTCCTCGTCGCGGAGACGGAGGGAGGAACGATCGCCTCCGGCCCCGGCGACAATGTCACCACCGTTATGGACTTTCCCTTCCATCATACCGAGTGTGTCACGGTCTTCGTCGGTTTCGGTGGGTGGAAAGAGTTTTGTCAGCTCGGGATTGTCTTTTAGCGCTGGGACGACGTATTCGCCTTCGTCTTCGTAGGTGTAGCCCACTACCGCGATGACGATATCGGCTTGTGATGCGATGCGCTCAGCTTCATCAACTGTCTCTGCGAAGAGAACTTCGGTGTTGGGAAGCGCGGCGCGTATACCCTCGAGGGGAGTGACAACACTGGGTGGGTAGACTTGCGAGGATCCCTTGTCGCCTGTGTTGGCTATATTTGCGAGGCGGCCGACGACTGCGATAGTTGTGATGGTCTCGGTTTGGAGAGGTAGAAGAATTCGTCCACCAACGAGGTCATTCTTCAACAGCACGATAGACCGGGCAGCGACCTCTTGTGCTAGGTCTCGGTGCGCCTTTGAAAAGACAACGTCTGCATCTGGCTGGCTCTTTTCTGTTTTGATGGCAAACTCGAGCTGCTTTCTCAAGATTCTTTCGCCGGCTCGATCGACCTCTGCCCAACCCAGCTCTCCCTTCTCCAAAGCGGCTGGGAGATGCAGCCCTCTCTGCTGGCGGAACGGCGCTTCAATGTCGAGGCCGTTTCTCACTGACTTCGCCGAATCTCGCAGCCCAAAAACGAAATCGGACATCACTAGACCGTCAAATCCCCACTGTTCTCTGAGGATCTCATTGAGTAAGTGGTGATTCTGCCCCGCCCACTCGCCATTGACGGAGTTGTAAGACGACATGACAGCACCCACACCCCCTTCCACGATGCGGCGGAAATGAGCTAGATAAACCTCATGCAAAACATCTTCATCGACTCGGACGTCGACCTTGAATCTCGCGTTTTCCATCGAGTTCAATGCGTAGTGCTTGACGCAGGCAATAACATGTTCCTGAACCGCCTCTGTCAAAGCCAGGCCGAACTCACCAAGGAGCAGCGGATCCTCACTATACGTCTCTTGAACCCTCCCCCAAGCCGGATGCCGGGGTAGATTTACACAGACGCCCGCAAAGTAATTCGCACCTTGTGCCTTTGCCTCGAGACCGATTGCTGTCCCCACTCGGCGCTCAAGGTCAAGATCCCATGTCGCCCCACGAGCCATGGAAACTGGAAAAGCTGTGGAATTGTAGATTACAACGCCGCGAGGGCCATCGGTGAATTTGATTCCGGGAATTTGCAACCGTGCAATTGCACCGTGGACGTATGGCGTTGGGTTGTAGCGGTCTGTGAAGACTGATCGTTGACCAGGCCAGAATGGGACGTCGCCATCAAGGAGGTCAAGACGTTCTTGCTGCGTGAGGGAAGAGAGCAGTTTCGATGTGGCTGAGTGGAGAGACTCGCCGGATTTGATGGCGGCAATGGCGTCGGAGAAGGTGTATTGTTCGGTGGACGACATGGTCAGGTGGTTATCTCCTAGGATTCCTGCTGGGTCGAGTGATGTGAATTGGAATTGACTGACCACCATACGAATTGACGCAGCTTATATGTTGGTTCAACTGTACATGCGTCTTGGCTGCGGGGTTGGAGTAGATCGTATGGCCGATACTCCGCGATGCTCTTAGGCAGATTCAAGATGCAGCTACTTTCATTTACAAAAGCCGATACCCCGCGATGGCTTTAGGCAGATCTCATGCGCTTTTATCCGGTGAATCTGCCGTTCGATGGTGGGTCGCAGACTTATCTTCCATCATTCAGCTTGGACCTGGTTCTGGGGAGGATGCAGGTAGTGCTCTTGTCTTTGCTGAACAGTCTCAGTATCACATTGGGCATCCCGTGCTAGAGACATAGACAGTCTTCATCCAGTCTTCCCCACTAGTACTCCATCGTGACCCTTATTTTAGTGATACCCCCGGTCCTCTACTTTCAAAGCAACTATCCGTCTTAACAGTCTTCCATACCTGATATAGTAGACTCCAAAGACATTCCTCGGAATTTCCTCTATCATCGTTCATTTCACTTCACTCGTCCTTTAGGTCGTCACCCACTACACCGGGTTCTTCTCCTACGGCAACTACATAATATCTAAATCACCTGCAATGTGCCTTCAACCTCCACGCCGAATCAATTATCGCATGTCCAAAGCTGGCTCCTTCCCACCCATCACCATGTCCAACTGCTGCATCGTGCCTTCCCGATCATGTTTTCTTCCAGTGACCTTATTGTCGAGGCGTTTGATTTTGCTCCTCGTCAACACCACAGCCTCTCTATTCCTTCCCTTCGTCCGTTGTTTGTTGGCTTTGGCATAAATCTATCAGTTCTATTCTTATAATCAAACCCCCCAATACGTTGGCATGTCTCAGCAGTAAGTGCTATTCTCTGCTACTTGGGATTTGTATGACGCTGACTTCCTGTTGCAGACCACCGAACGCCTCGCAACCTGGGCCATATATATTACAGCCGGCTCCGCCTCAGCCCACAACCGAGAGTCGGTATGTATTCGCTCTCAGTAACTTCTGTCACCAAGGGTTAGCCCGCGCGCTACAGCTAAACGACACCACCGAGCTCCGCCTGCTCCTCCGGCGAAGAAGCTATGAAATCGATCGGTGGATATGGTACATACTTGAACGCTCGGGGGACTACGGCTCCACGTACGCTTTCATACACAAGTTACAAGAAATGCGCAACTTGCCCGAAACCATCACGTTAGCCAATGCCTTGCCGAGACCAGATATACACCAAACACCACTACCACCGTCATATCTCTTCGCGGCCCAAACAATGTGGGTTATCGGGCGCCTCATTCGGTTGGAGCGAAACATCTTTCCACTGTCACGCCTTATGAGCGCGGGGCATGGAATGGGATTCATCGCCTGGTTCCACCCATTCGATCTGCTTCGTGGGGCGGCATTGCTGCTGTACGCAAAGAACCTTTACTACCGCCAGGGCGTGCGTAGTGTCGAAAATCTCCAAATCACCCACCAGCCCGCAATGCAAATGTACAAGCAGCCCGATGGGTCCTGGTCAATATTGGTACCTCCAGGACAACAGCCGGTTGTGCACCCGACTTTCACCGGCCCCACGCAACCGCTGCCGAACGCTGGTCCCCCGGGACCGCGGCCGCAAGACCTGGCTCTTAGCCCTCTGCCACTCACCATCCTAACACCCCCTATGCTGCCACCTCCCGTCTACCAGTTCCCGACTCAACGTTATCCGGAGCCATACCAGCTTAACCTATCGTCGGATAATTTGATGCATGGCAACCGCTCTTCAACTGCTCCGAGTAGCGACGTGACAATGGGGGGAACGACCGCAGAAGCCGAAGTTGATATAACTGACATGGTCATGTCGAGACTACCATAGAGGTGTCAGCTCAGTGCTAGCATTGGCAGTCTTTATTCAGCTGTTTTATGGATGTGATATACCGTGAAGTAGCATATCCGGGGGTCTGTGCTGTGTCAAGGGTATATGTATTTAGTTTGAAGTAGTCTAGCTTCTGTCTTCATGTGCTTAAAGTTTATTCTAGTAGGTTTGTTCGTCGAGACAGATGGTCATCAACCACGGTTCATCGATAGCCATACACAACCTGCAGAGCTCAAAGTATACCAACAAATAGTAAGCATGGAAAGTCATCACTGCATATTGATCACCAATTTCGCACAAAGAACAATCGTGATACTCAAATTGGCTTCTTCCTACTAGACAGGAAACACAAAACTATACACCATTTGCTAAATAACCAAACCGACACAACATACCCAAACAAACAAAATCAACAACCAACAACCACCCGCAAAACAAAACCAACCTAAACAGCCGGCGCCCTCGGAATCATCCTCGGACTCGGACTCAGCCGCGGACTCGCCATCCCCGTCGTCGCAACCGGAACGCCCTTAACCCACCCGCTTGGCACAGCCCTCTCATCAAACGTGAACGTCCTGATATGACTCCGCCTCACATGCGTCTCGAGCCAATCATTCTGTTTCTGGATCTCATCTCGCCTGAAGAGCGCCGAGCCGTGCCTTACAACGAAGAGCATGATCATGAGAATCAGCATCTGCAATCCGAGACACGCGGCAACGAGACCAGGGTACCAGGTACTCGCGTTAAAGTTGCGCTCGTCTGCGTCGTCGAGAACGACGTATGCGCCGCGGCGGAGGGAGAAGACGGCGCTCCAGCAGAAGCAGGAGTTGAAGATGCCGCAGGACGACAGGATGATGATAAGCAACACCGGGATGCCGATTAGGGCGTCTTTGATGAGGGTGAGGCGGTAGTGGTAGACGCCGTTGGCGAGGCCGGTGACCCAGGTTAGGAAGGTGAATGCTGCGCTGAGGATCCAGAGGACGGAGATGGCGAGGAGCATGAGGCTGCGGCAGTCGAAGCCGACGGTCGGGGTGACCCAGATGAGGGTTATGGAGGTGGTGGATGAGATGAGGAGGGGGAGGATGGAAAGGATGAAGAGGGTGAGCGGGGAGGTATCTCGGTTCCCGCCACGGAAGAGGATTTTGCGCGGGCGGTAGCAGTAGATTGCGCCGGACCAGCGCTGGGCAGTGTAGAAGTCTGTTGTTTTGAGCTTTGAGGTGGAGAAGAAGGAGGATTTGTCTTGGGAGAACATCTGGCGGTCTTCGACGGCGTTGTGGGTGACGGTTTTGACGAAGCGTTCCATGATGCGGAGGCAGGTGCGGCGCGAGGTGAAGCCGCCGATGGCGTTGCTGAGGAGGACGGCGGGGATGAGCCAGGAGATGAACATGGATGTGCCGATGCGGCCGCCTGGGGGGCTGGAGCTTTCCCCGCCGATGACATCGACGAAGCCGGCGATGACATGGTAGAAGTAGGCGAAGACGGCGAGGCCAGCTCGTCGGATTTCGACGGAGCGGGAGTCGGAGAGCTCGTTGGCAATCTCTTTGCAGAGGTGGTAGAAGTGGTCCATTGTCATGTCATCCCGTTTGTCTGCGAGGATCCGGTCGAAGTAGTCCTTGAACTTGTCTGTTCCTGACCCCTCGAGCTCCTCTATCCCGGCGTAGATTGTTGCGACGTCGATGACACGCTGGTTGTAGTGTTCGTGAGCCTCGTTCGGGGCTTGGGGGATCGTTCGTTGCGCGAGGGAGAAGCAGCGACTCCATGTTTCGGCTTTGGTCAGGAGAGACCAGGTCGTGTCGATGGGATCGCCCAGAAAGTGCAGCAGGGCAGCATATTTCTCGTTTCCGAGACGCGCCATGTGCATGTTTCCGATGAGAAGGAGGATAGGAATGAGCCATGTGCTGAGTCGGGGGCCAACATCGTCATAGAAACTGGTACCGGCGGAACACTGTTCTTCGCAGCCCTGCAGAGTCAATCTGATATTGTTCACATCCAACATAGGACGGCCAGACTGGCGGTAGAAGACATCATCGTCAGCCAGAAGGCTGCTATTGAGCAACCGGGCCTTGACGTTGGCGTTACATTGCGACTTGGAGAAAGCATCAACGGAGGGGACAAACAGAACTGTAGAAAGAACAAAAAAGGTCAGCTCTGAGATCTGCATGATGATCGTAGCTTATTGGTGACGAGCGGATACATAGATAGAAGCTGATCGGAGAATTACCTCTGTCCTGTCAAAGCTCTATATACTTGAGCCTCACAGCCTCAACTCGTCAGGAGATGCATGACCATTGCGCGGCATCGAGTCACCCAGGCAGCGATATTGCTCGTACCGGATGGCTGATGAGTGGCCATTGGTTAAGCGCTTCGGGCAGAGGGCGCGGGCGTGAGGGTGCCTCGCAGAGAGCGCAGGAACAACGGCGGATGCACATGTGCAGGAGGTGTGTGTAGTGGCAGTGACTCGAAGCCAGGGCCGGGCAATGGGAAATACCTATTATTAACCTGAAGTGTGCAAGAGCGCGAAAGATGGATGACTGAGGGTGATCGGTTGACAGACATCGGGGCATCAGAAACAGCGTAGTTGCAGTCAGTGAGTCCAACGAAAGAACAGACCAGCTCCACGTGGGAAGAAGAGTGGATATGAGATCGTGGGAGCTTGGACCAGGATTAAGCTCGGCAGAGGCTGACGCCAGGGTCCTCGTATTCAACACTTGGTCAGTGGTCGGACCTCTCTTGTTACCATACTCGAGGCATACTCGCAGCAGTCGATGTCTTGTAGGTGGACAGGCGCAAACAGATGCTATCTTTTTCTTTAAAACTGATGATCAAGGACTGGGGGCTGTGTCGATGCTGGAAGGAGCATGATCCGCGCTTGCCTGACCGATGTTTACTAGAGTAAGTTCCAAGAAGAGCTTCAGAACATCAAGTGTATCATTGAGTGTACTCTGGTACTACGATGAGTCTCCCTCTTTGAACCAGGTAAAGTGTGCTGACAGTGCACCAGGGGACCGAGGGACGCGAGGCGAATTTGAAGCTCGCATGGTTCGACCACTGGGCGACGATGGCTGGGGCAGCGGAGGCAGAGGGGGCAACAAGGGCGGCGGTTTAAGGCGCGTCGGACTCGGACTAGAGGGATACCGTGTGTGCCATCCTTGCGAAGACCGAGGACTACCAAGTGACTCGTGCCTAACGAGGGTCTCTGTGTCGCGCAACGGCCAGCTGTCGTCCGCAGCCTCGATCTCGTCTAGTCGAACAAACTGACCTCCACTTGAGCCGTCGCCTTGGCTCGATTTCACCGAGTACTGCTGCGGAGAGTACTGGTCACGAGAGCCGCCACTGTTTGGCTTGGATCGTGAAGAGCCGTATGTATATCCCGTTGGCTTCTTGAAGAAAGCGGCCCATATCCGCTTGCACAGCGCTCGTATTCCCGGCATGCACGAACACATGATTCCAATGTCAATTTCCAGCAAACTCCAGACCCCAACCGGGACAAAGTCCTCTGTTTTCATTAGCACTGCCCTGGTACAGTCGTGGGACATACTGGTTGGGTTCATCGTGGTGTTGAATCCTACTGCCTCTACCAGTCGAAGAATGCTGATGACGGTCACTCTACTTCCATTAGCCTTGTACGGAACAAAAAGGGCCAACATACACAATCCCGACGGCAAACATGGCGCACATCCCGATGCGCTTTTCAAGTGACATGTGCAATTTGAAGAGGATCGGCATTGGTATAGCAATAACCACCACGTCCATGACGATGTTGATGATGGCATGGGCAAGCAGCAGCGCATTATGACTAGTGCAATGCCCTTCATGCTCCCCGTCCCATCTGTTCCAGAAATGGTTGATTGGTTTACAGGAAAACAATTGCGAGAATAGGCTGGCCAGGCTCCAGGCAACAGTGACCCCGAGTGCTATGTGAACCGCCAGTCGCAGGCCCTTGTTGGGGAAGAGCCGCAGATACAGCAGCAGCATTGAGCACTTGATGACGCCAACACATACGCAATACAGGTTCTCTTCAACGAAGAATAGCTACCCATTGTTAGCAAAGAAGGCGATTCTGGGTATTCTCGCTTACCTTGACTGTCTTGCTGATGTCATGGAACGGAATCGTCCAAATGTCCCTTCCCAAACCATACGTCTTCACTATATGACATTAGTGGCGCGCATTGGTCAGGCATGAGTACCTACGTGGAAATCCAACACCAGCAATAGCAACGGCAACAAACTAAACCAGTTAGTTCAAGTATTTGTCTGAGATCTGGAGCCACCTACGAGAGAAGCCACAATGGTATAGTCATCCAGACCTAGTTGTCCGCCCACCACTCGGCTCGTCACTCGCAGCGCAACCGCAACAATTGCGACAATGATTCCGACCAGATTGACAATCGGATACACACGCGTGTCGTCGCTTGTGGGGTAGGCGCAGGTTGTGTAGGAGAAGTTCTGGGCCGCTGCGCTTGTTAGCAGCTTGATCAACATTCCTGAACCATCACACACTCAGGGCTTCTTTGATTGTGCAGCTTCCGGCAATGCATGGTTCAAGCTGCGCGTTCAATTGTGTGTCCGCGCATATGCAATCAAAATCTGTTAATGCGCATGTCGAGTTGCTGATGGCTCCGAGGAGGCACGTCAGCTGTTGTCAATCAGCGTACGCCCGTCAACAGCCGCAGGATACCCACCGCACAACTTGGAAGGTTGTCCATTGTATGAGCAGACACTACATCAGGGGTCGAAGCAAGTCGCAACGAACATTGGTGTGCCAACCCAGGAGTTCAGGCAGATATATGACCTGCGTCGAAAGGAAACCTGGGGAAGTGGGGGACACCATCCTACATGATCGCAGGAATCCTTTCTCCGGGGCTGATCTCGGCAGGAGAAATTGCCAGAGCGCAATCGATTGGAAGCGTACTTGGCTACCCTACGCCTCTGTGACCAGGCATGACATTCTACCTCGAACGGTCGAGATCGCACCACACAGATGAACAAGTGGGCTGGGTTTCTGACACCTGAATGATGACTCGCCGACACCGATAAGGAATCCTGCTCGTGAATGCTGACTGGTGAGACGCTCAATGTGTCGGGCCGAGGGTTTGGCTGGGGTTGGCGAGGTCTGTGCGGATTCTTTATCTTCTCTTCTCCCTTGGAGCTTCCGCACGATGATGGCCGCCTTTTCGAAGTCTATCATGCGTCGGGCTGCAGTTTGAGTTGTACGACAAACAAGCAGTTCCAGATGTTCCATCCCTAGCGGAATACACTAAGCAGCAGTTCCAACTTCATCGCCTATTCCCGTGATCCAATCCGATCCTTCAATTTCCACCCGAGTCAAAGGATGGCAGCCGCAGAGACTCGAGTCTATGTTTGCAGGACAGAGTTCACTAGCCTGTCCCAGGATTATGAGTCCTTTTGCTTCGTGTCGCGCATCCAATTGGCCTGTTGAGGGCTCTCTCCTGCATTTATCTCACTGGTAGACCGGAACAGACGACAGCAGATGCGCGAAATCTTCCTCCGGGGTTTGATAACGTGTTTCCTGATCGTGGCAAACATCAACCCAGATATCTCACGTCCTGCCATGAGTTCTCTCCAGCCTTAATTCAACATACCGCGTTGACTCACCTGCGTAGTGTTTTTTTCTCCCCACTGTCACTTGCCATCCCACATACCCCTCCAGTTGAAACATGATAGATGAGCATCCATCCCATCCCCTCCGCATCAACCAGCATAGTCCACTTGCAAACCAAGACCCCCGTTTCACCTGGGCAGCATTCCTGGAACTCCTTTGATGCGGGGTAATCCACCCCTGGCAGGTCAGCCAATGAGAATCCAAGCCCTGCTGCCATGCAGCGGCACCGAAGAGCCGAGCGAGGTCGCCCAGCCTCCACCCCTAGCGCGCCGTTGAAAACTCTGTTCTTGGAGCTTTGACAATCGACAATTGACGATATGACAATATGACAGTTGGTGGCGAGCTGAGAGAACGAACAGCCTTGGTGGTTGAGTCCTAGTGCTTGTGGTGGGAAAGGTGGGTGGTATCATTGGAAATTTTCACGTGTCAATCTCGACTCGTACAGCGCAGAGCACTCACCTCGTAGAGAAATCAAGAGTTAAATATAGAAAGTAGGTTGGACACCACTTGTGTAGATTCCGAACATATGGCAACTGGTACTCGGATGTTCATCGTTTTTCGAGTTCACCTGATGCACGCTTCCAGCGAGCAAAACAATCATCTATGGTAACTCTAAACTATCCATTTCACCTGCCACCTTCCTTGTCTAGAGAAGCCAACTTGTATATCGCGTGATCATCGTAGCTGAATGCGCTTGTGGGAGACTCGATAATCACTGAACGCTGCCCTCCTCTCGGTAATCTCTCTTCAACACAGCGCCTCCAACTAAGAGTCGGAATAAAGCTGTGACTCTTAATTACCCTCTGTAGAATGGGTATATATCTTGAGCAAATCTGTATTCTATTCTAAGGCGCCTACGCTCCTCTTGATTAAATGATCTTCGACGTTAAGTACATAGCATGACTGCCTTGCCTCTGGCATCAGCGGAGATATATATTTTCGGACACTGCAGGGAAGCAACCCGACCGTTCATCCAAAACCATAAACAACGCAGCAAATCCTTCTAAGTACAGTACAGCACAGTACAGTAATAGGATCAGCCTCAGCACCTTACATTTTCTATCCTAGAAACTATAATTGATGTTGCCCTTCCATAGGATAGATTTCTTCGTGACGGTACTTTTGTTCCTCTCTGGTGAGCCCTATGATGGATCGATCGTGGTAATCGCATCTACTTATGATGGATCTTGATCTTATCTCGATGGCGATTTCGATCATGATCTCGATTCTGGCCCCGAGATTCCAGTAGTATTACCCACACACACAGATTCAAAATCTCGGATCTCTAGCAGCCAGCTTGATCGGAGATCTACCAACGAACCGTGTCGCAGCAATTGCAACGAAGCGTCTGAAACCAGGGCGAAAAGAAAGCTAGAGGGTGGAAAACAGGGGAAACGAGAAGAGCGTTTCAACACGGGATTTCGCGGATAGAATGGAACGAAACTTGGTATGGATTGCATGGAGCTTAAAGGTTTAGATCATAGTCTACCTCTGTTTGCTCTGTTGGAAGCCATACGTAGGGAGTCACGAGCATAGATTCAGAGTCATACGCATGCTCAATGCGCAGGTTTTGGCATTATGTATCGCATTGATTCTTCAAATGGAGCTATAGAACCAGTTTGCGGCTGTTGACTGGATACTGAGGGGGTCACTGATCCTTATGGCTCCAGAAAAAAGAGTCCATGCAGGTGGGTCGCACGTGTACAATTCTGTTCGTCAAATGGGCAGAGCTGGGAAGGATCAGGGAGATTGTAAGTTAGAGGAACTACCGTAGGGCCCGGGGGATGCTCAGGTGCATTGTTCAGGCAGGACTAGTGCTCCCTCCAAAAGTGGGGATTCCTGAGTGACGAGAGTACTGTGCAAGTCTTCTGATCTGGCAACCCGAAACACGGGATTAGAACTCGAATCTATTTGCAGTACACATAGAATATTGCCAGAGAACAAAGCCATTTACAGAATACGACAGAGAATGAAAAAGGCAGAAGCTCGAACTCCTCTGCTCCCATTTTTCAGTCTTGAACTACTCACGCAGGGGTAGCCGCTAGCGAGTCATATCTTTTCCCGAAGGGGAAAGTAGGGTTCCACGGGTCCGGTCCGAAATTGCCTAGACTCTCGCTTGAGAAAACAATGGGATGGTTGGTAGTTCTACGCCGGAGTAACTTCTCAGGAGTTAGTGAGCCAACATGGTTGCTTTGTGGTAGGAAACACCGAGTCTAGGCACGGCAGAGCTATTTGCAACGGCTGTTTCACGCTTGTCGCATTGGGAGCATGCTTGACAGTGCGGAATCATGATCATCATGGTGGCGGTGGCTAGACGAGGCGGCGGATAGCGGCGCGGGAGGGAGGCACAACGGTCATGGTGGGTTTCTCGCTACCAAAGTCCAGCGTTGAGCTGGAATCTTGAATCTTGACTAGGTTATTCTGCTGCCTCACTCTCCAGACGGCAGACGCGGTATGCCTGCTTGCGCTTGGACCCTCGCAAGCCGTTGGTGGATACTATTCTGTCACTGACTTCTCATGTAAAGATGGCTTGTCATTCCTCAGTCAGGGGTCCAGCCGCCGCAGGACGGGATAATGGTATGCGGTTGGGTATTGAGCAGAAACCTATTTTTACATACGCCATACAATGCTATTGTTCAACACTAGACAAAAGAAAAGTTTGCGCAATCATCGCTGTCTATCCTCAACCGCCCACTCCTGCTTCACCGTAATCCCCCCATTTAGATTTAGATTCCCATTCTCCCTCCGCTGACTCGTCGCCCTGCCAACGCCCCTCTCCATCCGCTCCAAACTCTCCTGACTCCCATTACTCTCCCCGTCCAACCCACTCTGCTGCACCGAGATCCCCGCGTAGTGCTTCGGCCCCATCGGTCGCAGCCACAGCTGACTCGTATCGTCGTCGAGTGGCTGGAACCCATCGTCCCCCGTGTTCTGTTTCCCCGCGGACTTGGAGAGGGATTTCACGGGTGTGCGGCCCGTTGCGTTGGGCGTTGTTGTTGTTCGGCCGAGGAGCGGGCGCATCATGGGGATGCAGGCGAGGATCACGGCGAGGCAGGGCTCGATGCCGCTGAAGATGTTTGCCTTGGGCATGGTGTAGGTGATGTCTGCGAAGTCCATGGTGGAGAGGACGGAGATGCGGAGGGCGGAGATGACGCAGGTTCTAGATGGATTGTTAGTACTTGAGCCAAAAGATGGAAGGGTAACTAGACGTACACAACACCAAGACCAAAGACCGCAATCAGCGTGACCTTCTTGTAGGTTGCCATCTGCAGCTTGTAGAGCGAGGGCATTGGGAGGCCAAGCACAATCACGTCGGTTACCAAGTTGATGACACCCGTTACTGTGAATGATGTGACCTGGTTACCGCACTTTCCTCCAGGAATTGTCTTATCCCAGTTGAAGGCGAAAGGTGTGCAGATGAGACAGCCGGCGAGAATGGTCGCAATGGCCCACGCGACAATCAGAGCCATCGTCGCCCACGAGCTCCAGATAAGCCACCGCACGGGGAAGATGCGCAGGTACAGGAACAAGATGGAGATCTTTGTGCAGCTCAGACTGAGCACCCAGAGGAATTGCAGCGGGATGACTAGTGTCGAGAGCTTCGTGACTGGTTCCATACCGTGATCTCTCACGATTGGTATGACATGGTCGTATCCAATGCCGGCTTGGTAGACGCCGGTGATACTGATTGACTGGAGACCGACACTGAAGATCTAGACATTGTTAGAGAGGTTAACGCCACCATCTGACAGACCTACTGCAGCAGCAATAATGAACCAGTCACTCGCAGTCCATTTCTTGTGAGCAAGCTTGTGAGCCAGCAACCGCAGGCAAACAGCGGCGACAGCGAGAAACGCAAATGAAAAGGCAACACCCAGCACGGCGCGCTGCTCGTGCGTCTCAATAGGAAAAATGACGGTCATCGCGATCGAGATTGCACTGGAGGATCTAGCTACTGACTCGATCGCAGGGAAAACGACAGGAGGACGGAGTCTCTTTATTAATTAATCTCATTCTCTCCGCAGGTTTCTTTTTCCGCAGGATGCAGGAGTTGGAGCTCGCCTGAAAAGAGGGATAAGCCGTGCGCTTGTGGAAGTGGCTGTCAGGCTGGCAGGATGGATCTTCTCTGTCTCCATTCTGGCCCATCAGGGGCAATCAGTTGAGAGCTGGCCCGCTTTTCCCGTCTTATGACACTTGCTTTCTGACAGCTGGATTAGTGATTTCTACATGACACAGATCGGCGCGGGGGTGTCGCATGGGTTAAGACATCTGCCAGACGATCTGAAGATATCACAACTCTATTGAGGTGATCAACTCTATCCTGCGTAAGCTTCAGACAGAAATTCTGCAGCCCGACACATCACGTCAAATTCTGCAGTGATAACCGGGTTGCCTAGAAAGCCGCTCCAGCCGTTGGAGACGGGCCCCCACTGGGGGAGCATCTCTTATTCGTCCAGATCTTCGCGCTTATTGCTCTAATATGACATCCGCGACAGTCCGTCGTCTTTAGCGCCTTGTCCTTAAGTCTCGCTGGTTCCCTCGCTGTCTTACCTCGGAGATGAACCGCCTTGTTGCCAGGGCCTAGACGCCTGATTCATGCGGTCAATGCCTTTGTCAAAAAAGGGCAACGCATGGTTGGATGCCTTTGATTCGATTGGCTGGGGATGAGAGAGCTTGCAGCCGTGGAGCAGCAATCTAAACCATGTGGCCTGGTGTCGAATGAACTGCTCGGCATTTCCCCTTACAAGCAGTTCGCTGCACAAACTACTAATTTGACCTGTCGCCCCTCATGGCCAACGGGTGGAATTGACTTGACATTACTGGGATTTGTCACCATGTCGAGTCCTGTCGTCGTGCTCCTTGCTGTAGGAGTCCTCTCGCTCCTCTACGTCGCGACGCGCAAGCCCAGCACCGGCGAGAAACTCCTCAAGCTCCCCCTCATCGGCGACCTGCACAGCTCCTCCATCGAGAAACCGCTGGAGAACTGGGACGAATGGGCAAAGAAAAATGGCCCGATCGCCGTGCCCAAGCTGTTCGGGCTCATCCCCATCGTCGTCCTCAACTCCTACGAAGCCGTCGTCGAGCTCTTCTCCCGGCGCAGCCAATGGTACAGCAACCGCCCGGCCTCGGTGAGCATGGAGATGATCACCGGCGCTGAGCCAGGCCGCTCGCGCTTCACCCTCATGCACGACTACGACGACCACCTCAAGCTGCACCACCGAATCCTCAGCCCTAGCCTGGGGGCCCCAGCAGCTCCCAAATACCAGCCCCTGATGGAGCTGGAGGGAAAACAGCTCGTCTACGACATCATCTCGACCCTCTCCAAGTCACAGTCAGGGAAAACAACCACCGAAGAAATCTACCCGCTCCTCGAACGCACCCAATCCAGCATCATCCTCTCGCTACACTACTCCCTGCGCATCCCCAAATTCGAAGACCACACCCTCCACGAAGTCATCGCCATCCAACAAAAAGTCACCCACCTCGCCGCCAACCCGCAGCTCCCAGACATCCTCCCCTTCCTGCGCCACCTCCCGACCATCCTCTCCCCCTGGCAACAGTACGCGAACAAGCTCTTCGCCGAGCAAGTCGACCTCTACGGCCGCCTCTTCACCCACGGCCGCGACGCCCCCGGCTGGAACGCAACGAAACAAGCCATCGCAACCGCCGAAAAACACGCCCCCGCAACCTCACCCGTCTCCGACCTCGACCTCGCATTCACCCTGGCAACCTCCATCCAAGGCGGCATGGAGACCTCCCCGCGCCAACTCCTCTGGCTCTTCATCGCCGCAATGCAAGACCCCTCATTCATGGCGCGCGCGCACGCACTGCTCGACGCCGTCGTCGGGCGCGACCGCCTCCCCACCTTCGCAGACCGCCCCAACCTGCAATTCATCGACGCAATCACGCACGAATTATTCCGCTGGCGCCCGATCTCCCCAGGCTCGATTCCGCGGCGCGCAGACCACGCGGACGAATTTGCCGGAACGAAAATCGCCAAGGGCGTAACGGTCATGGCGAACGCGTGGGCGATCGGCCGCGACGAGAATGTCTTCGACCCTGCACTCGGCAGTCTCCATGAATTCATCCCCGACCGGTGGCTAAGATCTGACTCTGAGAGTGGCGAGGCGAAATTGCGGACTGACCTGCCTCTTGCGGTGTTTGGGCAGGGGAGGAGGATTTGTCAGGGGAAGCGGGTTGCGACGGATGGGACGTTTATGCTTGTTGCTTGTTTGATTTGGGCGTTTGAGGTTGAGGCGCAGAGTGTGGATCCGTGGAGGATGAAGGTTGTGGGGTTTATGACTATGCCGCCGGAGACCGGGTTCGTGTTGAAGCCACGCGGGCAGTGGGTTGTTGATTTGGTGAGGAGGGAGTGGGAGGGGGCGGAGAAGGGATTGGAGAAGGTTATGGGGGATGGAGTGGATGTTGAGAGGTAGAGTGGTTGTTACTCAGGTTACGTGCTGATGAGATTCATTGAGTTATGTTCTGCATCTTTGGATATGTATCACGTATACGGCAATAGTCGTTTAATAGACCCTATGAGACGGTGCAGCGTGGCATCGTAGCCCTGTTTATCGCCAGCTACTATGTACATAGTAGTCGTGAGGACCCTCGGTTGACAGCGGGTTACCCCCGTACTGCCTCCAAACTAGACCATATCTTAACTTGAACAGCGATCGGGACAGGGTTATAAGAATGACAAGCTCCACCCTGGCAAGGAATGGGGTAACTGGTTTCTGCACCGGGGGAAGTGGTATCTATTCTTGTGTGATATAACTAACCCTTCTTACTCTGTAATAACAGTCAAAAAGCACGACCATCAGCACTTAAACCACCCCAGTGTATCAGTACGCTATGATCTCAATAAATATCCCAAAATGCGGAGAAAATCTAGATTGAGTTGCGGGGAACAGTGTCTATAGTATCTCGTGGCGCAGAAAGTGGACATGTCAGGCTGGTTGCCCTGACGCTTGGCCTTCAATGGAGTTAAACAGGGACAAATGCTCCGGAAATTTGTGGTCTGCAGGAGAGTGGTCATCGACCTACCTCGCAAAAGAAGCCTACTCGATGGGTTTTAGCCATAAACGGACCCCTACACAGGGCGGGAGCAGGTAAGCACATTCCGCCACGGCTTGAATTATCATAACTAGAACAACAGGACCCGTGGAGCTAATGCTGAGAATGCTTGCTACTACTGGATCAATAGCTGTATTTCCATTTTAGAAGTGTTTATGGAGAGTGTTTGTTTTTATCTCCTTGTGTGCTTCTCGCTATGATTCACATCTTAAATACCTTTCATACTACTATTTAGTCAGGACTTAGGTATACCAGCAAGCTTCAATGCCTGAACTTATTAGCTGATTACACGCTTTCTAGATATGCAGTCTTACATAATATCTCCCAAGGGGCGTACAAAGCGCGGCGTTGCCCTCGGGATGCAATATCCCCGCATTCTTTTGATTAAGGATTGTGGTTACTCAAAACGTATATACATAGTACCATGAACTATCCTATCATCCTATATCCTGATGGTGTTCAGCGATCCATGATCGCCTTCGGTTCTTCCGGACTCATCTGTCGCGACTCTGGCAACGACACCACCGTTTCGAAAACCCCCTTTCGGCATGACTTGAGCAAATGCAGCGAAAACACCATCAAGTCCATGCGTGAAGAAGAGGCCTTCTGATCAGCGTGCATCGAACGGGAAAAACAAATTTACAAAACTCTCCCAAAACACACCGATATCGTTGAATGCCTCGGAATATCAGACACCGGGATTCACCTCCCATATATGCGAAACGGAAACCTGCGAGATTATATCAGAATAAACCACGCTCAACTAGATGACCAAATCAAGGAGACATGGGTGCAGAGCGCTATTCGCGCGGTTGACTTTATACATCGTTTTTCTGTTGTGTATGGCGATATCAGTGCGCGGAACTTTCTCGTCGCGGACGATCTCTCGATTAAGCTTTGCGACTTTGCGGGCTCTGGGATTGGGGATGCGCCTGCATTTATTTCGGAAGGGGATCGGTATCGAAAGGCGCTGGATGAGCCTCGCTCGGTCCAGACGGACTTGTTTGCTCTTGGTTGCCTCATCTTTGAGATTGTGGTTGGGGAACGACCGTATGAGGAAATTGGTGATGAGGACTGGGAGGTGGTGGAGGGGACTACGAACGTGGTATTTTCCCTCATACCGAGGCCCTCAAGTATGGAAGTGTTATTTATAAATGCTGGACGTCTCAGTATATTGCCGCCCATGAGATCCTTCTAGATATTGAGACTGCTGCATGATCATCGGTCTGGCCGGGAAACAGGGGCGGGAGTATGGTCGTCTGCTTCGCTGAACTACCCAGTGTATGCTTGCCCAAATACGGCTAGGAATTTCGCAATATGTTCTGTTGTAGTTTGTGTTTACTCGTCCATAGGTAAACCTTCATACTTCGCAAAGAGTACTATTGGAATCCTTTGGCTTTAGTTCGGTTCTTGTCCCAATGCCTCTTTGGCCTGGAAGCATTATTTGTAGCCGGACGTTTATGCGGTGGTCTTTGTACACGACCCCACTGTAGAGCCCAAAAAATAAGACATTGGTTAGACGAGCACTATCATAATATTTCTTCCGAGATTGTTAGATCTGTGAACGGCGAACGGCTATCCCTTGGTTCCAGAATAGGTCTTAGCAACCATCCGACGCACAATGCCAACACCTAAAAGCACCGTAGATTACTATCCCCCGCAATCCCAGTAGCTACTGCAGACTGCGGAGAAAATCAGATCGAATTGCGGGGAACAGGGGGTATTTCGTGGCGCGGGAATGTGGACATCTCGGGTCGATCTCCGGTTCGGTTCGGCTGCCTCCCTGCAGGTGGAGTCTTATCTTCAACGAAGTTAAGCGGGGAGATTCACTGTGTCGTATATAAGCATGAAATACCGACAAGGGGGCTGAACTTGATCTGTCTACTCCGCGAAACGAACTATAACCTCAATCATGGACAAACTCGGGCTATACGCCGCCATCGCGGTAGCCCTCTGGTTCGCACAGGTGAGCATCCACCCGAGAACACGAAATCGAAATCGAAATCGAAATCAAAAGCCTACCCCATTTCCCCAGCCAAAGAGCAACCCAAAGACTCTAAGTACCAACTGAGTTAATATACCACCAGCTCCTCTACAAAACTCTAACCTCCCCCCTGCGCTACCTCCCAGGGCCATTCTACACCCTCCTCACGCGCCTCCCGCTCAAACTCTCCATCATAACCGGCCAACGAGTCCATTTCATCCACGCCCTGCACAAGCAACATGGTCGAATCGTCCGCATCAGCCCTTCCGAAATCTCTATTTCTAGCCTTCCAGAGTTCAAAGAAATCCACCGGTCCGGATCCGGGTATCTCAAGACAAAGTGGTACCAGGCGCTGGTTATGGGCGCTGTTCCGGGAGTTTTCGCCATGAGGGATGTGAGAGACCATGCGGCGAGACGGAGGTTATTAGCACGGGCGTTTTCAAAGAGTGAATTAAGGGAGGTGTGGGAGGGGGTTGTTAGGGTGAAGGTAAGGGTTGCGGTGCAGAAGATGAAGGGGGAGATGGATAGAAGAGAAGGGAGGTGTGATGTGTTGAAGTGGTGGACATTCCTGGCGACCGATGTCGCAGGGCATTTGATGTTTGGGGAGGATTTCGGCATGGTGGAGTTGGGGGTGGTATGTTCTCTTTCTTTCTTTTCCTTTCCCCTTATCAAATACAGGAAATGTGAAGGGTGAACTGACAGGTGTAGAAAAACGAATACATCCACGTCCTTGAATCGACGATGAAAGGCTCCGGAATCAACGCCGAACTCCCGCTTATTGGGTTCCTAGGTCGCCATATCCCTATTGCTTCGGTGAGAGCCATGTTTCGGGCGAGTGACTACCTAGCATCGTACGGCCGGCGCGCAGTCACAAACGCCCGGACGACCAGCGAGTCGAGCCGGAATATCTTCTCGGGAATGATCTATGCGTCTGAGAAGTCCGACACCGGACTCAGCGAGATCGATATTGTAACCGAAGCCGGGAATTTGATTGTTGCAGGCTCGGATACGACGGCCGTGACGTTGACGTATCTTGTCTATGCTGTTTTAAGCCAGCCTCGGCTGCAAAGGGAGCTTGAAGACGAGCTTCGGGGTCTGGAGGAGGGGTATGATGATGCTACCTTGGAGACATTGCCACTTCTTAACGCGGTGATTAAAGAGACGCTGAGACTATACGGCGCTGCGCCTGGCTCTCTACCGCGGGATATCCCCGAAGGAGGCGCGACGTTGGCTGGCTACTATGTCCCCGAGGGGGTCACCGTGAGTACCCAGAGCTACACGATTCATCGGGACCCGGAAATTTATCCTGATTCTGAGGTTTTCGATGCATCCAGATGGCTTGGTGAGAGTGAAAAGAGTGCTAAGGCCGGACAGCTGGCCTACTCGCCTTTCGGGGCTGGCTCAAGGATCTGTCTTGGGATTCACTTAGCGTATATGGAGCTGAGACTTGCGGCTGCGGAGTTCTTTAGAGAGTGTCGCGGTGTTAAACTGGCGCCGAGTGTCACTAAAGAGAGCATGGCGTTTGAGAATTACTTTCTGATTGCCCCTAGGGGACATAAGTGTGAAGTTGTCAAGGGTAGGGTGTGAGAGCATACAGAGTGGCTGAGCGGTCTTTCATGGTTGGATCTATGATATTTCAGCAAAATTGGGAGACACACCGGGCATGTCATATCGTTGCCTCGTCATTGTATATCTTCTGGTAACGGGCAGAACTATATATTTGTTATCAGAAGGCATGATGGCCATCATATATGCGGTAGTAAAATGGAGCAGAAAGAAGCTTGTAGATCATTCTCGGAGCCTTTGCTTCTCCATACATGTTAACGACTAACTTTCATGATCATTACACAGCCCCCCAGAACTAGGTAGACTCGAGACAGCCCACAGTAGATTATTAGATGTAGGGTGATAATGGAGCCGATGCCCAAGCTGGCCAATCGGAGCGAGAGGAGCTGGGTAAACTTCGTCTGTCCACCAATAGGATCACTTATAAGACGAATAGGACGATGCTTCCACAAATCCCCATTGGTGACGCCGTTGCACTTTTCTAGCCAAAGGTAAGGTCGAGGGGAATCCATTGCAGGTAGCCTCTGATGCATTCATCCTGCTATGATGGTTCGGATGTGATCTGTGCATTTTCTGTAGGCGACGGATAACAAGCGCTTCCTGGAGCAGAGGCAGCTGATCACTGGGCGATTTGCATCAGCATTCTACTGAGGAATGAGGGAATTGCGGCTTGAGACGCTCAAAGTCACTGCCAAAGCGATAGAGACGTTCCAGATTCTCATGACTCAGGAATAGAAGTGCTGAAGGTTGGAGGGGTGCCGAATCCTGATGTGCCATTGGGTGGAGCAGATTGACCAATCGGAGCACCTGGAGCGAAGTGCTCGAGTATATCGGCAGATATCATCGCGCAATGGCTCCGTCTTGAGGTATATAAAGGCTGCGCAACACAAGTATAGCTGCTGAAGCAAGAAATCTAAAGAAAGAACTCCAGGTTTCCTACCATAGCAATCATGCCCACCCACACCGTCTTTCGCCTCCCCACCCGCAACACCATCGAGGACATCGTCTCTCTGAACGAAGAAATCCCCACCCCAAGCAAACACGAAGTCCTCATACAAGTCCGCTCCGTCTCCCTCAACTCCCGCGACATCCAAATCGCCACCTCCGCGTACCCCGCCTACGTGAAAGAAAACCCGATCCCCTGCTCCGACGCCGCAGGCGACATCGTCGGCATCGGTGACGGCGTGCGCGGGTTCGAAATCGGAGACCGCGTCGTCGTCTCCTTCGATATTGCGCACCAGTATGGTCCGCAAAAGGACTTCCTTACCTGTCAAGGCGGTGGTGTTGATGGTGTGTTGGCGGAGTATATTGCGCGGCCGGCGAGCGCGGTCGTGAAGGTTCCGAAGACTGCGGTGCAGAGCTATGCGGAGTTGGCGGCGTTGGTGTGTACAGGAACAACGTCGTGGAATGCGCTTTATGGGAATGTGGCGTTGAAGCCCGGGCAGACGGTGCTTGTTCAAGGTTTGTCCTTCTTGTAGATATCTTGCTTGGTTGGGTGGCTGATGGTTTTCGTGTTAGGTACTGGAGGTGTGTCGATGACGGCCCTGGTGCTGGCTAAAGCGGCCGGCGCAAAGACTATTGTGACTTCGTCGAGCGAGGAGAAGCTTGACTTTGTGAAGTCGAAACTGCAGCCTGATTACTGTATCAACTATCGCACGACTCCGGATTGGGCGGCCAAGGCACTCGAACTCACTAACGGGAAGGGCGTCGATCATATTATCGAGATTGGAGGCATTGGCACAATCGAGCAGAGTATCAATGCGATTGCGCCGGGGGGTGTGATTAGTGTGGTTGGCTATCTTGCTACCTGCGAGCCGGCAAGTAGACCCGACGTGCCCTTGCTGTCACTGTTGAAGAATTGCGTGGTGAGGGGTGTGTTGATTGGGCCCCGTTGCATGCTCGAAGACCTTGTGACGTTTGTAACAGGGAAGGAATTGAGGTTTTTGATTGAGAAGGAGTATCCATTTACGAGGGAGGGCGTTGTTGAGGCTTATAAGGCGATCCAGGGAGGCAAGCATGTCGGGAAAATCTGTATCTCTTTGGAATAAATGATCAATGGTGTATCACGCATATACAAAAATCAACTCTATCATGGAAATAGACTGTCTCTGCTTCTCTGACTCCGAATCGGCCATGTATAAGGTCTGATTGAGCGTGATGTGGAGCATCTCGGATCGTACGTAGCAAACGAAACCTCATCAGCTGTAAAACTCCGTCTCTCCGTGAAACACAATTCAGCCAGTCTAACCTTCTCACTCCCCCTCCTTCTTTGGCAAATACATCATCCCCACGCTTCCCGGCGCTGTATCCACAAACCCATTCTTCCGATACAACTTCACCCCCGGCGCATCCGCCAAAAGCGTGATATAGGGTCTCCCCTCTGGCGCCCGCTCATAAATAACCTCCAGAAGCCTCTTCAGCACGATGTCTCCTAGTCCCTTCCGCTGATGATCCGGTAAAACCGCCATGTCGGCGATATGGAAGTACCAGCCGCCGTCGCCGATTATCCGGCCCATTGCGACGGGTGTTGAAGTATTTGTTTCTGGGTCGGTGTAGGAAATAAAAAGACCGTACCAACTTCCCGATGGGACTGCGGCGCCTTGTGCGGGGGTTTTGGGGGAGAGGCCCGTGGCGGCGCGGAGGTGGAGGTAGTCATTCAGTGGGGGGTAGCCGGTTTCGAGGGTGTAGTTTGGCGGGAGGGGGCGCTGGGTTGAGTCTGCCATGGTGGAGCCTTTTTGATATATTCGGAATATACAGTTTCAATTTGGAGTTAAGGTATAACTTAGAAAATGGGAATCGCACGGGCAATATATCGCGGAGTTGGAGTAGACTTAGTCATCGTGACAGGAGCTGGCTGTTCCTGGAAGGCGCTGGGGGCCTGGTGCCTACTTGTGTAGCTAGACTGGAGCCTAGCTTTTAATTCTACCGAGACAATCTTCTTGCACCGTCAATTGAGAGCCATAAGCTGAACAACGTACCCCGATAAATGGCACTCCGAGCAGCGCCCCCACTCCGAGAAGAGATCTACTCCGACTGAACTCCGCATAGCTAGTGGTTAGACAGATGTTCAATATGGTGACTACAGGAGCGATTTGGGAATGTGAAGGGATATATATCAAGTTCGGAGCAGACTTCAATTCCGAACTCTAGCCTAGGGCTCTTAAAATGATGCTGACTGCTGACTGACTGACTGTTCAAGGCTGCCTTTCAATGCAAACTCCAAATTGGTGTGATATCCTTAATGCAACCTCACCAACTTGGTCCAGTATTACCGGGAAGATCCTTCTCCCGGCTCCAATCGATGCTTCGCATTGTGCCTTGACCAGTAGGAACTGCCGGAGAATTGATGTTGTGCAACCTCTGGAACAAATACCGGCATGGCACATTACTTGTTCCACGAGGCGGGCACCATGGTGATTCAATGGTTAATGTGCCTTGCCGTTCTGTTCTCCCTTCGCGAGGCTGAACGGATTACAGCGTGGCAGTAATCTGCTGTCTGCTAGTTGATGCTAATGGATGATGAATGCCTCGGCATGACTTTATGATATAAGTAAGACAGGCTGTATTGTACATATAAGAGAGACTGCGCTACTTCGCGATATAGTGATAATGAATCACCAGCCTTGTTCAAGATTGCTCAGTGACAATTGTAGTAAGTAAATAGCTAAGATGTCCATTCAATGGTTATACGACTTCGAGCAAAGAAAAACTCTAGACTTCAAATAGTGCGCGAGGAACAATAAGAGTCGGACAGCAGATCGACAGGCCAGAAATGACAGAAGTCTCTCTTATCTAGCTTCTCTTAACCTGCAGCGCACAGCCCCGAATGCATGGTTCATGCATCTGCATTGAACGGATCTTGCCACAAGGCTGGCTGTTCGGCCTATTTATAGGCTCAATGTAGTTCTTTTAGACACGAAATTCCCAGAGTTCTTGCATGTTCATCAAGCGCCGTCATCGCCAGTACCGGTGGTTACTCAACCCCCTTGGCTGCCCGTCCCTTATGATTGTCATCTAAAATCCACGATCAACTACCTTCCGTCGCATGAGATGCGAGTTTCATCATGACAGCAGCACAGAATAACCTACACACCCTAACTTCGGCTCACCCCAAACGAAGGATGAAGACCCTGCTAGACCCTCGAAACATCCTGGGGTTCCTCTGGCTCGGACCCGCGCTCACAATTCTTATCCTGAACTTCAACGGCCATATCATCGGCCCCGGCCTGAATGTTTCCAACCGGTGCACCATCAATCCATACGGCTTCGAGGGCGCAGGACTGGAGAGTGATAATGAAGCAAAAAATTGCGACGCTCTTGGGGCCCTCCAGTTCGTTGCCAAGGTCATCGAAGTCTGGTTCGTGTACGTGGCTATAAGCTTCATGTACAATCTTACAGCGCACCTTTACACAAAGGACAACAAGGTCTCAGTTCAGCTGCTTCTAGTCTATACGCAGTTTACCGACGCTCTATATAGCCTAGCACTGCCTTTTAGAATGCGGAATGGGCGGCAGAAGCGGCAAGACCCAAGAGTGCTGCTGCAACACCCTAGCAAACTGAGTGACCGTTTGCTTATATGCTCTTTGATTTTCGCTGCTATCTTCATGTGCCTACTCTGCAACTTCATGGGAGTCGCAACTACTATATTGCTTAGCCCGAGTCTGCAGTGGGTGGATATCAATCAGCAAGGACCGGTTGCGTTTGGTAAAATGCTCTCCTCTGAGCCACCTAGAGCAGCGAATCTGATTATGGGCTGTTCTGAGAGTGACTTGGCGAGTAGGGCATATCAGTGCGCTGCGAGCTTTTATAAAGCCGACTTCATCCAGCTAATTGAGTCTGCTTCACGGCTCTTGGCTGAACGACTCGGGTTGATTCCAGGATTTCGGGAAAATGACATCCTACTACAAGGCGAGGCCACCAACGAGCTTTACAGTACTCCGAAAGAATTTTACCTTGACTCACAATCTATACACTGGTCTCCCATTCGACATGTTTCACCTCATTTGTCGTCTATGGTGCAAGGTTTCTTCGAAGCCACAGACGATTTCGAACACGGGAATTCATCTGAAAAACCGGATTCATCTCACTTTTGCAAATCACTCCAGGTTCAACTGAAGCTCACGGGTCCAGTGATTGGCCAGGTAGGAGAATGCATAGGGTATGAGGGACCAAGAATATTCGACATCTCGACTAACCGGCAGATTCGCTGCTATGAAGGGATGCCAGCGGCCGGAGAAGAGCGCGTTACCAAGTGTATTCGCTGGGGCAGTGAGTGGGCGACAACTCCGCCTCCTCTGCATCTTTTACAATCCTTGGAGGCGGTCATGATTACCACGACGTTGTGGTTAGCGTATACACCACCTCTTCAGCTCGATACATATACAACACCACCTGCTTTGATGATGAAACATGCAACTGGGATCAAATCTTCGCCGATCCTGGAGACCCCTACTTCCTTGGCTTCAATGGGAGCCAGCAGACATTTGAATACTCAAGCCCCGGGTACTCTCCTGGATGGGGTCTTTGGTGCGACAGCGCAGCTTTCCTCAACTTCGCAACTTACGAAATGGACCCTTTTAACTTCGCCTTGTCGCGCAGTAACGTCCATCTGAGGTTGCACCGGTCCTGGCCACGCACGGATAATGCCTATCGCAACCGTGATGCAGCAATCCCCATACATGCTGACTGGACCTTGGCTCCTGGTCGATCAATGCCACGAGTTCCCCGGCCACAGTGCCCAGCACGCGCAGATCCAGTCTCGACTTTATCGCAAGCTACCAAGCGTGTGTGACGAAAGACTCATCCGCCCTGTCTTCTAACTGTTCTACTGGCTTTATACACAGATACGTCGCGATGCAAGCGGCATTCCTGATTCCATACACAAACAAGACCCTGCTCACAGGGTCTGATCGTCGGATCGAGCGCCAGCGTGAACGTGAGAATCCATACACCGCGGGTACCCTAGAGTCATGGGCATCGATTCAACTCTGGAAATACGGTTTCGACGGCTCGGCCCTGAAGAAGCTTGGTGCCATTAACATTGTAGCTGGGATGCTGATTGTCTTGGCCACAACCTTACTATGGATTGAGGCACCCAAATCGCCCACTAATGTGGTGATTTCAGCCTTGTACGAGCCTGCGCCGAAGGTGGGCAAGGGCGATCAGGAAGATGGAGGTCCTTTAATCGTTATATGGTCCCCAAGACAGAGCGACCGGAAAAGCAAATTCAGTTTCTGTCACACCGATTCAAGTTTGCCTCCTTCTGCAGCTATCTCGGGGTTATCCAAGGATAGAAAAGAGACAGCGAATGTGTTTGACGCTGCAGCTGCTTCAACTGTTTGATTTGGCGCAATTTCTATTTCTCATATATGCCTGGTTACTGCTTCATATAGACTGCGATATTTCTATTATGATCGTGCGCCTACGTGTTTGCGTCATTGCTCATCAAAACGGACACAGCACCTTCAATCAGCTAACTGCGTACTCTAGACGTTTCATGTTTCATGTTTGATTTTGAATTACTTGGATCTTTTGAAGCCACAACTACCACGGGTTGATATTCCCTTCGAGCTCCCTCCATAAGCACATCAGTTACTCATATAAAATAAGACCAGCTACACATAACAGGGTTGAAAGCATCCCTATTAGGGCTAAGACTGTCTCGCCGAGTTGAGCAGAAAGCGATGCTGCGGCCCTATAATCTCCGACGTAATTACAGAAGCCAGCGTTCATCATGCATAGCGATGAACATAGACCAATAATACCTTGCCGCTGTCGTAGACTCTGAACGAGTTTCGATATAGATGACGTACGACCTCTCCAGCCCTCGTTGAGGAGCACCGTGGAATGTTTCAGCCTTCCTGTTAAGGTTATCGGCAACATGAAGCTTCCTCAGGTCTTACGTAGAGCGCGGACTTCGGCATCTTTCAGAACGATGACATAGTGACGCGGGCGACTGACACGCTCGGAATGCACGGGGAGAGCTACAACTCTACCTACAGACCGGAATCAACTCCCGACGCAGAGAAAAAGTATGAAATGCCGTCACCGAATATCAAAATTTGCTGATGACGAGCAAGATGTTCCCGTATTTCTTCCTTACTGTCATCTACCTACTCTCAGCTAGCGCTCAGTGCCATCTACGCAGCTCATCTACCAACTCTCGAGTCACTATCTGACTCTCATCTACTCACTGCATATCTTAATCTACTCACTACATATCCTCATCTACCTCCTATCCGAACCAAACCACCAAAACACACCAAGAACCACACCAACCTAACAAGAATGACCCGCCGCATCGCCCTCCGCAACAACGCAACCCGCCACCTCGAAAAGCTCGAATCCCACCTCCCACGATCCCTAGCACAACAATTCCGACGCCTGCAACACCGTACTTTCGGCCTCACAGAACCCGAATGGCTTGCTCTAGAATCCTACCTCCTCACCCGCGAAACCCACATCAGAAACCAACAAACCGACGACTGGCTAAAACGCAAGAGCTAGCAACTCTCCGACGAGATGACATTTGCTATTGGGCCACGGCACAAATGCCTCGCCGCGGAGCGGAAGACTCTGCGGGCTAAGAGGCGCGCGTGGCAAGATGCACACCCGCGTGTGCGCGAGTTTGAGAAGCTGGAAGAGGCAGGAAAGAAGGCGGAGGAGGTTCTTGGTGAGACGGCTGTTTGGCGGGGGGTGGTTTCGACGGAGGAGAGATTTGAGTGGCTTACGCCGGAGATGCGCAAACTGTGTAGGAAGGCTGGCGGGTGCTGTGGAAGGAAGTGTGGGTGTTGTGAGAGGGTTTGGAGGAGGGATCAGGGGGAGATTCAGCGGGAGGGGCATTGTACGGGTGCTTGTTGGTGTTGTCAGAGGTAGTATAAGAAGTCAGAGGAGGAGTTAGTGTCTTGTCTGGATAGGTTTGATCAGCTGAGGTTTAGTGACCCTGCTGTACGGCGGAGTCGGGATGCGAGGAGGCTGTTGAGGGCTTGTGCCTGGCAGTAGGCGTTGCAGGCTGCATTATCACGCTCTTGACTGGCCTTTGCTCTCTTTGCCAACATATGTACAATTTCTCGATGTGTAAACTTTGTATACTGCTCTTGTACTCATGTACTACACGGTCGCCTCAGTTATGAAATGCCCTTATGATGCAGATGTTGTTGATTGAAATCGCTTGAAGACAGGAGCCCAACCAATGGAGTCTCCGTTGTGAGGCGTACTCCTCGCAATCTTCTAATCTGAAATCAAGTCCGTAAAAGCCAAATCTCAAGTGAAAGATCTTTCAACCTTCTCATATTCCTCGACCGAGCCATCCCATTCTTCACCCCTGAAGCCTCCAATCCGTGCATACACCTCAAGCAGCGCCTCAAGGTCTGCCTTTCCGAACCCCAAACTAGCTGGCTGCACATCAAAACGGCGTACGCATTACAATCTCAAACGGAAGTTCAGCACCAATAGCAACAGCAGCCTCCAACCCACTCCGAACGCATGCTTCAAGTAGAGGAAGCCCCGCAGAGGCATACCCTCCTGCAAGGTATATGCCGTCTGTTCCGTTCTTCCAGGCCCTCGTACTATTCGAGGTCACCTTGCTGAATACATCAAGTAGCAGATCATGAGATCTTGGAGTCGGGAGAGGACGAGTTAGGTAGAGGACTTCGTCGTGGGTTTCTTCTGTATCGAATTCATCTGGTAGACACGGGGAGACGGTTACATCCAGCCCTGCGGGGTGGTGGTGCATGGAGTGCGTGACGTGGCCCAGAGTGGGATCTTTACGAGTGGTGAGGACAAGAGGCTCGCTTGAACCCTGAACAAAGGCCTCCTGTTTGGATTTGGTGGAGCTGTCTGACTTGGAGACAGTGATCCGAACGCGGCCTTCGTTGAGACTAGACGCAATTTCACCTATAGCTGGATGTAGCTTTCCTGTTTGCTTTGCACTTGTGGCTAGGATAATGTGGTCGAATGTTAAGGTCTGTGCTTGCATGTTTATGTTCGTGTTCCCAAGCTCACTGTAGGTCACAATAACCTTGCCTTTATGAGGGGTGACGGAGTGGACCTCGGTTTGGAGCATCTCGTGAATTCCCGCAGTAAGACGATCTTGAAGCCCTTGCATGTCTGTCACCGTGCGATGATGAGCACCGAATGTACGCTTTCTGTAATCGGCGATATAGGCTGCTGGGCATTCGCGAAGGTCGGCATGGCTGCATGTTGAGACACTAGCGAAAAGAGGGAGAAGATACCAGTCCAGGAAAATATCTGGTAGATGGATCCGTTGAGCGTACTGGTCTAGGGACTCGGTGGTATGGACATCTGAGCTGAGACCTTTTGCATGCGGAGGAAACAGAAACACGGCGATGGTGTACCAGATATAACATAAGAAGACATAGATATTCATCAGCAGATCGTTCTGGAGACAAGGGATGACACGATGGAAATTCGAGAAGAATTGGAAGTATCGGTCGGGGCCGTTACTGAAAGTATAGTGGAAGCGGTGGATTGTTGTTTGTATATTGAGGTAGTTGAGGACTTGGAACAGGTTTGCGTAGTATCCTCCAGAGAAGGTTCGCATCGGTATGTCGACGGAGGGTTTGTCGTTGGGTTGTCCGGTGGCATGGCGGGCAAGGGTAAGGTGGTCATGCTATAATACGGCAAGTCCAAGTCAGTTTGGTTGCCTAGCATGGACAGAAGAAGGGAGAGAGTAGTACTTTCTCGAAGACCGTCACCTCGTACCCAGACTCTAGCAAGGCCCAGGCAGCAAACAGGCCTGCTGGGCCACTTCCGACAATAGCAACTGTGCCCTTGTCTTTGCTAATGGAGGCTGGCATGGTAGTATTCGGTATTTGAAGTTTGCCAAAGATCAGGAATAAGACGCAAATGGTATGCTGTTTGACTACACCGGTGGACTGGATTGGAAGACAACTTATACTACACTCATCGCCAGACTTGGCCGTGGCACGCTTGGTGATCTGATGGTTGTGCTTGATAATCCGTATACATCAAACCTCCTGCACATCTTCGCACTCTCGTGGCTAGTGAGCAAGAGTGCTTGACCTATCAGACACCAATGATGCAGTAGGCCTAACGGAGGCGTATCCTGATTCAGACACGAGCAAGAAGTCGTACTCCAACAGGAATGCTATTCATACAAAATTCATAGAACCGTACTGGTACTGGGCTCTACATCCCTGTCAATGGATTCGTGGCTGAGGACGGTCGATCAGCTAGGAAGGCCTAATAGGCAAACTATTGCTCTTGCTGAAGCAGTACCATCCGCAGTCGACTATCGTATGGCTTCCTCCAAACGACATAGCTGGTGAGGTTTGGGCCGGCTAGCCTTATACCATATAGGGTTTTTCAATGGTCAGACATGAATTATGTGCTCATGCTGTTCGTTTGTACGAACCTGCGGACTCTAGGCCGGAAGGCCTGGATGGTACCATCAAAACGCAAGTAGAGGAAAAACACAAGAAGGCAAACTGATTTAATGTTCCTATTGTGATGCTTTTGTTAAACCAATATTACCCTTGAGTCCCGCGCTTGAAGACACTGAACAGAAACTGCATAAGACCCAAAGTATGCAACACCTTGTCCTCTGGCGCCCGTATCCCTGAATAACAAGAGAAAAGACACGGAAGAAAGACTGGAAAATCCTGAAGGATTCTGCTTATCTGATGTCCGTTCAGCTCACTTCTCCTCATTTTCAGAATGACAGCGGGTTCCTCCGCAAATGTATGTGAGACCAGGGCCTTAGGCCCCCGACACCCTCCGAAACCATGAGATTCTGAGGATTCCGGACTGCCGACATGTGTTGGCTTTGGCTAGACCGCGCATATCACTACGCGTGTGCGTTCATGCTGATATCAAGCCACCGAGTGGCACCTGACTATCAAGTATTCCTGGTGCAGCATCTGTCCGACTAAACCCGAATCTCTCTCTCTTTCGTTTGCGATGGGCGCCCGGGCCTTCTCCATCTACCCCAAGTTCAGGACCTCAACAACCGTTTCCATCCTCAACCGATGACCTGTTCTGCATCAATCCTCTTCATCTCCATCCAAACCTCTAGGCTCATCTTCCATTCAAACCATGCTTCCTTATCCTTGCCCTTCGATGCCACCTTAATCCCCACCGCGAAGCCACCGTCACGCTCAACACGACTCCCACCCCATGCCCCATGCCCTAGGGGCAAAAATAAACAAAGAAGCCCGGGTAGGTTAACCAACGTCCCAATGTCAAATATTTCCTTTCAAGTTCATCCTTGGGCGTAACGCTAAGAAACAAGATAGTTCCCCTCATCTCATTGCCTTGTTACTGCAAACGAGTAGCCCAGGCATGCATCACGACTCACCTTTTATGCCGCTTTATTTACTTTCACCATATTTTCTATTGGATGGTCCATCTGGGCATTGACGTGGTTGTCCATGGCTTTCCCAATCCCGCTCGCTGTCCGCATCCCAGATCCTCAAACTGACGCGTTCTGCCTCCCTCCATTTCTATTTCACCCATACCTCCTTACACTTAACCTTCACTTCCTCCTCGATCTGCACCGCCAATGCCACTATCTGGCATCACTACCAATACAGCCTCCGCCCCGGGCCCCATGCCCTGGGCCACAGGGGTAAAAAAATAAAGAAGCCTAAGTAAGTCAAGCGGTACCCTGATATCAAACATACCCTTGATACAAGGCTAACCAATGGAATTGCAACTAGCGGCTCCCTGTGGCGAAGAGGAGATGCTCCTTTTCCAGCACCACCTTGCCAAAGGATACATCGTCACTTCACCAGACCACGAAGGAATCGAAGCGGCAATTGGTGCTGGACGTCCGGCGGGAACCACGTCTTTGTTTGCGATGCGGATACAAAAGACGAAGAATGGCAGGGTCAAGCGTGATGACCCGCCCTGTCATGCCTCTTTTGCTGACTTTCACAATATTCTCAGTTGGATGGTTCACGGGTGACGACCCAACCTGATTTTTGAGCCCATAGTGCTTATTTTTGCATGCTTCTTTGTGGGGTGCTTCATCTGGGCCTCAGAGGTGTTGGCGGCGGTGTGCCCTGACAGTACTAAGCCCCGCACCTCTTGTTCCTTATGTATAGCTCTAGATAGCTTTAACTCCAATGTATTCATTCATTCTTGGTTTTTTCCACTCTCGTCCCGCGTAGGCGCCGACATCAGGTTACATTACCATGGGGGCTGCGCCCCTTTTGGTAAAACCCCCCTACGTGGGCAGTGAGCGCATCTGGTTGCGAAGCGACCTGTGACGTAGAAGGCAGAATCTACTTTATATAGGTAATCACTACAGTGAGCGCTGGCGCTGGTAACACTGCCAGCAAGGATGCCAATGAGACCATTTAATCGGCCATCGAGGGCGTTCAGAAGGGCAGAACGCTGCTAGGAGCAGCTTGATGGGCCTTTTAAGAACTTTGGGAAAACAAAATCCCAGTAGGGCGGTTTCGCTTGTTTTGGGAGGGCGGGGGCAGATGGCATGGAACGAGCCACACGAAGTAATGTATATATTATTATGGAACCACTATATTATTAGTTTTGTCGCTGGTTGGATGGATATTGACATAAAACGAATGCAAGATATACAATATTCCAAACGGACAGTTGGTAAGCAATGAAGAGCATTCCATGATACGACAATGAGATGATTGTGGTGGTTTATCACCGTTCGTATTAGGCACTCAAACAAGAGCTGAGAACTGAATAGGTACCTGCAGGACCTAGACCTTGACCTGGTCGGCGCGTAGAGACAAAAAGCGGGGGTAAGCCTGCGACATAACAACAACGATGATGAATTCAGCAAACGTGACCATCCATCTATCTATGCTAAATGTACCACTATCTTTCTTGGAAGATTGTGCAGAGCTAAGTTGACTACATCTCGACGGACATGCTGAAAGGCTCACGCAAGCTCCCGGTCTAGCATGCAAGGGGTGATTTGCATCTCACACAAGGATTCTCCTAACTGTATATGTTCCACGGACTTGGGCTTGGACGGCTCGTAGGACTCCGACCAGTCAGGATTGCGAGGACGAGAATAAGCGCAGCGAGGATCCAGAGAACAATGGTGAGGATGGTGGTGGTAGCTGGCGCCATCTCGTCAGGTAGGTCCTCAGCGGCAATTCGGTGAAATAGGAGTCGGTAGTAGAGGGAGCGGTATGGCAGTGGATAGACAGACGGGGACGATAGGCATCCCTCGCCTAGCGGGGAACGACAATTGCAGCCGAAGCCTTGGGGATGGTTGAGAGACCCGCGCCATGGTCCCGCCAATGTTGCGCCTTCTGTTTCTGCAGCTGTTCGTGGTGGTCGTGGCATCGGTGGTGGCAGTAGGGCTGGAGGAGGGAGAGGTGGTGGTCGTCCCAGCAAGGGCACCTTTGAATTCACGACGCATCTCCCCTATTTCTCTGGCAACTAAAGGACACCAGCACCTATCAGCAAGCTGCAACTCCAGTGGCCCGGTCGCAAAGACACCCATACATTTTACGTTATCCCCAATCGCCATCAAGTTGACGGTCATTCGCGGGTCCGCGCGGAACTTATAAAACGGCTCAACGGCCATGCCACTAGCGCATAATCGCAAGCATGAAGAGAACGATCTCAGCGCCATATGGCCCGAAAGAAAGGATGAGTGCCCACACCGGGGTAAGCCAATCCTGGCGAGAGAGGTCCGGGGGGTTGACATTTGGCTTGGCGTTGTGTTCCCGCGAACGACATTTCGGCGCCGAGTAATCAGAAAGGAAATCGATCGGAGATGAAACAGGCGATGGTTGATGAGTTGTAAGTCCAAAGGTCGTGGACGCCTCGGGATGCGGTTGTGCCTAGGTACCTGCTCCGATACACCTAGGTGACGTATGATATCTGCCCAGACTGCCTTAACAACCGCATCACACATTCTCGACGGTGCCAGAATTCACATACACCTGGATGACTACATTATGCTGTCTTAATATCTACTTATCAAGCGCTTCCCAAAAACTCATCAACACCCCGCCCACCGTCCCTCGTTCCCACTTCAGAGGAGGCTTCATAACAGCGGTATCCTCGACGGAGTGAGACTCCAACTAGCCACGCTCTCTCAACTCGGTGTTGTTTTTGAATCCTGGTTGGATAATCACGGTACGTGGTCACCCCGGGTAAATGGAGACTAATTAACGCACGCATAGTCTCGAACGACGGACACAACTGAACGGCCGGGGATTCAGCGAACTATTCACACCCAGTCTCCGCAAAATCGTGGCGACGAGAGGGAGTCCACGCGAGGAAGTTCAGATCTGGGATCGACACGGCCATTACGGAGCATACTCCATCGCCGAATCTGCGGCCACAAGCGCGGCAATGACCATCTCGATCGCACTGTTCAATCACACCAAGGGTCTCCAGTCGGGTCCATGCAAAGCGAATCTGGAGAAGGCGTGACAAACTGGTGGATCGGATTCGACGGTGGAGGAGATGCCGAGTTCCGTGCCCTACAAACTATCGGTTGATAGGGTTTTGTCAATAACCTCGGTAGCCAGACTGCGACTTCGTTGTTGGATCGGAATACCTGTTGCGTTCTCCGGGGAACGACTTGAGTTCAGGACGTGACTCATAATCTAGGCGTCAGAATAGCGACATAGAGGGCAACTTCCTTTGAGATACGAAATTTCATTAATCTTAATTACTGTTGTATTGATATTCAGGGTCTCCATGGACCATCCCCGGCCCGGCCGCTTCGTATGTCAGAAACGACACCCGCCCAACCTACAACGTCAATATTGAACGTCAATTGAGCGAGGGAGGATAGATGAAGGATGATACAGACCAAGGCCAGAAGGGTGACAGTATGGAGACTGAGAGGGATACCGCGACCCTATGCTAGTAGTACCGGTTGTGTCCATAGTGGACGTCATCCATGTCACTGTAAAGTTCGAAGCCGCAGGGCCCCAGAAAATTCCTCCATGCCTTCGGCATGAACGTAAATTTACGAAGTGCGTCATGCAGTGCGTCATACAGACTGGAGCCTTGGGATAAAAAGATCCAACCTGAAGGATCGTAATCTTGCTCTCTACGCAAACTACCCTACAAATCCGTTAGCAAAAGAGAAGAAAACAGCCGCTTCCAGTCGCCGTACTGATATTACGATATCAACCGAACAAACCCTTAACAACTATCAGAAATGAAGTCTCAGCAAGCTGCCCTGGAAGCTACAAGCCCGGACCGCCAGAAAGACCAGAGAAAGTCCGACAAGGCAAAGAACCAAGATTCTAAAGAATCTCTGAGGAAGCGAATCACGAGAAAATGGCTCCTGCCATTCTTTGAGAACCGTATCTGCAAGTCCCATCCCGACGGGGCGCAGATGGCTCGCTATATTCTGCACACAAAGTGTGGTCTCACCGACGATCAAGCCAAGGCCCTTCGAGACTATTTCACCAGCTACGAGGCCCTCGGCCTCGCAATACAACGCGGCGAATGGCTATCAGCAGAGTGCGACCGCATCAAGGGACGTCTTGACAAGAAGACCGGTGGCGAAGACTCCGCAGACACCACCCGACTTACCGTTGAGTTCCGCGAGATCTGGAATGAGGTCCGCAAGAACAGGATGGTTTGGCTGGAGAGGGATCGCTCCCTCCAACTCGCTCAGGATGGGCTTCATTCCACTGCCATTGCTCGGGCCCTGATCCATTGCAGGTCACAGCCTGGCTGGCATATGCATTACAGGTTGCAACAGCGGTGCTGGGCGGCGGGTGGATGCTGTGGTCGGTCGTGCGGGTGCTGTACCAAGCGTTCGGCTGACGGGTGGCATGAATGGGTAGGGCACTGTACCCCTGCCTGTGTTTGTTGTATGAAGTATTATGGTGTTGAAAAGCCCATTGAGAACCTGAACGACCCTATTGAGCTGGGGTTTAGTCTTTTTCCGGAGGATGATGGTGATACATTGGGCTTCGAGATGATGGAGGGTCTTGTCTGGCAACCTGAATCGGACTGGGGAGTCAGTTGCCCGTAGCTCCCCGTACGTACGTAGCTCAGTTCATTGTCCTATCCCAATATGACTCTTCATCAGCTTCATTACGTTCCTTCCGGAGACATGCCCCTAGCTAGCTACGTGGTGAACAGTTAGTTATATGTTTTTTTTTATAGACGCGGCGTCGTTATGGGATGCGCTCAAGCCGGGTGAGGATATCAGGATGTTGGCACGGCATGACAGACATGTATTTATTACCCACAGCGCACTGTATTATTAGGCAGGCCTAGGACTAGGAGTCAACTATGGAACCGCATCGGAGATCAACACGTCTCCTGGCACCTTATAGCCTTTCAAGCCTTTCTCCAGTAGAGATCCCGGGGTTCTTTGGCGCTGCTGGTTGGCTGCATATCGCCTTATGCATATGCAATGAAAAAGATTCCGACGATACCTATCATGACTTGGTTATGACTGATACCCGAGTAGTATTCCGCCGTACTTTGTCCGTCCGGTTGTAATTCTGAAGGGTTGACAGTACGATTAGTTACAGCTAGCCTAAAGGCAAGAGCGTGGGCTCTCAGGTTGGATCCTGTCCCCTATATCTCCTTCATGACTCCCCACCGCATCGCCGAACGTCGAGCCTGCGATCAGAGTTAATCGCTATTGACCTTTTTCTTCTTATCGTTAATCTGAGCACAGCGAGGTCCTGCGTAACATAAATATCAGACAGTACTGCCATACCGGCGTGTGGGTGAAAGGACGCCCGGCTCGTCGAAACATAGTTTGGCTTTCTTTATAGTAGGAAATATCTACACCAGACGAAACGGGCCATACCCACGTCTACCACTTCTCACTTTGCATCGGCCTACGAGCTACAGATACGGTTTGGATCTTGCTTTGTTCAATCAGCCCTTTATCCCTGGGCGCCGGGACTTCTTTCATGAGGTATAAAAATATATAAAATAATTTATACAGAATATGTATAGCTCTTTAGGCCCCAGACCACCCGCTCAACACCCTCCCCATTCTCATAATAATCTGGATCCTTTTCATCAAGGTGTCCCTGCACGGCTTAGCCTTTGGCAGCGGGGGCCTATCATCACTACTGCCGCTGGCAGCGGCGGCGGGGTTGGCGGCTGCGGCGGGGGTGGTTGTTGTAGTGGTGGTGGAGGTAGTAGTAGTGGTGTTGGTGGTGGGATCGGTGGAGGTGACTGTGGTGGTGGTGGTTGTTGTAGAGGGAGAATTGGTGCTGTTCTCAGCACCAGCGGGACGCGCTCGGTTCATGGCATCCAGGCCTCTTGCCACTAGAAATACTAGCACCTGTCAGTTTAATCTGGTTCCTACAGGCAGAATGATAGTATGCTCATACCTCTCAAGTGGGCTCCTGTCGCCATCCACTCGTCTAGGGCGCGGGGATCGGCATCCAATTCATACTCGGACTGAGTAGCCCTTATCTTCATGTTGCCACTAGTTGCCATCCCGCTTATTAGTCCCACAGCAACAGCATATTTGACATTATTTAACCTACTCATTCAACTTGGCCGAAACCCACCGGCTGAAAACCCAGAGGAGGAAGAGAACACTCCCAGTGACGAGGATGGCAGCGGCGCCGATCCCAGCCAAAATAAGCTGGTTCTTGTTGATCGGGGGTGTCGCGGTCGCGGCCACGATGGTGGTCTGGGTGACGGTGGCGGGGGCGTTGGTGGTGTTGGGGGTGAGGATCGGGTTGAGGGTTGGCGCCGGGATGGGAGGAATGGGAGGGAGAGTAAGGTAAGGAAGTGGTGCCATTGTAGGGTTCGGGTTGGCAATGTAGAGAATTTAATGGCAAAAAGAAGATGGTGCGAGGCTTTCGAAAGCTATCAGAATCGGTTTCTGGCGCTTATTAGGCTGGTATTGCAGATTTTTGTAAAATACTAAAGGTCTACACGTTGCAAGATCGATAAATGTCGTTGAGCGCGCACCTTCCTCACTGAACACGGTGCTGTTAATTCGACTGCGAGAGAAGGCGCAAGAACAAATAGGTCTAACCTAACCGAAGGGTTGTCCATTGTATAGGTACGACCAGATGTCTATGTAATACAGTAGTGGGCCACCTGGGTTAATTAAACCTGTAGTGATTTGAACTAGATGCACTCGTTCTATTGCAATTTATTCGGACTCTTAATTGTCTGGCCAAACCGTGGCCCGTTGGCCGAATTAGGGCCGTCATAGATCAGACCTCTCTCGTATAGAACCACCACAAGGTTTTGATAGCATAAGCTTTAGGCGAAGCTCAAATACCCAAGGCCTATTGGGTACTCCTGTCTCCGAGTGGGGATTGATAATATATGAAAGGGGAAAGTGAGACAGGGTTCAATCCGTAGGCGCTATGTTGCCGCGTTCCTGCCAACTACAACATATATATTCATAACGTTTGACGAACTGAGTGACGTGGGCCTTTCAACCACAAAACTCCTGGTCCCGCATCAAACACCTCTATTATCTCGAGAACCGATCCCACGGACCCGTGGATATCGCTCAGGATTCCTCTTCTTGGCTTCGATCGCTGTCTGCAGGTGTTGGTCGACTCCGGGTGCCGGCGAGATGGACCTCACAACCACCATTATCGCCAGTATTATTGTCTGGATCGTCGCTGTGGTTATCATCCTTCTCGCGATCTTATTGTTTTGTTGGTATCACAAGCGATACAAGCCTAGGTACGTCAACGTTTCACATACCTAGTCATCTATACGATCTTCGTGGGCGGCGCTGATCCCCTTGCTCTACCTAATAGGAGACACTTGCGGATGACGATCGTATTGGGTAAACACAGAATCACCGGACATCCGGACGCAATCCTCGCGACACTAAACGATCGCTTGGAGCGCAGTAAGCATGCATGATCTCCTGTGGCAGTGGTGAATAGCACTAACTTGCAGGCTAGTGAAGGAGCTCGATTTGGCATTTAGGCCCGCCAACGACGATTTCCGTCACGATAATTCCAGGCAATCATCGGTAGAGGACGAGTACACCGGGGAGGACAGGGTATAGATAGCAGCAGGCTTGTGACGCTATACCTAACGTTTGACAAACTGGGTGACATGGGCTTTCCAACCACAACAAAGTTCTTGCTAGGTATGAAACCTTGTTCCGGGATGCTCGACATCATCATGTGTACTTTGTACGGTTCTTGGAAAATAGAACTATCCATGTACGGTTCATCCAGTTATAACGTAGTACACTGACTGAGCGCAATGTCTATAAAACAAGGATATACCACCGCGATGTCCTACCAGGAAGAGGAACTTAAACCCATGCACCCAAATAGGACTGTCCCACTGACCAGAACCTACCTCTTGCGCGGCTCGGCGAACTTCGCGGGATGGTATGTCAGCACAAACCCGTGTGACCGACAGCTGCAGGCGCCACAACCCTTGCCCGGCTAAAGTTCTAGCAGTGTCCGCTTGCATAAAGGTATGAGCTACAGATTCGGTATGAACAGTGCGCTTGTAAACATTTGAGCATTTGGATGTAAGATCGCATGAGACCAGGTTAGGTACCGATACAACACGAGCCTTTTTCAATTAGCCCTCTTTCATTGGGTGATGGGTGTCAATTGGCAGGGTATAACAATATACGGGATAATCTATACAGAATTTTAACAGCCCTATACAATGTATCCGTACAACCACGCCAAGACCCGAATAAACCATCCATACTGGTTTGGAGTGCTACCAGCGCCAGTGCTCGCTGTAGTGCTGGGACTAGTGTTGGCCGAATTTCTGGCCGCAATAGCGGGGGGAGGGGGGGTGGTGCTGCTTCCAGCCACGGCGTAGTGGCTAGTTTCCATTCCGCTGATTAGCCTTGTATCAAGAAAATTTTTGATGTTAGAGTTTCGCTCAACCTACTCAGGCTTCTTTCTTTCTTTCAGCCCCTGTGGCCCGGGGCATGGGGGTGGGAGCTGGGGCTTGGGGCGGAGGCCGTGTTGAGAGTGAGAGTGGCGTTGGGGTTGGATGTAGAGTTAGAGTAGGAGCTGGCGCTGGAACTGGAGCTGGCGCTGGAGATGGAGGTGGACTTGGACTTGGATTAGGATTTGGAACTGGAGCTCCAACTGGAGCTGGGGTCCGAGCTGGGGTCCGAGCTGGGGTCATGAGTATGCCCGCAGCAGCATTTTCATGCAGTCGCTGCATGTCCCCTGCCCCTTGGGCAACTAAATAGCACCGATCAGTACTTTACAGCTCCTAGTAGTTGGCCAAGACACTCATACACAGAAGATGGTCCCCTCTCCTCATCCATGCAGTCATCATACGCGGATCGCTCCGCACCTTATAGTATGGCTTGACCGGGGTTATCACGCTGCTCATATGTCCGCTAGTAGTGATTCCGTTTATTAGCATCACACCAGTAGCTACTATATTTGATGTTTTACAATATACCTGGTTTGCGCCGCCTCAAACAGCGCTGGCAGCACCAGACGACTTGCCCCACAATGCTGAAGGCACAGAGACGCACGATAATGGAAAGGGCGATCAAGACCTTCCAGGTGCGCGGGTCTGCGTCCATCTCATACTCGGGCTGAATAACCCTCATCTTCATGTTGCCGCTGGTTGCCGCTGGTTGCCATTCCGTTGATTAGCCTTGTTTCTAGAATGTGTTCGATGAAGTTTCGCTCAACCTACTTAGGCTTCTTTTGGTTTAGCCCCTGGGGCATGGGGCATGGGGCCCGTGGCCGAGGCCGTGTTCAGAGTGAGAGCGGCGTTGGAGTTGGAGGTGGAATTGAGATCGAGGTGGGCGGAGCAGATTCACCCATCGGCAGAATAGATCAACCGATGCATACCTACCCACGACATCAAAGCACAACCAATCCCTCACGAATCACAATACACCATAAGCACAATCAAGAATACTCGGTAATTTCCTACCGAAACCCCGATGCAACCCGATTCACGATTTAATAATGCGCTGCGCTGAGTGGTGGATGTCCCCGGTGCCTGCCTCATACGATCCACATGATCGGTCCCCCTAGTTTGAGGCTTGCCCGGGTTGGCGACATCGACTCATTGAGTCTTGCAGCGGCTATTTGACGATGTGATTTATAAATTCTTCAGTTCTCTCGAGATTGTTCTCTTTGTCTTGAGCTCATTGCCTGTTGCTTTGCTGATTGCTTTGCCGCCGAGATCCCATTCCCGACGCACCTGCTCCTGTCTCCGCTGCGAATCACACGATGCAGTCCACTGAACACCGGATTCATGCACTAGTTGCAAAGCGTGAGAAGCCCTTTTACTCAAACTATCTTGCTGCTAGATAGAAGCTCTAGTGAATGAAGTGCTAACCGAAGAATCTCCATCACCAGGACCGACACTCCTTCCATCCGCAACCAGAACCACAACACACCCATTGCTGCCCAGGTATGTACAATTCCGCAGCATTTTACATCTTGAGCATCCCTTGACATCAAGGTGACACCCACGCCGCTGCAATCTCACCAGACTAAACTCAACAAGTTCCTCGCAACCCACCAGCACCTCCACCAGCACCTCAACCACCACATCACCCCCCCTAAAACTCCACACCCTCACCCCCTCCCACGCGCAAGCGCACCTCGCATCCCAACGCCTCAACCGCCCCGTCGCCCCGCACCTCTCAATCTACAAATGGTAAATCCACAGCGTCTCGTCCGCCCTCGAGCGCAACACAGGCCTGTTATTCTCCGGCCCGCTCTACCTCTTCGCAACCTCGTACCTGGTCGCCCCATACATCGGGTGGGATCTCTCATCTGCTACTCTCGCCGCATCCTTTGCAGGACTCCCGGTGTTGGCGAAAGTGGGGCTGAAATTTGCGGTTGCGTGGCCGTTTACGTTCCATGTTGTTAATGGGGTGAGGTATGTGGTTACGGCGTTTGGGACGGGGTCGTTGAGGAGTCGGGAGGTTGCTGTTAGGGTTGCGTGGGGGGTTGTGGGGGTTAGTTTTGTGAGTGCGGTTGGGGTTGTTGCGTTTTATTAGATGTGGTGGTTGTGGGATGTTGGGGATGGATGGGTTCTCGATGTGAGGTTAGCATGGGTTTCGGGAAGATATCAGTGGGCATAGTAGTGGAAGGAATGATGTTAGGAGGTTCGAGCAGGTATGGTTTACCTTGTCTACTATTCACGTTCAGGGGTACTCGTTCTGGCGTTCGAAGGGATAACATGATTACTTGCGAAGAAGATAGTTCTATGTGGTAGCTAATCCGTTTCATTGGTTATCCTGTATGCTTGAACAGTGATGTTTAGTTATACCGCCACATAGATGGACAATTGGAGCTCTTAATGCAAAATTCTGAGCCTAAATTCAATCCCGAGGAAATCAGAGCAGTCCTGATTGAGCATAAACTACGCATCGCTCGCCGCCGTTATGTCAGAGAAACAGAGGTCAGCCGATATTTACAGTACGGGGAACATTCGCCTCGTAGACTCATGGAAATAGTCCCAGTTTGAACGCACGCATAGACAAGGATCCTGCCGGGCGACGTCCATTGTCACATGAAATAAGCCTCGGTAGACATTCCTTGGGATGTGCAGGTGGTCGGTAATTTGCTAACTCCATTGGACACAACAAGCTGGACTGGCAGAAATCCGCTGGATCGGTATGGCGATGTACAGCGACCGGTCAAGCAGCGAGACCCGTGTTGCTACCAATTGCTTGAGGAGGAATGTATGGTTGGATGGGTCCACGTAGGCGACGTCCGGGAGTAGCGGGATTGTCTCGGTCGGGGTATCAGAGACGTTACCTATGCGTTGACGCAAGAGTGAGAACCGTTGAGGGAAGCAAGAGCTATCGCGGCATATGTCGAAGCAAGCTGTATATCATAACCGCCACTACAGCCAGGAGAGTGGCTTGTCTAGAACACATCTTAGACAGTTAAGACTTCAACGCCGGCGACGCCACTATGAAACTCATTAGTCCCTGACTTGCCGGTGACTCCACAGCTGTCATGTTGCCTTACTGATCCGATATGTGGTCAGGGGGTGAAAACAGAACTTACACGTCAGTGTGAGATGGATTCTCAAGGTCTGGTTCTGTTATCATTTTCCGACGAGCGCCTGTGGTAGGCCCGGAGGCTGGGGGGGAGAATAAGGTTAACTTCGCTCCAGTTGAACGCGCAATCGTTGTTCAGAGGTTGAACCTCGTGGGTCCACGACGCAGGGGCAATCCGGGGCTCCACAAGAGCTCAACGTTATTTTTATTCTGGTTTCGTTATATACCGCTATCGCTATGGTAGTGGTTGTGATCGAGCACAATGATTGCGTACGGGGCTTTTCTCGGCAATGCGTCCTTTTTGCGATAGACATGGGTCTAGATGTGGCCGTCAACGAATGCTCCGTCAGTAATACGGATTATCTGCAGAATGCGCATCGTGAGCTATGACAGCTTGTGGGTAAGGGTCTCCACAGCAGCACGCTGGGAGGCAGAAGTCAGCAAAACACTCCAACATGCGCCCTGGTGCTATGGATTCTCACCCAGATATCAACACCAAGAATGCTGGATCGGGGCGTTGGACTGCTAACTTTTGCTACTCCAGCTTCATCAGGGCGAATTAGATGTTGTTTGCCATGACATCACATATCAACACCTTGACCCCTGGTGAAAATGGAGAATTGGCCTAGGTTTGTATTCGGTTGTTGAGCGTGGATGACGTCCTCGAGGCGAGGTCTGCGACTGTACTATCCTGACTTATAAAGTGGGGGATGTCAGCACATAGGATCCTGTTGCTGCAAACCATCTATACTTATAATCTTTCATCGCACCTCAGATATAGCAATTGCTATCGATATGAAATCCATTGCAGTGATCGGCGGAGGGTGGAGCGGCTGCCATACAGCCCTCGAGCTTGCAGGTGCCGGACACCAAGTCACCGTCATCGAAAAGGGACCACACCTGTTCGACGGAGTGTCAGGCCAGTTTGGTATCCGAGTGCACAAGGGACCCCACTACCCGCGATCGTCAGGCACGCGAGAGAGCTGCCGCCGATCGTTTGTCAGATTCTGCGAGAGGTACTCGGAGCTGGTCGTCCCCGTCAAACCCGCCATCTACTCGCTTGCTCGCCTGGTTCTACCGGCCACGAGTCCAAAGTCAACGCAGCCACTTTCGGGGATGTCTGCGGGGAGTCTACCGAGTGCGCCCGTGTGGATGTCAACGAGCAGTGGCCGAACACGGAGCTCGAGTGTGCGTACAAGCTTGACGAGCCTTGTGCTGTGCTCAATCCGTACTTGAAGACGTATTTCCAGGATAGGTTGTCAAGTGCTGGGATCAGTATTCGGCTCAACGACGAAGTGACCGAAGTCAAGAGACAGGAGCAGCAATACCAGGTTCTAACCTCGACTCGCTTCGAGGGTTCTTTTCATAAGGTAGTCAATGCCACAGGGTATATGTCCGCCTTGCCTGATGGTTTGCTGGATAACCTTCCTGTCAACCTCGATATCCGGTATCAGGTCTGCACTGCCCTGAGGTATACCGATCGGTATCCCGAAGACTCTCCCATCTCGTTCATCGTTATGGACGGCTGGTTCCCTTGTCTCATGCCATCCTTGAGTGAGCCTACCAGTCGAGGCGAATACGTGATGACGCACGGTGCATACACCATTCTCGGCTCATTTGACACTGGCCCTAAAGCTCGCGAGTGTCTGGACAATCTGGATCCCGAGTTCGTCAACTGTCATATCCGCCCGAAGATTGAGGAGCAGATGGAGCGCTTCTGGCCGGGATTCAAGGAGCGCTTTAGCTATCATGGCTGGAAAGGCTCGGTAATGCCCAAGTTGGTGACGGATACGGAGTTCCGGAGCTCGGTCGTGTTTGAGTCGGGCGGAGTGATTTATATCTTCCCTGGGAAGATTTCCAACGTGATGGAGGCAGCGGATGAGGTACTGTCCCTGCTTGACGGCGGACAGGTGATCCATGCGTCGGAGTTTGGGTATGCGAGAGATTCGGAGCTGAGTCGCAGTCGATCGGAGATTGAGCAGCGCCCTACGTCCCAGGATCGGAATACCTGTTTCCTTCAAACCCACCAACAGCTTTGTGTCAAGTCTTAGATGCGAGACGCCTTTTGTACTAGATTGGGCTGTATTTTCCAGACTGTCGCACGATATATCACCCGCTCAAGTCAACGTCCCATGAAAGTAAATCCCGTGGCCACTGTAAATGATGAATGAGCGAGGTATTTGCGGTACGCTGAGACTTTACAGCAATGATTGGCTAGAATCCCTCCAGCAGGATAGTTAGTCAGACATATCAAGGATGCACTTCCCCTAGCGACCTACTGTAGTTATCCTGCCTGATACTCTTCCCATCCTCGTCATTTGGCGCGTCGTCTGAATCACGAGCATTGTTCGAGTGTCGTGCAAGAGGATCGAGTGCTGATGGAGCAGATTGCGTGAAGTTCATCGCCATCCCCGGTGACCCGTTTGTGCCACAAATGGAAGGCACGCTGGTCAACCTTATGTCCTTATGATCCAGGATAGCGACAAGTACGGATGATGGCCGCCAACCCCTGCAATTCATCAATGTTGCCGAGGCGTGCGATGTGCTGATCTTACCTTTATGGCTCGAGTCTATCTGCTCCTAATTTTTTGCTCTCCTCCTGGTTTTTTGCTCTCCTCCGGCGGCACCGAATGTAAGCCGACATGACGGATGCGGGGTCTCTTTGTTACGGTAGCACCCCATGACAGCGCTGCTCTTGGTGGAACATAATGCGAGTAGATACTCTGTCACGCCAGAGACGTCATTCTTGAGAAGAGGGATTTTCCAGGTTGCTAACTAGCAGGCGAACTTCATACTAATGTGGTGGAAGCTTGAGCTGCCAAAACCCGCCACGCAACAGCCACCCGGCATCGAAAGCAATACGGAAAGCTTAACACGCTGTCAAGGAGTGGGTGCCACCGTTGAGGCCGTCTCGCTGATGGAAATGATCTACAGAATGGCTTATTCAACACCCTGCTAGTCCTTTGTGAATAACGCTAACGCAGACATCAATAGAGTCTACCCATGGTTCCATCCTCGAACAGCCTAGGGGGGCACAGCGGTTATAACACGCGACTGTCCTCGTTATCGGAATGCTGGTGCAGCTAGGTTTCAAGAGCCGAAGCCTCGACATGCGGTCCATACCCTCATTCTGGCTGCTGGCTGACTGTCTACTGCTGATCCACGCGGTCGGTGTATTACCCTTGACACCGGACATCCGTGCAGACACGAATCGCGACGGATTCGTCGATCTCGTTGGAGACTCAGATGTACATTCAAAAGCAACTTGGTCCATCACTCGCGGCGCTATATTCCTCCCCAATGTCGGCGACAAGCACCTACGCTATTCTCACGAAGACCTAGCCGGAAACCCGCTCAGCGACAATGAATTCGCTTCCTGCCATGATGCTTCTGGCGACCTACTCATTGCGCCTGAAAACATCGCACTATTGAGAACCGTGCCACTACCTGACATCCCCGATGGAGCAAGCGCCCACATTTACGCCACCCCGCGTACAGCCTACGACCGCGTTCGCATCTTCTTGCCCAAAGACTTGGAGAACCCCAACAGGATGGAATCCTGGAGACTTATCGATCGGCAGTTCAACTTCAACCATACTCAACTGGCTGCAGGGTTGGTTCTCGGTATCGACGGTCGCGAATTCGTCAAAGACTCTGAAAAATGGGACGGCCATGTCACGATCAACTTTGACGTATACGAGACACCCGGTTCGGAAACATATGTAAGGGACTCTGTCGCTCTGAATGTCGCCCCCGTTCTGACACACCATCACCTCCAACGCGTGAACCAAATCGTAACGATTGATGCAGACGAGACGGATCCTGCACAGCAGTACTTTGTCGACCAACTAGAATCCGCACGTAGAGCTGCCGGACTCGAAGCACCGGTCCTCCTGCTCAACTATTCCGCCGATATCTGGGCGCAAGATATCCTCGAGCCTGCATATGCGAGCATGCCTGGTCCTGACGGCCCGGTTTCTATACGTATCATGCTTCGCTCCGCTCAGTCCACCCGCGTCGGAGGTCGAGAGATAACGGAACAGCTTCGTGGGCCTGGTGTTGGCTTTTGGCAGCCTGGAGACGCAGCTGGTATTGGTGTCACTGCATCAGGTTTTGGCTCGCACACGATCAACAGCTATGGCAACCTCGAGACCATACCACCATATCGCTCGAAATCCGGAGTTCTCTATAAAGCCGGCAGAACGATCCAGGGCAAACACTACCAGGAGTACCCGGCGCAGTCTGTACGAGATCTAATCTTCGGTCAAGGTGTACAAGACACACTGTATCTCGAAACAGGCTGGCTGATAGTCGGCCACGTCGACGAATTCGTGCAATTCCTGCCATTCGACAACGAATTGGGATTCACCATCGCCATTGCGAGTCCGCAACGAGCCCTCGACATCCTAACCAACGTTCAAAACAAAGGTCACGGCGACACGCCAGCCGTAAGCTTCAATCCCCAGCCGCAAATGGAACGGTTCAACATCTCAACCCCTCCAGAGTTCCTAGACCTCACCGTAACAGACCTTCTCAGAAATACATCCTTTATCTCCGTCAACAACTACGCCCAGAAATGGATCAATCACAACCTCGAACTCCTCCTCTCAGACATCCCCCTCTCCCGCGCCGACATAATCGAAATCCCAACTCTCTACTACGACCAATCCCAAAACACAGGCGGAGATTATATTCTCCGCGACGGAACAAACAATGCCTCCCCTCCAGTCCTAGAGGGCGAGTATAAAGTCCTTGCATTCTTACCGGGTGCCATTAATGGCATTGTGTCTGGAAAGCATTATATTGCGCCGGATCCGTTTGGGCCGGTTGTTGATGGTGTTGATGTGATTAAGCGGGGGGTTGAGGAGGCGTATGGAAGGGCGGGGATGTGTGTGCTTTTTATTGATAACTTTTTCAGTCATCATAATCAGGCGGGGCAGGTGCATTGTGCTTCGAATACTTTGAGGGGGGTGGATGGGGTTGGGTGGGAGTGATGGTCATAGCCTGTTGGGGATAGGTTGTTATATTAGGGCATTGGGAATTGGAGAAACAGTGCAGAGACTCTGTTATCCTCTCGCCTAGGCACTATATGCTGCAGAAGCAGACAATCTACCCAGCTACATGGTTGAAGACCAGGAGCATGGAGCACTCCAGCTAGTCCATTGATACCCTGAATCGACTGGAATATATAAAACCCTGATAAGTCAATTGTGCTACCACGCTAAGTCCACACACATTCTCGCTCTCTTTCTCTCTCCAACCTACTCCTGCTCCTCAAACAACCCCGGAATCCTGCCATTGCGAAACAAATCCACAAAAATCTGATGATCCCTCCTCGCCTGCGCGCCATACCTCTTCGCAAAATCCACCAACACCTCAACGAACCCCTCCTCATCCCCCCCAATAACACCATCAATCACCCTCTCCGGCGAAAACGGCACCAGCTCCGAATGCCTCCCATCATCATCCCCCGCCCCATGCATCATCGCCGTTGCCCGCCCCAAATCCGCCACAACGGCTTCCATCTCCTCAATCTGGTTGATATCAGACCAATCCAGATCAACTGCATACGGGGAAACTTCAGCAACGAGTTGGCCGACGCCATCAATCTCCGTCCAGCCAAGCCAGGGGTCGGCATGTGCTTGCAGCGCACGCTGCGAGATAACGGTGCGATGCCCCTCGTGGTGGAAATAGCTTGCCGCCGCATCGTTCTCGACGTGTCGCGAGACCGCAGCGGCGGTGGATTGCTTCATGTAGATGACGACGTCGTTCTCGATTGCTTCGCTTTTCCCCTCAAGCAGGATGTTATACGAGGGGAGACCGGCAGAGCCGATTCCTACCCCGCGGCGTCCGACGACGTCTTTGACGCGGTAGGCTCCGGATTGGGTTACTGGGACGGGGAGGGTCTGCAGGTAGTTATTGAATGCGGCGATTACTTTCTCGCGGGTTCCGTCGTCGAGGGGCACGGCGCCGCCGCCGGGGGTGAAGCGGCGCTCGTAGTTGTGGATTTCGGTCATGGAGTCGAGAAGCCCGACGCGGGTTTGCATTCGCGCGTCGCGGAGGGCATCGAGGAGGGGGCCGGCCGCTGTATCGAGGGTGAAGCGGGGGACGGAGTCTTGGTTGTTGGAATGAGCGAGGGTATGGATGCGCTCGCGGTATGCGGATGCGTAAGCTCTCACGAGACGGGCGATTTGTTTATCGGAGAGGGCCTTCGCGTAGCCGATTAGCGCGATCGAGGCCGCGAAGCGCTTCACGTCCCAGGTGAAGGGGCCGACGTAGGCTTCGTCGAAGTCGTTGACGTTGAAGATCAGGCGGCCTTGCGAGTCCATGTAGGTGCCGAAGTTTTCGGCGTGCAGGTCGCCGTGGATCCAGATGCGGCTGGATTGGTCGGAGAGGAAGGTGTCGGTTTTCAGGTCTGATTCGAGGTCGTGGTAGAAGAGGCATGCGGTGCCGCGGTAGAAGGCGAATGCGGAGGCGGCCATTTTGCGGAATTTCACTTGGAAGGCGGCTGGGTCGGCGGCGAGGAGGTCGCCGAAGGCTGTGGAGAAGACGGAGAGGATCTCCTCACCTCGTTGCTCGGGGTCGCTGTTTTCCCAGGACATTTTGGTTGGTTTTGTGGTGTTGTTGATTGTGCTGGTTGAGGAGGAATGAGGGTAACGAGGGGTTTTTATATCCGGACCCTGACAATCAGACAGACAGATAGCTCCTGTGGCAGTGCGGTGCGGGGACCTCTGAGCTGTCTTTCATTTAGGGAGGACATGATATAGCACTATATGTCTTGGCCTGCCTCTCAACGGGCATTATCTTCAGCTCCGCCACGGACTGGAGCATCCCAAGCGGCTCGGCGTGTCTCAAGCCAGCTCCACCGTTGAGCCAAGAGGTTTCCTCTCCTTTTGCTGCAAGCTGTGGCTGCCTGTGACTGCAGCTGGCGCTTGTTGTTTCAATGGTGAGATTGAGGAGGGAATCGTTGGCGAGGGGTTAACAATGAGTCGATATATTAATAGATGCCGTTTTATACTCTAGTCCGGGTCGGTGCGGCCGCTAAAACAGGGGTCTATCTCGACACGTCAGACGGTCAGAGTTAGCTCTTACTGTGGGGTCAATAATGGCCTGATTGATCATTTCAGTGCTCTGTGATTTTATTCTGCTTCGTTGTTCGCCTGAGATCAGCTTCCTCAATACTTTTCCGCAGAACTCCACGCATTGTGCTTCCAGGCCGAGAAGATGAAACGAGAAATCGTATGTATCAAAGGAGCCTGTGGAAACACGGGGATTACACTTATTTTCTCTACGGGGTCGGCCTGCTAATAAGTATCAACGTGGGCAGGATAAGGTCAACAATTGCCCACATACCGGATAGAAATTCAATGCTGGACCGTTTAGACGCACTGTGGAATATGCCTGTACAGTTTCAGAGTCGAATTTCGGCGCCAGTAGAGGCTATGCTGTGGTATGAATAGTGCAGTAGCGAGCGGACTGCAGTGCCCAAGCGTCTGTTTAATGAGATCCATACAAGAAACACGCACAGGGTTGGTGCCAAACCTCGCTGAAAGAGCATCTTACCCCGGTGTCAATGGAAATGGAGATTTGAGCATTCCTTCCTTTTAGCTGTTGCACGCTGAGTAGGTTGAACTTCCAGGACGCTCAGGGCCTCCACTCTCTCGCTGGCTCCTCAGAACCTTTTGATGCTAAGCCGGACAAGCATAGATAGCAGGAAGGGGGTAACAGGGTTAGTCCAATCTAGGTCTAGACGCACGATCCTGGTCGATTCAGCCACAATGCATTCGACCCCTCATTCAGCCTCACCCTTCACCTCGAAGTCTCCCACCTTTCTCAAGAGTAAGAAGGAAATAAGGGGCGACAGCCATGCTGACGCAAGAGGACTATCGCATCGGCTGGATCTGCGCCCTCCATCTGGAGCTCACCGCTACTGAGGACGACGAGAACACCTACGTCCTTGGCGGCATTGGACAGCATAACATCGTGATCGCTTGTCTCCCTGCAGGGGTATATGGAACAACGTCCGCAACAGCAGTCGCGCTGCAGATGAGAGCGAGCTTCACGGCCATGCGATTCTGTTTGATGGTCGGGATTGGCGGCGGGGCACCTACACCGGAGGCTGATATCCGACTCGGCGATGTTGTTGTTAGCAAGCCAACCGCTGGGTATGGGGGCGTCTTTCAGTATGATTATGGCAAAGCTGTTGCTGGAGGCGAGTTTCTTGCGACAGGCAGTCTGGATAAGCCGCCTGCGGTGCTGTTGACGGCGATTTCGAGGATCCAGGCGCGGCATCACCTGCACGGCAACAACATCAGAGGTATCTATGAAGAGGTACTGGGGAAGTATAAGGCATTGGCGGGCACGTTCGTATACCTCGGCAAGAACAATGATTTATCTTTTAGGTTGGGTATGACCATGTCGAGCCGCTGGAGACTCATTGTCGATCGTGCGATAAGAATATGCTTGTGGTTCGGCGATCGCGATCGCATGATCAGCCACGGGTTTTCTATGGACTAATTGCCTCGGCGAATCAGGTTTTGCGGGACTCTGTTAGACGGTATGCGCTCTCTCAGAAACACGGTATATTATGCTTCGAGATGAAGGCGGCGGGCATGATGGACGACATTATACGCCGTACATAGAAAACGGTCGGCTGCGATTTGCGGAGTAAGCTGCCTGAGACTCCGTTGCGCGGTCACACCTAACAGATTCTCAGCATCAAGATTCGGCACTGTTTTTGTGGATCTCTGAGAAGGATTACCCGTTTGATTGATAGTCACCTTCAAGAAGCTGAGGGGAAAGTCCAGGGCATCATCCTCGCGGGAGACCTAGCGAGAACGCCATATGTTCAGGATTACTTAGCGGAAACCTATGAAAAATCCGGGTTTCCAGTCATTCGGCCAATGGGCATGGATCAGTAAGTACTGACACCTTGCCGGCGATTAGTCTCAATCACTCATACTGCTGTAACAACAGAGAAGCTGCTGTTCTGCAAAGCGCGTTGTACAGGGGATCAACTGTAGGAAGTTGTCCTACATGATACAGAATACAGGTCCCGTGTACGTGACTGCGCCAAACTCGGCACCCGAGGGTTGCAGAGGCGATGCTATAATCATCGTTTGCCATCAGGGCTGATTGTCATTCACCCCATTCTACACCCCAGCACGGATATGTACAAAGCCTGCAACGCCATACCTTAACGCCATAGTATAAATCTCCATTCCAGGCCGTTGTCATTATTCCAGCTTAGTTTCGGCCGTGTACATCATCTTCACTTGCAATCACACATCCTGCAACGAGACGAAATCCCCCGTTCGCCCACGGGACCTCCCCCTCGTGCTCAAACTGAGACTCAACCTGAAAGACTTTGGGGTCGTATGGCTCGCGATCCGAGTATGCGAGGGCTCCGGCGAATCCTGCGTTTTCGACGACGGGAAGAGATACTGGATCAAGGCGCGGATTTCGGGGAGGCACGCGCAGATAATCCCGAGGTCGATTTCGAGGAACGACCAGATGCTGACGGGGATGAAGTCTCCTGTGGACAAAGCAGGTTAGTTGGTTCGGTAGTTTTGGCACTGCCTATTGGGAAAATACGTACTTGTCGGGTTAGATGAAGTGAGAAACCCCATTGACGTCGTCAGGCGGAGAATACTTATAACCGTCACACTGTCCATGATCAGCCCCGTCCAATCCCCTCCCCTCCTGACCAGATATGGATAAAGAGACAACTCACACAAGCCCAATAACAAACATCATACAAACGCCCACCTTCTTCGTCAACGACAAATTCAGTCTTAACAACGTCGGCAACGGCAACGCAATAACCACCACATCAAGCACAATATTGATAATCGCATGCGACATCAATATCGCATGCTGATCCAGACACTGCCCCTTATGCTCCCCGTCCCACCGCTCCCACATGTACTCGCGCGGCTTACACTGGAACACGCCCATGAGCGTGTATATAATCCCCCAGCAGGATGTGATTGCTAGTGTTGTTAATGTTGCGAGTCGGATGTAGTACCCCGGGAAGAGACGGAGGTAGAGGAGGAGCATGGAGATTTTGATTAGCGCGATGCAGGGCGGGTAGAGGATTGTTGCTATTGCGAAGAGCTATGCTCAGACGTCAGTCGCGTGGTGGGAGTTATGGGAGACCTCGAGGGGGGCTCAGCATAAACATACGTAGACGGTTTTCGTTATGTCGTCGAAGGGGACATGCCAGATGTCTTTCCCTAGTCCGCCGTCTCGGACTGTCCGTTGCGTTGTCAGTGGTTTGTGTTTGCTTGATGCGATTGGAAGCACTTACTCGGAAATGCAATAGCGCCTATTGCGATCGCGATGCACTATTTCAATCCCATCAGTACTCCATACATATTTCCACATGGCATTGCGCGTCGCAAACGACCCGAGTATTCTTACCAAAGCCAACCCAACAGCCCCGTCATCAAGCCCAACATGCGTGACAATAACCCGTCCCGCGACCCTCAGCAGCACGCATATAATCGCGAGGACCAGGAACACCGTGCTTAGAATGACGTACAGATCCGTCGACGCGTGGGGCGTGACGCCACATTGCAGCTCGGAGAGTCGTTTCGTTGCTGTTCGGGTTTAGTTAGCGAGGGATTGCGAGGGATTGTCAGAGTATGAAATGGATGAACTGACTCAAGGCTTCTTTTATCGTGCATGCGGTGTATATGCATGCCTCTAGCGGCGTATTCACTGTGCTGTCCGAGCAGAGACATGCGGGATCAGTGAGGGCGCAGGAGGATGCGTTGGCAGCTTGGAGGAGGCATGTCAGCTGTGCGCATTAGTATTCATCAGTTAGTCTTGTTAGAGAGGTAAATAGGATCAAAAACATACAGCGCAAGCAGGAAGATCATCCATGAGGAAGAGAAAGGTGGGATAGCCGCCTCATGGAGCACTCCAGATATGATCAACAGTCAAAGAAGGAAGAAAGAAACAAAAACAACGCCCCAAGCCATGACCGTCTATTAATATTAGAACTCCGGCGGCGTCTCCACGATCGATAAGTTAGCCAATCTGTTGGTCCCCACTCGACCTTATTCCGTGCTGGGAAAGGGGGAGGAAAGTCGCGAGAGGAAGGTTTGCTGATCGGTTTCAAGGCTGTAGGTTTGGGCTACGAAACTTTATAACAATGAGATTGGACTCGGAGAATCTGACTGAAAGGCATGGCAAAGGCAGACCCGCGATTGTTGGATTGGATTGGATCGTCGTTGATTTTGATTCTGATTCATGATTACTGCTATCTCACCTGTGCTTACCCCGTATGATTGGGTAACTACACGATCGTGAATTGTCGCAGGCTGATACAATCCCGGTCTTTACCCCGGAGCCACCTTCTAATTCTATTATTCCCACGATACTCCAGTCTCCCAGGCTAAGGGCTGCAGGCTGCAGCCAGCTCCTTTTCTTCCAGTCGCGAATCACGAATCATGAATCGGAGCATTTTCCTCTTGGCCGGCACTAAGCAAACCCTATTTACTGGAGCTCTACACCAGGCGCCCCTCCGATTTGCCCTTGCATAACGCGTGAAGCCGACTCGTGGAATTGGCCGGAGTGGCCGGTCAGTATTACTTCGGTTTCCAGGTCCAGAGTGCATCTGGATTCTGCTGAAGGAATACTCTGATGCTTTGGAGTCGAGAAAAAGCGCGCATCAGGCCACTCAGGTTAAGGTTCGGGGGCCAATCCTGCAGCCTTGCGAAGGAATTAGGTGATGAATAATAGCGAGACAACAGATCCCCCGCTTGGAGTCTCATGAGGACGTCGAGATTTTTGCTGAACTACTTCAGGGCTGGTGGACACTGGACCGTGACTTCTTTTGCTTTTGAGACGCCGTTGAACTTGCTAACAAACAGCAACTGCAGATCCCTTGCAACCCCTAACGCCGCCCGCTCAACTACCGCGAGGAAAGTCGAGTCCGCGCCAAAGCTAAAGAACTGGAGCTTAAGCTTTTGGGCTCGTGTTTCAGGCTAAATTTCGGTCTTGCTGTGCCGTGCCCTTACTAGTCTCCTGCATATTGGTTGCCTCTCTATTTTTGATTTTGACTTTTGTTGCGTTCAGATTACAGCGGCGGGGACGAGGTGGAACTTGACTGGGTTATTCTCTGTTCTTGATGCTAATTGCTGACGGTTTCTTATAGCGACGTGCAGTCCATTGTTTGGTTCGGAGGACTCTAACTGTATCACATTGGAGTTGCTTTGTACTGCTATCCGGGATTGGCGGGAGACTGGAGCAGGGACAATGATATGTTTACTGCAGGGAAGACTTTCAAGCAGGGACCTCTGCTCCGCTGCGCAAAGCCTGAACGTGGCTTTGCAGTTGCCTTGAACTCTCGAACTTTCGCCTCAACGGCGGATTCGCGGTCCTTGCGCTGTGCGGTTGAGACTATCTCGTAAGTCTAATCCGGAGTGCCCGGTGCGAGAGAGCTTGGGTAATGCTTACCACAACGCGACAATTACAGTATCCGCGTTGATGCTCCATGCCAACCATACCAGGAGCCGGAAGTCATCTAAAATGCACTACTCTCTTAGAGATGAAGAGACATCTAACTATTGGCTCAATGCGATCGTAAGCACTAGGGCCAGCGCTCCCCGAGATCTAGATCGCTGTTTCAGTGTTCCCGGAGATCGATCCCGGGTCTCAACGTGATCCGGACCTGTAATCTCGGTTTGTCGCACCAGCGTCGCAGTCTTGCTTAACAGGGAAATAGTCGTGTGACAAGATACCGCGGGGGATTGCTATCTGGGGTGATGTCGCAAACGCCCGCCGGGTGTTGAGTTGGACAAGCCCAGAGAAAGAAAGTATCTATAAGCTCAAACCATTGAGCGGCGCCGACATGTTGACCGGGCGATCGGCACTATTAACAAGGCACAGCGGCATCGAGAGAGTCAGAGAAGCACTCTCGGCGTTGGGGTCGGTAGTCAAAAGGGAATATATCTTGCGCTGGCAGGGTCCCGGTATAGAGTTCAGGGGTCAAGGCGTGAGTAGGTAGACATTTCATTACGCTAGCGTACGTGAACCCAGCACCTACAAGCAAGCTACCTCTCTAGTTAACAACAACCTCCTCTGACCTCTGCTTCTCCTTCTCCTTCTTCTTCTCTTCAGTTCCAACCCTCGAAATCTCCCCGGGCTTCGCCCCAAAAACCCCCCTCGCAGCCCTGAATGCCAGTCGCAGAATATAAACTCCCAAGCTCGCAAAACTAACCCACACGATTACAACCAAATAAACCAACAACTTCGGGGGGATCATCTTAACGATCGCCAGCGGATTCGCGCCCGTTTTATCCCTGAATTCATCGATCGCGGCGAGCGCATTCGGCTCAATATCCAACTCTGCTTCTCTTTGAACCGGTGCAACTGGTTCGCCATGCTCATTCACCTCATGGAAGGCATCATTGTAGATCGCCGTCGCGAGACCACCGCCGAAGATAGTGATGAAGAATAAACCGAGGGTCTTGTAGAGGAGGTCGTGGAGCCAAGAGAGAGCGAGGAGGAGGAAGATAGCTGCGTTGCGGGCGGAGGATCGGTAGGCTGTTGTGAGGGTGTGGGCGAGGGAGTTGTTATTCAGGCTTGGTTGGCAGACGAGGAGGAGGCGGCAGATGAGGAAGGTGAAGAGCGAGGTGGAGGTGATTAGGGACAGATAGCTGGCGTCGGTGTTTAGGACGTTGAGGGCTGTGAAGAGGAGGGCGAGGAGGGTCCATGAAGTGAGGAGGGGGACTGCGAGGAGGGTGTAGAGAGAGAGCGCCATTTTGGCTGTTGTGTCGTTTGTGTTGAGGTGTTGAACTTGGACTTGATCGATCAGTAGTTGGACCTGGACCTTGGGGTGGTTTTATTTTTCGCAGACCCTGGGTGATGGGGCTCAACTAAGCCTTTTGCACTCTAGTTGAGCCTCAAGCGAGGAGAGTATGGTAAAGGGGATGAGCTAGAGAAGAGGAACTGCAGTTTATATGGTTGGCGATGAGAATGTGGGTATCTTTTGTGTGGCCAGGCATCCGCTATGTCTACCTAACTCCGGTAGCGAACCAGGCTACCACCGTTGCCCAGAATTCGACAAAGTTCAAACAGCTCAAAAAATAATCCCAGCGCCTCGAAACCGCTCAAAGGCCTCAGTCCACCCTTCAAGAGGATCCCGCTGCTCCGTAAACCCAACACCCCTCAACCTCTTCGGGCTAAACTGCCGGTCAAACCCAAGCCACCACCCAACAGAATCCAGCTGCTTATTCCCAACACCAACACCACACGTCAACCCCTTCGGCTTCCCATTCTCTGCAAACAGATGGCGATACTTGTCGATATACTCACTCGGCTTGAGGCCCCCATTATCCGAAGGCCCAACCCCCTTCAACCCAAACCACGCCGCAATCCCGGGCCATAAATCACTCGCACTAACCGGCTTGTCGTTGTCCATCATATTGATAACCTTCCCTCCACATTCCTCTCCATGCAACGCCGCATGGATACTAATCCTTCCGAGGATCGATCCAGAAACAGGCGTGTAAAGCGAGCGGTATCCCGCCTCGTTTCCAGGGAATGGCACCTCAACAACTCCCTCTTTCTCAATTTGATTTTTGTTGTTAAACGCAAACAGCGAGAGATACTGCGCCCAGTGCAGCGCAAGCGAGTACCCCGAGCCATTCGGCGAAAACCCAACCACGGCGTCCGGACACACCTCGCTCCAGGTCCATTCGCGGTCTTTGCTGGCGGCTGTCAGGACCTGGCGGAACCAGGGGTATGCGACTGTCTTTGCGTAGTCGGGCGGGAGAGTATCGGCCATGGATTCGGTGAGGGGGGGTTTGAAGGTGCCGTTTGGGATGTAGATGCCGTAGCCCTGTGTTTGTTAGCGTTGCTGCAATAAAAGTGGAAGTGGAAGTGGAAACGGAAGTGAAGGTGAGTGTGAAGGTGAGTGCATACTCTTGATCCGCCGGGGTAGACGAAGGACTGCAGCCTCGGGGCGACGATATTCATAGCGTCTGCGACGCGCTGCATGATGGCGCAGTTCTGATTGCATTCTTGGATGTGGTCTGTGTCGAAGGGGGCGAATACTTCAGTCTTGTTAGTTTCAGCTGCTGCCATTGTCTGATGAACACGTACCGAAATAGAAGACGTGTGTTATTGTTTCTACGTCCTTGATCTTCTCCCTCAGCTGTCTCGCCAAATCCTCACCAGTCCCTTGTAGCAGATTCACCCCCGAGACAATCTCAAGAGAAGGTCGATCCGGACCAGACGGTAAACAAAGATCCTCCTCTGACACAGACCGATTTAGAGCTGACGTTACTCGCGAAAAGGGCTTTTCTGATGGATAGCCCGAGAGAAGCTGGTTCAACGTCGCCCACCCGAGCAGACCGGCTGCACCGAAGACGATGGCGTGGGATTCTGAAGCCATTGAGTATCTTGAAAAATGCAGATGTATAGAATAGAGTGCTGTTGATGTTGATATCAAGACCTGCCACCTGCTAAGCACTTTAAATACCATTGAGTTGTTCAGGCGGAGACCGGGTGAGGTTAGCTTGGTCTCCACAGAAGCTTTGCTCAGCCTTGCACTCAAAATGACTCATTATGAGTGCGGTGGATCGACCGCGGTCCAGATCTTGTTCTACCGTGGTTTGCGTTACGGTTTATAGCTCAGCCACACCACTAGTTGTAGGATGTGGAATGCTGTATACCAATATCAATCACCCTGCGCAGAGTGTAATACCTAATCCTCACTTATCATTGCACTTTGCTTCGGATCTTCTTCTCTAGAAATGCTGCACAACAGCCCGAATCTCATGCCCCCCATCCACACCATCAAAGAAAACCCTCACATGCTTCCACCCCTTACTAACCTTCTGCACCTCCGACGGAATCTCTCTCGAGAACCTCCCTCCAGCATAATACTCCGCATGCAGCTTCACCGCCGCCTCGGACGGCTCTAAATCCACCAGGGCATTACACCAAGGCTTGTAATTGTAGACGCCGAGAACGACGCTGAAGAGCTCGCCGGAGGAGGAATGGAAGCGTAGCATGCCTGATGTGCCGCTGCTGCCCATGGTGAGGATTTGGTGGCCGTCGTGCTCGGTCCAGGTTGCGCCGCCGCCGTAGTGCCAGCAGGTTTTTTCGACCAGGGTGAGGGTGTCGGGGGAGTCTTTGAGGGTTGTGAGGGTTATTGTGTAGGACATCTGACGGGGTAAGTATAGAAGGAACGTGATGAAGCTGATGAGGAGTAACATTAGTAGAGAGCGACAAGGAAGCTATACCCTGCCAGGTGCTAGGCCAGCTCCCGTGAATGGTGCCGTGGATGCAATAAAGAAGCGGTTATTTGGTCTCTGGGGTGAAGTACGACGGCTTGATCACCCACCCATGGACACGGCGCTTGTTGGCGCCAGTGAACCAGATCTGCTCGATCTGGTCGTTGGATAGGCCGGATCGGAGGTCATCGATGAAGATATTTCGTGTGCTGCGGCCGCCGCTGGATGGAAGAGCCATGAGCATTGATCTGTTCCCGTGGATGAAGCTGTCGTAGGTAATGAGGATTTGGGAGGACTCTTTCTCACCAAGGGGTGAGACGTCGACAACAGAGCTTCACTTTGAGTAAACCGTTTGTTCCACCCGTTTCAGATCTGCAGGAGTCGGTTCGTGTGGGTAGGGGATGGGATTCAGCTGGTATAGCGCACGCTGGCCCTTTGCCTCCACGAGAACAAGCAGCGTCCCATCACCTGCAAAGGAGATACTTGAGGGACTTAGGTCCCATCCCCCTTTCCCATTAGGCGAAGCGAAAATCTCCCGATACCGCCGGCCATCGGGATCATCAATCCAGATAATCCGGTTCTTATCAGCAGCATAGCCATCACGTTTCTGAGACAAGGCCACCGCACCTTTCCGATCAGCAATTGGGGATGTGATTGCCCCTCCCAGTCCGCGATGCGCGATCGCGTGGTAATCGTGTGGAATGAATCCAGTCCAGTCAAAGATATGGCAGATGTAGCAAACAGAGGCTGTGTGGCCTGGTCCGGGTAGGTTTGAGTCTTTGGCGACAAACGTAATCAAACTTGAAGTCATGCACCAATCTTGAGAAATAATGCCCTCTTCGTCGTTCCCATTCCGTGGCGATACTTGCATCGATACCTCCGGACCCAGATTGTAGTATGTCATCAGGTTTATGACCCTCAGAAGAGAGTATCGACCATTCGGGAATCCGGGCGGACGTACAAGACATCCAAACCAAACGACGTCTCTCGTATGTGTAAAAATCATCAGCTGGACTATGCAGCGTTCCATCCGGGTTGGCCTTCCCAACCACCGCAAGCGAAAGGCGATCATAAAGACCCGCATCCTCCTCGACGGCCACACCCGCCGTGCGCAGATCCCACACTTGCCCTGGAAGCTCTCCAGCAACGTACGCAGGCCCTTGCAGCCGTGCATCCGCGATCATAAAGCGAGTATGCCCACATGGGAGCTGCTCCAACCAGATTAAGTGATCGCTCTGGCCGGCGAGCCACTTTGGAGAGTACACAGTAGCAGTGTTAGAAATCGGCCACGACTGTGATGTATCAAGGTCAACAACGTATATTGCGCGTTGGCTTTGAGCAGCTGGTGCGTGACGCGAGTAAGATTGCTGTGTGTAGAGCGCAAGTGTCCCGGTTGCGTTTGGAATAGGGTGGCTGCGGGTAGTGGACTCAATGAGTCCGCTTCATCGCTCGTCTGGTCAGTGATGGTAATGCAAACGTGGTGAGATGGACATACGACGGGGTCAACTTGGGAGGTTTCCTGCATTTGGATAATTGTGTCATCACGATAGTTGATTGGAACTGTTGGTGCTGGACTTGGACAACTTGAAGTAAAATATTAGGTGGTAGAGATAGCTATGTCTAGCAGATAACATAAAAAAGAGCAAAACGGAGGGGGAGAGAGGGAAAGTCAAGGGAACCCTTCCACGGGTGCGTTAGATTAGCCGCATACTGAGACATGGCGTGCCAGGCGCACCTCGGTTAGGTATTTAGCTAGGCTATGCGGCGCGCACAGGGTCCATTTGAACCATTGGATTGGTCATGCCGCACAAACTGATGGTATAAATTCGCCTTTTTACATTATGGGATATACTAAACACAACGATGGGATGGAAATTGATACCTGTGAGGAAGGAAGATCATCTAATCTAGAACCCAGCTACGGGGGTATATACACCCAGCTACTACACCTTGGAGCTATTATCAAGACAGAAAGAGATTCAAGTTCATTATTACGAACTTTTGATCCTTCTGATTGCCACCAAGCTTGATTTGAAGATAGACATCCACGATAGAGAGTCTGAGATTCAGACAAGTCACCCACCTATTCTCATCCCCCCTGCCAACTCTTAGCGAACTTCCATATGGAGCCATTTCAATCCGCCCGTACTGAACACGGTCCGTTGAAGTCAGTCATGATGTAGCCATTGTTTGTTATGTAGTGTCACACTTGCATGAGTAAGTACTGACCCTACTACCTATTACCTAGAAAGAAGGAACCTTCGACCCCTCGCTTTACCAGATTATTCATCTACCACCATATTTCATGGACGAGCCTGAGTTCCACCAATCACTGTCTCATAATCAATGAGGGGTGAGCGATGCCACCATCAACGCTGTCCCTCTTTCGGGCGGCTATTGCAAACCTCTGGTCGGTGAATACAGCGGCAAGGCTGCAGACACAAACAAACATCAGCTGCTCCGCGACTCGGCTCGGCTTGAGTTAAATATCATGGCCAACTCTCATTGTCATTCAAGTGATGGTTTGCGTTGAGTGAGGTTTGCAACCGACTAGGAATCCATTGGTGCAAGCGACGAACAACCATCAGAAAAGCTTCCTTCATCAATCCTCTCACTGAACCCAGCGGTAGTCCCCTTAAGATGGCACCCGCGACATGGTATGACCCCTCCATGCGCAACACCCGGCTGTGTGCTAACTCGATCCCGAGGTTGTCGATTACGTAGCAGCACCTGTTGAAAAGAATTACGCCTTACGCGATATCTTCCCCTATGAGCTACATGCTAAACCAGAACTCATGAGCTTACGCTTGGTGAGCCGGGATTTCTGTGCGGCCGCGTCGCGCCATCTGTTCAAACACATTTTAGCCCCGGTTGACACCTTAAGGCGCCGTCGAAGCCCCCTACAGAAACTTGTTGAAGTCTGAAGAAGTGAATACGCCACGCATGTTCGCTATCTGAAAATTGGACCCGACTCATTTGGCCTCTATGACGGCCCATCACTCGGCCAAGTAGAGGATCTTGCCGGGTTGTTATCGCCTTGCCTTGCTCACCTGTCCGATCTACGAATTCTAAGATTCAGAGCTTCATGCAGCTCCTTGACACGCTTACAAGAGGAGACAGCTATTGAAACAATCACCACTGCCCTGCGATACGTGGTTCTACCTCATTTGGAAGGGCTTGAGCTCTTCTTCCCCTTAACTCATGACTTTCGGCACTTCTTCCCCAGCAATCCTACTCCACTACATATTCCCATGGAGGATATCCTGCGCCGCTTGAGGTACCTGGCTCTGCATGTTGCTGCGTTTCTCAAGAGCTCGGACAGCGGTACTGGATAACTTGCGTGCTCCCTGAGCACGCCGCACTGCCGAACGCGTTGCACGCGGCCCATCTCCTTAGATTAGTAGAGCTGGCGCCGAATCTAGCAGCCCTCCAAATCAGCAGTCAAGACGTTCTCCCTTTTTACAACATTCACTTCAGCCCAGCGCTCCGCCTCACCTCTTTATGCCTCGAATGAGTCCTCATCACGTTCGACCACTTCCGCGCGCTTGTTGACCAATGCAAAGGCCACCTCGAATATATTAAACTAACTTTGATGCAATTGCATTCTGGCACCTGGCAATCGGTCCTCACGCAGCTGTGCCAATTACCGCACCTTATAGACTTTTACATCAAGTCGTGCGGCTATCCGGCTACCGGTCCAAACGCACATCTATGCGATATGCTTCCCGAGCCAGACAACCCGGTAGACCTTGAGACGAAGAATTCCGCGGACGATCACGCACTGGAAGAGCTTAGGAAATTCATTAATGCAAATCGAGTTGCTATGGGGCGTGATCCTCTTGAGCGCCTTGATTATAGGTAGGGGCGCTACTTTACGGGCCTGCTATGAGGGGTATTTGCCACAACGTATGTGGTTGAAGCACGGGCTATACTCAGGTTAATGAATAAACATCAAGTGGAGTCGATGGCGGTCGTTCGTCGGGCTTGACAATTGCTATCTGTTATGGGTTTCCTTTTCATCTAATGTTGCTCTTCAGCATGTGTAACTGTTTCTCAACCTCATCCGGAACATGCTTGGGAGATTCAATGTTTACTTTTATCGTGGCAATTCCTCTAACTAGTATGACGTACATCGTAAGTACCATCCTCGTCTTGAATTCTGTGCAGTACAAGCTCGCCCTTCTACTTCTCAGGGGGTACCGAATGTCCTAAGCAAGCAAGGGTGACGTGTAGCCTACGTTGCCCCAAGGCTCGCAACCACAGCCACAGGCAGCGATCAGGTTTCGGCCGCTCACCTATTATATTCTTTCTCATCAGAGCGTGAGAACCTCCTATGTGTCTATCAGACACGAAATACGAAACACCGCAGCCCCGCCGTGGACATTGACGGACTTCACTTGGGTATCTCGTACTAATACGGGGTATGCTCGTACCGTTGAACTGGACGGCTATCAAGGTCAGCTCCCGCGCTCAGCGGAGAAAGGGGTGGTGCCGGAGCAGATCCAAACTGGTACTTACTAGTAATAAGGCTGGGGGTTTCCCCGTGTTCTTGGCGCCGATCTCGTCAACACTGGCACGGCGTTCTACTGTGTCGTCGATTGTATGATCGATTCGGGATCCTGGCTGACTCACTCAACATCCAATCACATGGCCAGTGGTAAACCCTGCACTACAACGAGCCACGGCTATGGCAGTCTCCTCGTCATAATCTCGATATAGAACCGATATCACCTTGCATCAACCGCATACAACGAAACAACCCGGCTCGATCCGCGGCTCATCATTTAGCCCTGCTATATGCATGCACTAATTAGTAGATCTGTCAGAGGAGTAGACGGCTACTCCGTTATCGGGGCCCACGGGAGCGAGAATGCATACCCGGTGGACAACAGAATCGAATATGGGGTGAGCGATAACGTAGCGTAGCATAGCTCCATTAAGCAGAGACCTCCCTCACCATAACGCCAGTCACAAACCTCAAGTCTGTCATATGGGCACCCTTAAAGGCTCTGGAGCCATTGCTGCGGACAAATGTTTATTAGTTACCGGTAATTATCGCCCTTTAGCCACTCCAATTGCCCCCATCCTGCCTATTGACCCAGTACATCCGAGGCTTTGGCTTCTGACTCTTGCCTAAATTGGCGCTCCGGATGGTGCGCTTTGTGTAGGTATTCTGTTCCGTGGGAGACATCGTCGGTGTCCAGCTTGCTTTTCGACGCAGTGACTAGCGGCGGCGTATCAGGGCTGCGTGAACGGGACCTGGATGATAATTAGAGATTACAACACCACCTATCAGCATCATGAGCAGGGACCTGTTGGAATCTTTGCTACTAGGTCAGGGCTCCTTCGCACCTGGGATATACTCAATTACGAAGCGTGTCCTCATAGACTGCATGTGGAAGGGTTATATCACATACAACCACAGGGTAAGGAGAACAGGGTTTCCTGTCTGCTCAGCCGTACTGAAGCCTTATGCTGGTTAGTAAGTAACCATATTTAAATTTCAACTGTCGTATATCTATATTTACCAGGGCTTTTTAACTTCTCAGGTTAAGCACCCGTGCTACTTTACCTTCAATCCCTAGAAAGAAGGATTGACGATAGTGAAGCCGAAAAAAAAAAAAAAAATCAACATTACTGCTGATTTTTTGTATAAGGGCTCTTATATTGGAGGCTCACAAAGCTGTTATGGCCTGCGGACTCAAGACTTGCTTCAGCTGACAACATTGATAACCAGTCACCTATCCAACGCTCAGGCGCTGAGATCAACAGCCTCACAGTTCAGGGCAATAAGTCCGTTAAAGTTCTAGGCGAAAGTATTAGACTACTCAATACACTCTCTTGGTAGGTACTCACATTATTCAAACAACACACTGGCTCTGCACTACACATTCCTCCAACTGGAGCAATTCGATCACCTGTAAATAATAATAAGTACCCCCGGTTTAATAATAGATTATTAAATACATACAAGTCAGGCCAGCTAACTGCCCTGTAGGTCCAAGAACTATACCTAGTAATCCAAGCACGGTAGTCGCAGCAGGGCCTGATGGGTGTTGCAATGATTGACAGCATAGAAGTTGTTCGGAACATTCTGAAGCCGGTATTTTCGCTAGCACATTACTGGCCATAGCTAGATAGGCTAGTATACTGGCTCCTAAATGCATAATGCAGACCGAGCCGTGATGTTGATTCTCAGATGGAGTTGCGAATAAAATGGATCAAAAGGACGTGAGTATGGAACTATAGCCGGCGGGCATATGTAGTGTTTTTATAGGAGGAATCTAGACCTGGAGTTACTGTATCTAGCTGAAACCGGAAATATCAGCATCTTCCTGAAAGCAGAATATTAGTATCTAGCTGCATGCGGAAATATCAGTACTGTTTGCGATTTCTCTGTTGCAGACTTCTTCATGCTATGATTCCCTAAAATAAGCATAGAGAATGTAATGTTTCTGAGATCAGTATCACGATGGCTCAGGCAAAGGAAAAGATCTCCATTTGGTAGCTACGATTGACGATATTGAAGCTAGAGAAGGAATAAGAGCAAGTGGCAACATTCTGAGGTCGCAAATATCTGGCCAGTCCGCTAGTCCAAATTATGCAAGCGGTCTGCTTCGGCAGAACCTCGTTCGTCTGCCTCAGGTTGCCCAACACCATACCGGTACAGTCGTCGAAACAATCAGCACACCTGTAACCCCTTTTTTGTGAGGTGCAGCACAACCACCATTCCTTAAATAAATTAAGAGGAATGACCCTACAACCGTTTTCCTGGGTTCAGGTCTCTGCACGGGGCATCAAGATAGGTCTACAGTCTCAAATTTCTTTTGTAAATAGGGTTGGGGTGGCACTAAGATCCTGTCATGATAGCTTTACTACTACCCAGTTGCTAGCCAAGATCTGTCTTTTCCAGTTCTCTATACACGAGGGTCTCCTGTAAGAAGCGTGCGACTTTCATAATAAGAACTGGCGATTCTGCAGCACCCAACGGCGCGCTATTAGAGCAAGTTACTTTATATATAGGTCGTAGTAGTAAATTGCTCGATCCTCTTTGAGTAAAGATGTTTAATTAACGCAGGATACCAAAGATCAGTAAAGCCTGTAAGACTTTTATACTATAATTTTATCATAGCCTTATTACTTAACAAGTCTTGACTAGTATATGCTAATTAAATTCCAGCTATAATCTCCAGGGAGCTCGGGCAATAAGCTAAGGGGTATGAAACGTATTAAATAGTCAAATATTCCTTTATATTTAGTCGAAGATCTAGCTTAAGTGTAAACCAATACTTAGTACTCACTGTTATCCCTACCTACTTGATACTTCCACCACAAGAATACAGGGAGCTAAAATTGTTTGGCTTATCTAGGCAAGAGGAAGAGAAAACAGGCTTTAAACCAAGAGATAGCAAGATTAGCAAGATATCAAGAAAAGGTACAGACAGGTCTTTCCATCTACTTACACCTTTAGGATCAGTCAGCCTCTGAGTCACGTAGATTAGAAGGCAAGCGGCAGGGCATGCTACAGTCTAAGTACTAGGCGGTAACTCTCCTGGATTATAGCCAAGTATAACACATACGGTGCGGTGCGTTTATATTGCAGGCCACAAACTAACTACAATAGGTTATCTCTAAGGTAATATGGCCATCGGCATGGAGCTGGCGCCGAGGCAGTCGCAAGTTATAAGAAAAGCACGCCTAACCTTGAACGCCAGGCCTGTGTCGAGTCAATCTGTACAACTAAATGGCGCCGACGATTCCTCAACGTCTCTTATCAACCAGCGATGATACCATCTCCTACCAGCGCCGGCCTCAGACAAACATAGTCAGTCCGGGGTACTCCGTCCATCAAGCCACCGGAAACATTCGTGCAGGTTGGGAGCCCGGGGCCAGGTCGAGAGTGTACAACCGCGCCGGCAAGCGTTCAAAAGATCAAAAGGGCAATTACAGCCCGGCGGCGTCGGCACGTACGAATCAGGGGGGGATTATGCAGCTGATGCATCGCTTTTGCGGAGGCGATGACGTCGGGGTCGGAAACTGGAATCCGTTGAGCGATTCACCCGATCAGGGAAATGGAGGGGAGATCTGGACGAGGTTGCTTCCCCGTGGGGGTGGCACGCGAGCGGCGGTGGGATTTGTCTGTGGCGCTGCGGTTTCTGGGGATTGCATGGGTAGGACTATTGTAAGTCGCAGTCGCGCGTATACTGCTCTTGGTCTATACTTTGTGAAACATGTCTATTATGACAACAACGCTGTCATTCTCAGACTCAAGAGTCTTCTCGAACATGCTGCGCTGCGCTGCGCTGCTCACGCCCGACAAACAGGGTTTAGTGCTGAGTTAAAGCATGCGCCTCTCCATCTCAACCAATCAGGCAGCCTGTATATCCTCAAATGCCGCAAGGAGCCCACTCTTCCAGTGTCTCTCGTTGGTTGACTGGATGCAACCCGGGGTATCCCCAGATTCAGAACGAGGACACTCCAACCTGCACATCGGCCTTTGACCGGTTTATCATGGTCAATTATGGCTAGAATGAGCCTGCCATGCTGTGACCTCGGCCATCCCCCGAGACCATAAAACCTCCTTACTTCCCCCTCATGTTGTCGCTTTGATTCCCAGTCCAGGCTGCTCTCATTTCCCCTCCTCTTCTCTCCATCTTCTTTAACCATCTCCATCATGGCTGACAACGTCCAAGTCGACGACAGCCAGATCCACCACCAAGAATCCATCCGCGACAGCCAATCCTCCATAAAAGCCGACATCGACCATGCCGAACACTCCCGCGACCGCGAACCCTACGGTCCACCGGGCCTCAAGGGCGTCATGGCAAACCCCTTCGTCCTCCTCTGCGCCGCCTGCTCCACCCTGGGCGGGCTCACCTTCGGGTACGACCAGGGCGTCATTTCCGTAACGCTCGTCATGGAGCAATTCCTCGACCGCTTCGTTGAGGTCGCCGACGGGCACCCGGGGTCTGGCTTCTGGAAGGGTCTTATGACGGCTATGCTGGAGCTGGGTGCCTTTGTTGGCGCGCTGAACCAGGGCTGGCTTGCTGATAAGATCTCGCGCCGGTACTCGATTGTTGTTGCGGTGATTATCTTTACGATCGGGTCGATTTTGCAGACTGCTGCTGTGGATTATGCTATGCTTACTGTTGGGCGGACGATTGGGGGGATTGGGATTGGTATGCTCTCCATGGTTGCGCCGCTGTATATCTCCGAGATCAGTCCGCCAGAGTGTCGGGGTGCGCTGCTGGTGCTGGAAGAATTCTGTATCGTGTTGGGGATTGTGATTGCGTATTGGACGACGTACGGGACGCGGTTCATGGCCGGGGAGTGGGCGTGGCGACTGCCGTTTTTGCTGCAGATGGTGCCTGGCTTTATCCTGCTTGCTGGTGTAGTTGTCCTTCCGTTCTCGCCGAGGTGGCTTGCGTCGAAGGGAAGGGATGATGAGGCGTTACAGAGCTTGAGCAAGTTGCGGCGGCTGCCGGAGACGGACCATCGAATTCAGCAGGAGCTGTTGGATATAAGGATTGAGGTTCGCTTTCATCAGGAGTTGAATGCGGAGAAGCATCCGAAGATACAGGGCCCCGGAGCTGCGATGACGGTGAGGAGGGAGTTGGCCGGGTGGGCGGATTGCTTCAAGAGTGGTTGCTGGCGACGGACGCAAGTTGGTGTGCTGGTTATGTTCTTCCAGCAGGTGTGTGTGTGTACTGTCTCCATTGCAAGCAAAGCTAACCGGTTAGTTCGTCGGCATCAACGCGCTCATCTACTACGCGCCCACGCTTTTCGAGACCATGGGCCTGGACTACGACATGCAGCTGCTGATGGCCGGCATCATCAACGTCACGCAACTCGTCGGCGTTGTGACCAGTGTCTGGACCATGGACGCTCTGGGTCGCCGCCCTCTCCTTCTCTGGGGTGCAGCCATCATGGGTATCTCGCACATCATCATCGCCGCGCTGGTGGGAACATACTCGGATAACTGGCCCGCGCACCGACCTCAGGGCTGGGTCAGCGTTGCGTTCCTGTTCCTGTACATGCTCGCATTCGGAGCGACCTGGGGATCTGTCGGTTGGGCTCTGCCTGCTGGTGAGCATTATCCCTTCAAATAACTGAAATATATACAGAACTAACGGTTGCAGAGGTCTTCCCCTCCTTCCTCCGCGCAAAGGGCGTCGCCCTCGCGACCTGTGGAAGCTGGTTCTTCAACTTCATCATTGTAAGTCCCCTTCCTCTTTACTACAAACCATTCTAACGAATTAGGGCCTCATCACACCCCCCCTCATCCAAGACACCGGGTACGGCGCATACGTGTTCTTTGCAGTCTTCTGTGTTCTCGCCTTTATCTGGTCGTTCTTCTGTGTTCCTGAGACCAGCGGGAAGACGCTCGAGCAGATGGATGCCGTGTTTAAGGATAATTCGACGAGTGCGGAGAGGGCGCGCAGGCAGACGATTGAGAATGAGCTTATGGATGAGCCGGGGCGGGGTGTTGCTTAGTGGTTGATAGGTTTACTATTCATTACTCGGTAGACGGAATATATATAACGAGTCAATGACATCCCTTATTACCCTGATTGTGTGCTTTTGCAGTACGCAACGGATATTGTCTATTCCTTAACTACTATGATGTAGCTTTCGCTTCTATCACAGGCCTTCAACTATATATTGGTAGCAGTTGTTGCTAAGATCCTGTCTCAAGCCTTGGCTTTATACTTGCGGAGACTCTGTCACGCTTTCTATCTTCATCTTCACAGGACGCTCAGGAAACTCCAAATCGCATTCCTTGATAGTATCCTCTCACTACGCATCCACTCATTTCTTATACAACTGTAATCTCTACTCTTTCTCAATCAGGTATCGACCATTGACTTACCTCCAGAGAAGGGGGTCCAGCAAGCTGCTTGATAATCCGTGACTCCTGGATCACTCGATGCTTGCCAGCCAAGATGCATGCAATCCCCTCATCAACCCTGATCAAGCGCAACGAAAACCCCCATTGAGCAACTGTCAAGATTTCCAACCGATGACCGATCATCAAGTAAAGTACCTAACGCAATCGCCACTCCAATCAACACCCGAATAGCCTTTTACCGCAGGCCAAGCACGAAGGATCCGCCGCCCGCCCAGTTACCTTGGTAGTAGGTTAGGCTATTTCCCCTGACCAGTGTCCAGATTCCAACAACACAGTACGCGTCAGACTCGCAAGCTTCTTGGCTGTTATTCTTGTGTAGGTTGCACACGCTGCGGCACCGAGCTCCAGCTGACAAGCCAGAACTCTTGGATTACGCCGATTCGCTCGCAAGTAAAAAAACAGGACGCCTTAGGCCCGCGCGCAAAGAGATATTAAGCCAGGTTCTGCCGTGCAACGCGCAACGTCCAGTGCAAGGATTTCCTCTCGTATAAGATTGCGATTGCGATCTCGCTGTTCGCTTCGCTTCGATATCGCTGTCACTTGCTCGCTCGTTCGTACCTCGTAAATTTCGTTTACCCTAATTCAAGCGGAGCCAATTCATCTACTTGCGTCGAACTCGAGTCAGTGCCAGTCAGCAAAGTACGTACGTACGTCACAAGACAACCAGATTGAAGCTCCACGAAGCAATACCAAGACGCGCCGCTGAACAAGCCGAGTCAAGACGATGGAGCCTGTGCAGCCGCACGGAGCGCTATTCGAGGATGCGATCCGAGTCACCCCGATAGAAGAATCGAGCGACACGTACTCGGTCACTCTCCGTCCGGAGTTCTGTCTGGGGCCTGGTAGGTTTTGCGGAGATATCGGGGTGCCCCGGAGCGAGAATGACTGTCACTGACGTGGGTAGTGCCGTTGGGAGGATACACTGCAGCTGTCCTGTACCGAGCGACCGCGGTGCATTTCAAGCACGCCCATGGTTCCCGATTCAAGAGCGCGCCCGAGCCGACAACGCTCCAGATTACCTTCCTCAACCGCGCGAGCGTCGGGCCGGCGCTGCTAAGGGTGCAGGATGTTAAACTCGGCGGGCGCATAAGCACCGTTCATGTATCGCTGCTGCAGCTTGCGGACAAGTACCGCGCTGCGACTGGGACTGCGAAACCGGATGTAACATTGCCATTCCTCCTGGAGAACCAGGATAAGCTGGAAGTGAAACAAGCCGCATACATCAACGCGAGTCCGCCCGAAGCCGAGTCTGGTCCCAGCGCGACCGGGCCCTGGATGCTACACCCGCTGCCACCGCCAGGCTCGAAGGATGATGGCTCAATTGATTTCCCCGCATTGGCGAGGAATTCCCGGGACGGGGAGTGGGAGGTGTTATCGTTCCCAGCGTGGGCGAAGGCGCTGCAGCAGCTGGAGATATACAACGCCGGCCCCCAGCACCTGGCCACGGTTGAGGAGCGGAGGGTCCGGCTGGCGGACCAATGGCTGCGGTTCAGCCCGGGGGGGAAAGTCGGCCGATTCACCAATGAGGCGGTCGTCTACCTGATGGATATTTTCCCTATTGCCACCGACCGAATGGGCGCGCTGGAGCTGAGCCGGTTGGAGAAGGAAGGCCGGGTTCGGGATAGGTCCGTGGAGGGGCTTCGCGGTGAAGAGGTCTTCCGGTGGAGCACGCTCACCATGACGATTGATTTAAAAACGAGACTGCCCCCGGCGGGCGTGGAATGGCTTTATACTCGCGTTACGAACATGTCGTTGCGTGGGGGACGGGCGGATGTGCAGTTTGTGACGCTCGATCAGGACGGCGAGGTGATCGTCCTGAGCTCGCAGACGATGCTGGCAGTGGACGTGGCTCGGAGGTTTGGGCGGCAGCAGCCAAGCATCGAAAAGCTTTAGTTTCACAGGGGCAGAGGGCAGACAAGCCTTGAGTCGGGAGCTGGGCGTGCTGAGCAATGCCGATCCGTGAGGGTTGTCCGTCTCACGGGTGCGGACGTTGACCGAGAGAGCCCACTGTATTCCCACTCCCACGAGACACCGTTAGATTTTTGACACTCGGAAATTTCTGTCGCCGAAGATCTGCCGGCGTCTGTCGTACATGAGATGTTCAAAGACTGTAAACTGTTGAATTGTAGCTGTAGAACAGAATAAGTCTACAATAGTATACGGCATCGGCACGGGATGCAGAGATCCCGACCAGTCGGCATTACGTCGATAAGCACTACGAAGCACTACGCAAGCACTACGAAGGAACACGGCTAAAAGCCACTGCATGAATCAGACCAGTCTGCTGACCGGAGAAAGAAACTGCGGTGGGTCGGGGCAAGCAGCGTCACTGGAACCATGGACACCCCGACCCATACCTACCCTCGACCGGCGCAGTCACACTGGTTCAACCTGCTTCTCCAGGACAGACCACAGACGATGCCGCAGAATCTGCTGAGAAATCACACAATCCATCCTCACCCCAAACCCCCTCAGTCTCACCGGCGTGTGTGGAGACACACGGATGGGGTCCGTGAGGGGGGGATGGAGGGGGAAGGTGAAAATGAGGGCACACTGAAATCTCCACGGGGTGTGTTTCTGCTATAAAACCTCCTCCCTCGCCTCTCTCTTCTGTTCTCTTGTTCAGACCACACCCTCTCTCAACACTCCCTCTCCCTCTCCCTGACATACGCAACATGTCTGACAGGGTCACCACCATCTTCGGCCTCACCGGCCGCGCCCTGCACCTGATGCAGGTCGTGCTCATCGGTGCCCCAGCCTTCGTGGTCTTCGGCTACAACCAAGCTGGCGTCGGCCCCCTGGCAACACTCGACAGCTGGGTCGGCACATTCCCTGAAATTGACACCGTGCACACCTCCGGCGCACTCAAGGACCACAACAACACCAGCAAAGGCGCCGTGATCGCGGCATTCCAAATCGGTGCCCTCATCGGCGCCCTCTCCACCACATTCATGTCTGACCGGTTCGGACGACGGAAGACCATCTTCATCGGTGCCATCTTCACCATCATCGGACAAGTCCTGCAAGTTGCCTCCTTCGGCCTGGCCCAGTTCGTCGTCGGCCGAGTCATCCTCGGCCTCGGCGTCGGCCAGTTCAGCGTCGCCGTCCCCGTCTGGCAATCTGAATCCTCCTCCGCAAAGAACCGCGGCCAGCACGTCATCCTCGACGGCATGTTCATGTGTCTCGGCTACGCTCTCTGCAACTGGATCGACTTCGGCCTCAGCCGCGTGCCAACCAGCAACACGCAATGGCGCGTGCCACTAGCCCTCTCCCTCCTCCCCTCCCTCATGATCCTCCTCTCCGTCTTCCTCTTCCCCGAATCCCCGCGCTGGCTCGTCCAAATCAACCGCATCGAGCAAGCCGAGCGCTCTCTCTCAGCCCTCAAGGGCGACGAAGCAACCCCCGAAGAAATCCGCGCCGAAATCGCCGGCATCCACACCTCCCTCGAAATGACCGCCCACTCCAAGGGCTCGCTCATGGAGATCTTCAAAAAGGACGACGAGGAGAAGCTCCTCTACCGCTTCACCCTCTGCGTCATGCTACAGTTCTTCCAGCAGATGTGCGGCGGCAATCTCATCTCCGTCTACGCATCCACCATCTTCGAGCAGAACCTCGGCATGTCCGAGTCGCTCTCCAAGATCCTGGCTTCTTGTGCCCTGACCTGGAAATTCCTCTGCTGCTTCATCTCCTTCTTCGCGATTGACCGTCTCGGCCGCCGAATCTGCTTTATGGTCTCCGGCACTGGAATGGCCTGCTGCATGATGGCTATGGCTATCACCGCCTCAATGGGCGAGGATAACAAGGGCGCCTCCATCGCCTCCGCGGTGTTTATCTTCCTCTTCAACCTCTTCTACCCGATCGGGTTCCTCGGAGGAAACTTCCTGTACACAACCGAAGTTGCGCCCGCGCGGTTGAGAGTTGCTATGTCCGCGATTTCAACAGGAAACCATTGGCTGTGGAACTTCGTTGTCGTGATGGTCACCCCCGTCGCGCTCGATACGATCGGGTATCGGTACTATGTGATGTACACGGTGTTGAGTGCTTGCATCCCCATCGGCGTGTACTTTTTCTATCCTGAGACGATGAACCGGAACCTCGAGCTTATTAACCAGGTGTTCCGCGATGCGTCGAGTCCCTGGGAGATTGTGAGCATGGCGAGGCATTTGCCGCCGGGGGAGGTTCCCGAGGCGACCTTGGCGGCTATGACGAAGAAGGATGGCACGGCTGTGGAGATGAAGGAGAATGCGTGAGTGAGAAAGAACAGAAAAGAAAGATTTTGTATATAGAATAGAGAGTTTTGATGTTGCGATGTATAGACGCATGTCATGCAGGATGTGATGTGATGATTTAGCATGTTGAGTCGATAGACCAGAGCATAGCATAGCATATCCATGATTGAGTTCATGTTCACGTTCATGTCCATCCATTATCCGGTTGCATTTCCGTGGTTTCCTTCCTTCGGTCTCGATTCGAGTACCCCAGGATGAGGTTGTATCCGATGGAGGAGAGTGCTCCGTGTTCTCTTCCGTGAATACGATCCGTGAGAACGAATCGCATAGACACGGGCTGGTCTGGATTCCTTGACCGTGGCCGTTTGACGTCAAAAGTGCCAAAATAAGACGATAGTGCCGGATATCGGGTGTTGGGGTAGCCATAAGATGAATCCTCCGATGTAAGTACCGGACTATGTTTGTCCGGATATGCCTTACCTCGCTAATGTAGATGGTACGGTAGGGGATTGACAGGGCTGACTCCAATAGGAGTCTTGTATGCGATGTAGTCTTACTGTCTTACTGCATGATGACTGCACCACAACAGCCATCTTGCACTCTCTTGTAAGAGTAACATTCGACAACAGGTACTAACGCAGACCCAATCAAACCCTCGGCATGGCCGTCGGCAGTGGGGAGGACAGACGAAGTGGAGGGGTTTCCCCGAACCGCCGACCATCGGCAGTTAGCAAAAGCTGGGGAATCGCTCCGATACTGTCAGTTAGATGACGCTGTCACTCATGGCGGAAATTTCCGGAGCCAATGGGGCTGAGGGTATTGTTTTCGTGAGGACTCCGTATACTCCGATAGTATGTGGATGTAGTCTTGGATGGGTCGTTGAGTATATAAGGCCGGTACTTCCTAGGCCGGAGTCACTGTGAAGAGGTTATTAAACATCAAAGCTGAGTTAAGAGATCTTCTAAACCACATACACATACCAAGAGCAAGCACAATGGCCCCGTCAATCAGCGACTTCCCGATCGGGGATGCCACCCCCTCCTCCACCCCCTGCAGAGTCGGCATCAACGGCTTCGGCCGGATAGGTATGATCTATACGGCTTCAGACCGTGGACGCCACTAACAGCTTCAGGCCGGAACGTCCTCCGCGCCGCCCTCAACAGAACCGACCTGCAAATCGTCGCCATCAACCACACCTGCACAACGGTCCAAGACCTCCTCTACCTAATCCGCTACGACTCCTCCATGGGCAACCTCCCCGCCTCAACACCCCTGCACGCCCTCTCCGACACCCAAATCGCCATCAACGGGCAGCAAATCAGCCTAACCAGCGAACGCGACCTCAAAAAACTCAACTGGGCCTCATTGGGCGTAGACTACGTCGTCGAATGCACGGGCAAATTCACCAAAAAGGACCTCGCAATGGACCACATCACATACGGCAAGGCGAAGCGAGTGGTCATTTCCGCGCCGTCTTCCGACTCACCAACGTTTGTGTACGGGGTGAACAACGAGAGCTACTCAGGGAGTGAAGACGAGAGGGTGATTTCGTGCGCGAGCTGTACGACGAATTGTGTGACGCCGGTGCTGAAGGTGCTCCAGCGCGAGTTTGGGATTGAGCAGGGGTTTCTCACGACGGTGCATGCGGCGACTAGGTCGCAGCAGGTGCTGGATGGGTATAGTAAGAAGAATAGGCGACTGGGTAGGTGTTTTCCACAATGAGTTGGAGTTGGAGTACCTTGCATGCAGAAGGAAGACTAACGTGGCGTGATACCTCAGGTCGCAGTGTCTTTGACAATATTATTCCCACAACGACAGGTGCAGCCAAGGCGATTGCGACGGTTCTGCCTGAGTTGACGGGCAAGGTGACGGGGGTGTCTATCCGAGTGCCGACGTAAGTGCCTAATTTTGTTCAATCATTCATTGAGCACCTGATCATTCTAACGATACTCTTTCAGCCCCAACGTCTCGATGATCGATCTGACCATCAGCACGGAGGCGCCCACCTCGCTCCCCTCAATCCTGGCGGCATTTCGGCGGGCGGCCAAGACGCAGCTGGCGGGGGTGCTCACCGTCACGGACGAGGAGCTGGTCAGTAGCGACTACCTAGGCAATCCGCACAGTGCGATCGTGGACGCGGCGGCGTGCAGCGAGCTGAACCCGCGGTTCTTCAAGATCATGGCTTGGTATGACAATGAATGGGGGTATTCGAGCCGACTGCTGGATCTGACGGCTTATGTTGGGAGTTTAGAGTAGAGAAAAAGCAATTATACTGCCACGGCCACATGGCGTTGATTGATGGTACAACAGCAGTCTTAAACAGTAGACATGTTTGATTAGATGTATCATTGTATCGAGATTTGTCTCTTCATACCGAGTCCCAGCTGACAGCTCACACATGCTTCCACTACCCCTCTTCCACGTAGCCGCCGAGGAGGGGAATTTCCTCGCTCCAAGCGCTGCACAAAGACTAGCGGAGATGGTTGCCATTGCCGAGAGCGTGGCAGAGTGTCTGGAAGTGCCTGCAAGTGCCTGCGAGCAGAATCAAAGAGCGTGACACCAATCGGGAAGAGAGTCACACACCCGAGGCGCCCTCCTGCGAGGAACTCGTGTTCGACGGAATCCGCCCCTGGACTAGCTGCACACTAGCAACAGATCGCTGTTTCAGAGTCAATCCAAAATTTGTCCGGCCAGACGAGGGTGTGGCAGCAACACATCCTCATTCGTCGAGTTTCTTGAAGCTTAGCGAGGCGCAATTCGATCGCCTGTTCCTTGCGGCTTTTTCTCCCATGTGTTCGCTCGTTATAACCGTCTGCTCCTCTTTCACATTCTCTTTCACCTCCCCTCTCTCTTTTTTTTTTAAAGCATCTGAAGCAAGTCTTCTGCCATTCCTTTTTTCCCCCGACATTCCTTTGCTACGTGCCCGGCGCTCGATCCAGCCAAGATGTTGACCATTAACCTTCCTTTTCTCCTCGTGGCTGCTGGCAGCCTCTCCACTCTCATTGCTGGAGCCCCCGTCGCGCACTCGCACTCTCACCACAACACCACCCCATTGAACAAGAGGACGACCCTGTATAATGTCCTCGGTGGCGCTGGAAAGATCGCCGAAGGCTGGCCCGGCAAGAACGCCTGGTGGCCTGAATTCGATGAGATGTTTGTCTCCACATGCTCCACCTAGTATCTATACTGACGACTCCAGGTTCGAAGCCAACCGCGACACCATGAAGCAGTCCTGCGCCCAATGGAACGTCCCCAACAACTCCGACTCCGAGATCGACGACATCTCCACCGCTATCAAAGAGGTTGCAAGTGAAACCGGCGTCGACGCCCGCTACATCCTCGCCGTCGTCATCCAGGAGAGCAACGGCTGCGTCCGCGCCCCAACAACCAACTACGGCGTCACAAACCCAGGTCTCATGCAGTCCCACAACGGCCAGGGCTCTTGCAACCGCGACTCAGTGCTCAGCCCTTGCCCGTTCGAACAAATCAAGCAGATGATCACCGACGGAACGGCCGGAACAGCCGACGGTGATGGTCTCAAGGGCTGCCTTGCAAAAGCCGGCGGCGACGACGTCTCCGCTTACTATGTTGCCGCTCGTATATATAACTCGGGCTCTGTCGCCGCCACCGGTAACCTAGGCCAGGGCATTGCTACGCACTGCTATTCATCCGATGTCGCCAACCGCTTGACCGGGTGGGCTACTGGGCCCAGCAGCTGCGAGCCTGGCACTATCGGAACGCTCAACCGCGCCGTGACCACCGTCTTCCGCTTCGCAATTGGCGCTGTTGACACCGGCAGCGACAGCAGCAGCGACGACACCGAGACAGACACTGAACCCTCCACCGTCTCCCAACCCACCATCCCAGCCACAACCGAGGCCCCTGCTACAACTGAGGCCCCGGAAACAGAAACAGTCACCAGCACCACAACCTCCACCTCAACCAGCACCTCCACCCGCACATTCACGACAACCTACTCCCTCGTCAGCGTGACCTCCGTGCCAGCCCCAACCTCTACCAGCACGAGCACTACCACTGAAGCCCCAACCACCGCGCCGGCACCAACAACAACACCCAGCGCCGTCCCTTACGACGCCCCTCTCTACCCCTACGCCACCACTCCTTGCACGGCGTACTACACCGTCACCGACGGCGACTACTGCCTAAAGGTCGAGAGCGAGATCGGCGTCTCGGTTTCCCAACTCCGCGAGTTGAACCCGGGTCTTAAAGAGGACTGCACGAATCTCTGGCTGGGCTATCAATACTGCATTGAGGCTTGAATCTGAATTGTCTTTGCCTTTGCAGGTGGTTTAGTTTGCTGAGGGATGCTGAGGTAGCTTGATGCTATCTAACGCTATCTAACAGTAACAATAGCGGCTGGATCTGGATCTATCTTTATCTTCTATCTCTATTTTCTTCTCTTCTCTCTTGCCCGATTTGACAGGCTGTGCTTGATTTTGTACATATCGATGAGGGATTTCTTCTTGACGGCAGTGTGGTATATAGCTGTGAGCGAGTCTCGCTGCTTGGTTGCGACATGTCTTGTCTTTGTTTAACGATTTATGCTGGTTGGGCTTAGCGTGTGCTAGGATGGATGGATGGATGGGTGGGTGGTAAGGAATGGATGACAAAAGTCACTTTTTGCAGGTTCATTTAACTTTCCAGAAGATCTTCTAGACATAATGTAGTTGCCAACTTGGAGATGTAGCTGTAGCTGTGGTGGGCTGGGGAGGTTGGTGGGATTCAGGGGGTGTCTTAGCTGCCAGCTGGAGTGAGACAGGACTTCAGCTGCGCTGGACTGGCCCGGTGGGGCGGGTGTGCCTTGCGGCTGGAGAGCTCAGACTCAGACCTCTGGAGAACGCGACTTTTCTCGTCGCAGAGCGCGTCACTCAGGCTGTTGTTCTTTCTGTTGATGGGTATATAGATACGACGTGGCTTTAAACGTGTTATGGGGGCTGGTTCTGGCAAAGTGAGCCGCGACGCAACTGCAGGGCTGCAGTGTCACCCACCGTCTTAAGATGGAGTCCTCCGCAGTGGAATTCGGAAATTAACAACAAAGACCTTTGATTGCTCGTTACATCAATAGATAGAGACTAGAAATCCCCGGTAGGATAGTGATTAACCTGGTATTTAGGTTTTGATGGGAGGGTTCTCCAAGTAAGCCTTGTTGATTTAAACGAATACGTTGAGCGAGTCCGCTAGATCGCGGGAAGATATATAACGAGGTATTTGCGCACCCAACCAAGCTAGATGCCAGCCAAAACATCTTCATCAAAAAGACCAGATAGAAATAGAGTCTCAATTCCAAAGCGATATATTACCGTAGCTCATTACACATGCTATCATAACCCAACCTATTGTAACGCCATCCCAAGCCATCCCAAACCAAATCAACTGCATGTAAACCGCTATATAACAATGACCAAGCCAAATCCCAGAACCGTATCAATCAACAATCAACGTAAACCTCATTCCATCCACACCTCCCAAACCAACAAATATCCACCCAACAGAGTCTTTAGGATTTCCATTAGGTGGCTAAGACATCAACTCATCAATCTGCTTGATCAACTCCTGAAACCGCACTGGCTTCGAGAGGAACAAATCAACACCGGAATTAAACGCCTCCTGGCGGACCGGCGCGCTTCCGAGTCCAGACAGCGCGATGATCGTCGCGGGCTTGAAGAGGGATTTCTCGGCTTCAGTCCCAGTCCCAGTACCAGCGGCGGAGACTTTCTCGAAGAGTTTCTCGAAAAGGCGGATTTCGCGCGTTGATTCGAGGCCGTCCATTACGGGCATGGAGATATCTATATATTTAGATTAGTATGGGATGAATGTGGTTGAGAAATTGATGGAACATACCCATGAGAATCACCTGGATCTCCCGCGCGTGCGCCTTGTACACCTCTAATGCCTCGAGGCCGTTGCACGCTGTGAAGTAGGGTTTCTTAGCCTTTTTCATGACGGCCACGAGGAGCTGCAGGTTGACTGTGTTGTCGTCGACTAGGAGGACGGAGGGGACTATGCTGGTGCTAGTTGCTTCGAGGGTGGCGGAGATTTCGGTGACGGAGTTGGGTGTCACTGTTGAGGCGGTGATTGTCGTGGTGGTTTTCGTCGAAGGTGAGTCGATATCTGTTGGTGAGATTGTGCCGTTGGCGTTGGTACTGGTGTTGGTGGAGAGCGCTTTCTGCGGCAGGGAGAGAGGGAAGTGTTTCTGGTTCTCGGACTCGGATTCAGGCGTTGGTGGTTTCGTGCCGCCGAGTTCTGGCGCGCCGTTCACTGTGCCATTGACTCCTGCAGTCCCATTTGTCAATCCATTCGTCAACCCGTTCGTCGTTCCGTTGGTTATTGGCCTCCCGACCGGCTGCTCCAGCTGCCGCTCTATACACGCCTGCAGCGCATTGGCCATCTTGTACGGCCCGCACGGCTGGCTGATGAACTCGTAGACAGCCGGCGAAAGGCGCTGGTGCGCGCTGCTAGATAGTTTCTGGGCGATCTGTGGTGTTGAGCAGATGACCAGCACGGCTGGTGGTAATCCCCTTCGGATTGTCGGGTGCTGGCGACAGATCTCATCGACTGCATCGATGTAGGTTTGTCTGACGACGTAGATATCGTACTGATTCGAGTCTGGACGCGAGTCCGGATGGAGGAAGCCGACTTCCATGCCGAAATGGTCTTCGTACATGTTTTCGAGAGACGACCGGAGGAGGGTCAGCGCGGCGTCCTGGTGCTCTGATGGTGTTCCAAACCCAACCAGGCCGATCGATTTACCCTGTGCGAGATCCTTCGCGCGGAGAACGGCGCCGTGGTCTTGGTCTGTGTTGACGGCTTCGGCGTTGGGGGTGCGAGGGAGGTCAATCCGGACGGTGACTTCGGTGCCGACGCCTTTGGTCGAGGAGATGTCGATTTTCCCGCCGAGGGAGACGACGGTTTGGTGGACGATGCTGAGACCGAGACCGCTGCCGGGTGAGAGGGGGTCTTCCTGCGAGAAAGGCTTGAAGACGTTGCTCTGAAGGTACTCCTTGTCGATGCCTTGGCCGGTGTCTTTGACGGTAAGGGTCACACTGGCCATTTCCTCTCGGTCGCTTTCACCGCGGGAGAAACGGTGAGGCTTGGAGACTGCTGCTGGGGCGGACGACTTGAGGGAGACGAGAATGTAACCGGACTGAGTGTATTTGAGGGCGTTTCCAAACAGGTTCATCAACACGCGCCGCCACGCGCCGGCTTGTGTTTCAAAGAGCCACTGCACGTCAGGCGCAACGTCATAGATGACGGTAAGTGACTCGTTGAATGCAGACAGCGGTCGTTCCGTCGGACTGACCATCACCAGTTCCCCCTCCTGGTCGAGAGTCGGCATCGAGGCAGCCCGCGCCATCATCCCGCTCTTCGAGCTGAAACAGTGGCCTGCAAACACACTTTCCGCCACTTCTTCAAGCACAGCATCGAGCTGGACATCGGAAATCAGGTTCACAACGCCGTTCCCAGGCTGCCCGGGCGCAAGCGACCGTGGCAGACGTGGCTGGCGCTGAGCCCGCGTGGAGAGCTTGAACCGCGAGGAACGCGACTTGCGCGCGAACTGGTTGATCTTTGCAAAGTCGAGCATGTTGTTGATGATATCGAGGAGTGAGCGGCCGCAATGTTCGACCGTGTTCACCAACGCTGTTTGTGCTGGCGTCAATGCCGAGTCGCCTAGGAGCTCGGTGCTTCCTAGAATACCATGCAGCGGACTGCGCAGTTCGTGCGAGATACTCCCGACGAGGGTAGCGTGGGCACGGTTGGCGAGTTCCATATCTAGTCGGTGCACCTCGGCCATGATGCTGTTTGAAAAGGCATACAGATAGGCGAGCTCGCCTCCCAGGCTGAAACTACGCGGCGACTTGGTCCACACAAACAAGCCGGAGAACCACCGATTGCGGCGCGAGTCCCAGAGAGGAAACAAAGTGACACAACGCGCAGACGGAAAGACCTTCATCAGGCCCTTGTTCTCCTCCTTCAGACTGATCCGGTGGCGTTTCTGCTGCTTCCACCGTCGTTGCACTTTCGGCCCTTCGTGACGACGGTAGAAGATCTCCCTCGACACACTGGCACCAGATGCACTGTCGCTCCCTTCACTAGACGACACGCCGCCGTTCTCATCCACATTGAAAATCGCACCTTGGGGATAATTGCGAAGAAGCGACCGGAGGAACGTCTCGCGGATGGTACCCATCGGTTGTTCAGGGTCGTCAAGCGAGAAACCTAGCACATCTGATGTGGGAAATTCATCATTCTCGGTAGACGATTGGGCAGTAACGGGGTTGTCACTGTCGCTGCTCTCGTGACCCTCGCTGGAGCCGCTACTGCTGCTGCTGCCTTCGCCATCGGATGGACGGTCGTCGGTATTGCGGACGAGACCAGCGTAGGACTTGACGCTTGCGTCGTAGAAGACCACGCCTTGGACGTCAAGAGACTCTTGCAGAAGACGAGCAGCGCGGCTGAAGATCTCGCGTGTGCCAGAGGTTAATGTCATCTCGTTTTCCCGCTTGCGTTTGGGCGTAGAGGGGGTTGCAGGCGATTCCGACTCATGGTTGTCATTCGAATCTGCCAGCGTTAGAACATACGAGACACACAACAAACGAAACCTACCTGAAGGCGTAGGGGACTTATCCCGATGTTGAACCCGCTCCTTGAGCAGCTGCCGGTGATCAGACCGAGCATGCACACGCCGCGACAGCGCACTGCTCCGGATCTTCTCATCATGCGACCCATTTGACTCTCCATTCTCATCATCGTCCTCCTCGCGATCGACATTAGTATGGTTCTGGTACTTGCGGCGCCGAAGACTACTAGACGGGAAGATGCCGCTCTCGACAAAGCTCCCAAGCCCGGCAATCATGTTCGCGCTGCGGCGGTTCTGTTCATGAGACCGCACCATCTCAAGATGGTTCATAATAGCCGCGGCGGTATCAGTCATGAAGCGCAGCTCCATCGCACTCAGACCACCCGGTCTCGTCAGACCATCACTAACACTGAACGCACCGATAGCGATACCCCGGCGACTGCGGATAGGCACGCCAGCGTAGAACCGCAGGTGCGGGGCGTTGACAACATACTGTCTCTTGTTGAAGTGGTCGTGCTGCGTTAGATCAGGCACAACAAAGGCAACGTGTCGGTTTTCGTCTCCTTCCATCAGGCCGGCGTTGAGTCGGGCCTCGTCACAGACATAGTGGCAGACGCCGTCCTCCTTGGGAATCACACTGCTCCCGAGCCACAGTGCATCGCCGTCGACGTGGACGCGGTCATCTTGTAAGCTGAGAGTGCGGGTGGCTTCGGCGAGAATATACTGCGTGCGGCGGTCGAACAGGGAGATCATGCATCGTTGGACATTGAGTCGGAGCGCGCCGAGCTGCGCGAGGGCCGTGAGGGTGGTATCCTGTGATGACTGCGGGAGTAGCTCGACGTTCGCTTCGGTTCGCGGCGACACGGGTGGTCGGTCTAGCAGACCCGGCCGTTGAGGGAGCTGGCAGTATCTAAAGGATGAGGACAGGAAATACAGCAGGAGAGCCAACAACTCACTTGTAGAACTCGCGCTCCTGTGCCATGGCGATCTCTCTAGCAGATACACTGGGTGGAGGAACGGGGATACTCAGCATCAGCTCGTCTCGTCACCTCATGCTCGACGGATCGAATCTAGGGATACTTTTTCGGGACTGAGCAGAGCAGAGTGCAGATCGATTCGATTTCGATCCGCCACCAAGGAGGTACTGGCACAGTGCTGCGGAGAAGAGAGGAAGAGACGAGCAGCAGGAGACCACGGCGACAGCCAGCGAGAATTCAGGAATGCCCTTGCATCCCAAACATGGACTCTGGCGCCTCCCCACTTCTTCCCACTTCGAGCCGCTGCTAATTTGCGCCACCGCGTCATTGCAGACGCTGCAGGGGCGGGTGATTGGCGGGATCTCGCTTCCACTCATTGCACTTCCAAGGCCACACTTTGATTCGACGTGGCCGACTGTCTTGGGTGTGGTCTGGATGTGCCCAATTTCTCATTTCTGGAGTCTTCCACCCACCTCCTGCTGCAGTCCAAGGTCTTTGACAGGAGGTCGTGGAGGTGTGGCGGTTATGGTACGACACGTGTTGACCCGGTTGAGATCCTCCATTGCTCTACAGTATACTTGGGGTGTATCTCCAGAGCAGCAAAACTTGATTCACAGATCGTACGGTGTTTCGCCTCACTCGCGCCTCAAGACGGGATTTCATTTCGTTCAGGGCCTGCAGCGAGTCAGGAGTGCCTTAGGCCGATAGCGAAACGGCATCTTCCGAGTCAACGGTGGCAGCATCGATCTCTCCACTTGCAGTCGTCAGTGGAATTCAGACCAACGGCCTAACCTCGGTTACCGTTAGCAAGGCCCCATCGGCCGTCATCACGTTGAGCTATACCGATCGCCAGAGACATATATATTGTCTACGATCTGGGTTCAACATCCCTGCATACAGGTCTGCAATATCACAATCGCTTGGTAATACTGATTTTAATATAACAAGGCCGAGATAGCACAGATATGATACTCTGTACTCGGTACTCCGTATCCACCACGGCAGTTGAAACTTGAAGGAGCAATGGCCACTGCCCAGATCCTTTAACCCGGTTTTATGCAGGAATTTACTGCTTAGTCAAGGACATTTGCATAACCATTATGCTAGTTTCAGGTATGCGCTTTCAAACCAGCCCTAGCATTCCAGTACTAGGAAGACCTCTACTGTGGAGATATAGCTGGACGGCTTTCTCCCTCGCCTGCAAGATCGGCGTATGTCAACCTTGGTCCCACCTGGAGACTATTCACCAGCAAGACTCGAGACAGCAGGAATGCAGGGCCACAATCGCGCGACAACGATCAAGATATCGGGCCTCACTATTTGAGCCGTTCTTGAGGGAAGGTGGGTAATTGCAGGCAGTGAGACCATCGATGAATGCAATGACCTATGCCATACATGTCTTGAGCCGGACGTGGTACGGAAAACTCGGCGTGGTCGTCGTGGAGATCGCACGTAAACCCGATAATCCATTCTGGACCATGCGGCTTCCTAAGAGCCCATAATATTACAAAATAACTTCGTTGACGAGCACCGGCATATGAAGAACGAGGGATAGTCGAAACTGAAAACCCCTTGGCTTATCTGTGCGCACGTTCCTGGTGTCTGACGGACTCGCGTATGTGGTGTACATTGCGATGACATTTTGGACGGTATCGGGACGATGAAATAGGTGGTTACTGCGATGATGCAGCTGGCTTAGGGCTGCGTAGCTCTGGGGGATGAAGAAGATTTTCTAGAGGAACTTACCCTTGAGGATGTCACGGTGGTGGTTCTTCCTCTCCCACGGTGAAAAGAGCTACAGATTGGTCGGGCAACATGGGTTGCTTGATTGTGACCGCCATCTACATGACTGGGAACGTTCGATATATTATAAAGCTGCCACTGTGACACATGGGAGGTTATCAGCTTTGATGACCGTGAGAAGGACGAGGATACACCGTCACATCCTGCGCTATAGCACCCGCCTTTGACAGTGAGCATCACCATTTCCTGCGTTAGGGTGAGACGCACTTGTTGGCTTTAGGCCCACTGACAATCTATTTTCAAGTAAGCTGTTCTCGAAGACGCCGTACGGACAAGAATGCCACGAGGCGGACTAGGGATCTTAGGATGTCCCACGACAGCTCACGCCTGTGATATCGTCTGCCTCTACCACAGTTTGGTGGCTGCATCGATCAACTGATGACGCTACTGCGGCGCTCACGATCACTAAGAGAAGCCAACTCTGATTTCAAACAAAGGGTATCCATGAGTTAAGTTGATGCGCCCGGCGGAGGTGGCCCCTAGCTAGCTGGTGCAAGCAACTGAAATCCGACTGAAAAACTGAGCCTCGAGAGCCCAGATCCATACTAACAGAAAACGCACGCTGGAGGAGAACACAAGACAAAATCACATTGCACCGCCCGAAAGCGATCTCACGAACGATTCCTGTTAACCACAAACGCCGCAACAAGAGACCCAATCAAGAACACCGTAGATTTCACCCCAAATCCCCATCCCCATCCCCCTGCTTGCTTCTCACTCGCGCTGACAGTACTCTCCCTCGGCGCAGGATTCTCGACCACCCTCCCAAAAACCACCCCCTCAAGCTCTCTGATCTCCGTGCGCCCCCAAGACCGCTGCATCCGATTACACCACGTCACCTCCCTCTCCAGCCCCCCCTCCCCCTGTTGAGTTCCAAGAACAGGCTCAAACAGCACCTCCCCGCCCTGCTGATACCCCGGCCCCTGCTGCAAGACCTTGCCACTGCGTATAAACGGAACCATCTGCACAAACGCCTCGTAGGCGAGCCGCGGGGTGCTCTTGGAGATATACTCCGGGCGCGGGCCGACTTTCATGGTCTTGACCATTTCGAGGGCATTGTAGAGTTTGAGGGTTGGGTCGGCGTAGATCGGGTAGGGGGTTTGGGCTGTTGCTGCGTAGTGGTCGATTAGAGCTGGGCCGCCGCAGCCGATGATGACGATTGAGGTGGTAATTGGGATTGTGGAGAGGTGGGTTGGGGTGATGGTTTGGGAGAGGCGGAGGAGGTATTCTTGGCAGCTCTGTGAGATTATTGAGTGTTAGTTAGTTGGTGAGGAGAATATGGAGAATGTGGAGATGGGTTGAGAATGGATCTGGGGTATCGGGTATGACTATGGGTCAACCCACTCCGCAAAAGAAATGACGGACGAGAATGATGAGTGTTCGGTCGGTCGCGTTTGGGCCGCTGTAGAGGGATCTGAAGGGGATTTCTTTGCCTTCGCGGTCGAGGACGGTGTAGTTGGCGATTTCTGCTTGGGTTGCTAAGGAGGGGAGCTTGTCGGAGGGGATGTTGTGGGTTAGGCGTTTGGTCGCCATGGTGTTTGTTATTTGTTGGAGGTCGAGTAAGGAGTGGAAGAGAGGAGAAAGAGAGAAGGAGAATGTGAGATGGAAGAGAAAGTGACGGTGAGGGGATGTTAAAGTTCAAGGATAACGGTCTTTGATCAGACCTGTCCATAATGAGTAGATTGGCGCGCAGATTGCGTCCTTTGGAGGTAAGCTCAGCTCAGCCTATAAGATGTGCCTATGTGAACGATGTGCGGATACGAATCCCTCGAGTCCAGTCTGACATCTCAAGATGATCCTCGCAAGCCACAAGCCTCACGTGCAGCCGGTGAGGTGTGCCAATCTGACAGGGCATAGAAATTCGATATTGGTACAAAGGGGATTCATCACTGCACCCTTTACAGATAACGGATTATCTATGGATGTATCGGCAGTGGTATTCACTGAGCCCATATCATGGACGCGACCGTATTGTCGGAATATGCTCCCGATGTATAGCTGTCTCGGAACAAGAAACCCCATTTCCTGCTTTCGAAGATGTCATGAAACAAGGGAAATCTCGAAATTCTGTCTCAAGCTTTCATCTCAAGCTTTACTATCTAACGACCATGCAACTAGCATGCAGTTGCGCGCAAATACGATGATACGAACACCGTATCTCCACCATATGACTCACGAGCACGAGCAGACTATAAATGATGAGAAAATCCACGCATTTTGAAAACAACCACAAATCTCTGAAACCATTCATAGCTCTCTACAGATCAAAATGACCGCACCAGCGCCCGCACCGACACCAACCCCCCGAATCTGGCACAAAGATAAGTACACAATCTCAACCGACCCCTCGCTCATCCCTCTCGAGACCCTAAACGCCTGGTTCGCCTCAGAGGATGTATACTGGGCGCAACCACTCCCGCTTGACGCCCTCCGCCAAAGTCTCGAACGCTGTCTCTGTTTCGGCCTCTTCTACACCCCTACCCCATCTCTACAAGACACCACCACGACAGAATCCCCCGCACCAGCGTCCGAATTTATCGGCATCGCCCGCGGCATAACTGACTACACGACCTTTGTCTACATCACAGACGTCTACGTGCACACAACGCACCAGGGGAAAGGGTTAGGTCGATGGCTGGTGCAATGTGTCGGCGAGGCAATCGACGAAATGCCGTATTTGCGACGAAGTATGCTCTTCACGATGGATTGGGAGCGGTCGGTGCCGTTCTATGAAGCAATCCTGGGTATGACTGTGGCAGAGAGCAAGCGAGGAGAAGGCATGGCGATGATGATGAAGAAGGGGAGGGGGTATCCGAAAGATATGCATGAGTGAGAGATGTTGCCCAGGGGCTAGGAGGGAAGACCCATATAGAAGAAATAACTCTTCTTGTCTGTTTGTCTCTAATCAATCTATATCTATTTCTCCTTCACCTGGCTCGCATCAACATCAACCTGGATGACCTCCGCATGCGCGGAACCCTCCCCTCTCTCTTCACCCTCTCCCTCTCCCTGACCCTCACCCTCACCACCACGCTTCTTCCCCAAGACAGCCTGTAGAACCTCCCAAATCTGCACAACCCCCCCATCAACAAGCGGATAAAAGTTCGCCACTATTAGAGTCCCAACCAACCAAACCAACCCCACCACAACCCACGCCGTAAACAACCCCCTCGACATCACCGTCTTCGCCCCATACATCGGCAACGGCCACAGCACAATCTGGCCCAGGAACGTCGCAACCGCCCAGACCGCCGCGACGCGACTCATGCGCTTCATATACTTTACCTTCTCCGGTGTGAAGTACGCTTCCCGATCGAATTTGACTTCGCCGGTATCGCTGACGCGCTCGATTTTCAAGAACTCGTCCCAGCTGAATTCAGCCGGGTAGAGATATGACAGGAAAAGGGAGATCGGGAGCGGCACGAACATCGAGGTTAGGCAGGCGTACATGCAGGGGAGGGTTTTTCCCGTCGTGGTGATTGTGATGGAGCCGTAGAGGGCGTGGGCGGATGCAAACCAGACGGCGAAGCCGGCGGCCATGCCGAGGATGGGGGAGACGATGGCGGCGATCCGGGACTGTTTGCGCCAGAGGAGGGCGAAGCAGGTTGGGAATGTACCGGGGCTGAAAACGTATTCATTCATCGTCAGTAACGTTCTTTAACCTGAGTGCTGGGAAGGATAGGTGGGTGGGTGTGGGTGTGTACTCACCAAATCAGAATCCCGATCATGTAGATAAGCCAGTTGAGGTCAACGCCTCCCTTGTGCAGCACTGTTGCGAAAGTCGAGATGAATAGCGCGCACCCGACGACGCCGACGTGCGACCACCGGATCAGCTGCCGGTCTGTCGGGGTTTTGTTGAAGTATGCGCCGTAGATGTCGAAGGAGACGATTGAGCTGACGGCGATGAGCTGCGCGGAGGCGACGCTCGTGCAGGCCATGAAGAGGATGAGGAGGATAGCGGCGGCGCCGCCTTTGCCTGCGACTGCTGATGCGGCGTAGGGGAGGACGAGGCCGCCGGATACCTCTGCCTGGGTCATGCGACGGGGGTAGGTGGGCCAGATGGGTGTTTGTTCTAGCACGAGTGCACCTGGATTTTTTAGCATGTAGAAGGATAATGGTTCTGGTTGTAGAAACTTACCAAGCCCAACGACGGTCCCAAAGGTGAATGGAATGGCAAAGTATGCATTTCCCCCGATGATATACCCCGGCACGGCGGCAGCAATGTCCGCTGAGAACCCCTTCTGCCAGAACCCTGTGTCCATGAAGACGATGCCGAAGTTCGTGACGACGTGGATGATCCCAAAAAATAGAGACTCGTCGCTCGTCATGGAGAGGTACGAGCCTGCGTGGTTTCCGGCGACCGTGCCTTCTTGCGGGAGGGCTTTGACGAGATCGTACAGGTCGCCGATAGACCCGATTTCCGCAGCAAGGAGAACTCTCAGGCTGAACCAGACTAGCACGATCATGATGATGAATGTGTGGATGTAGTCTGTCAGGAATGTGGCTCGCAATCCGCCCCAGTAGGTATAAACGACCACGCCGAGTGGGAGGAGATATGTGCAAGCGTAGACATTGATCCCTGTAAGGGATGAAACTGCTGTCGAGGCACCAACGAGCATGGAGGTGAAGTTGAAGATATTATTGATCAGCGCCATGACAATCCAGAGGATATGCGCTGCAGCTCCGTAGCGCACTTTGATCAGCTCTAGCAGGGTATGTGCATTCGGGGCTTTGAGTTTCGCTTGGATGGCAAGATACGCAAAGCAACAGATCATCACGCTCTGTCCGTTTGCCCACCAGGTTGGAAGTGCAATCCCATACCAGTAAGTTAGGTATGGGGCGCCCAGAAGAGCGGAGGTGAATGTCCACGAGGAGATAACAGCGGAGGCAGTAAGACCTGTGCCGACGCGGCGGTTGGCGACCATGAATCTGAAGGCCAGTGAGTTTTGATTCATCATGAATCGATGGGGGCCTTACGTCTCGGTTGTGTGGCTGTCTTCGCCAAAGACTTTCTTCAGTGCTCTTGTTGTGAGAACCATGCCTGGACGAGAGTTAGCGCAATCACATAGTTACTCAAGGTGAATTGCTGACCTATAGCAAAAGCAACACCCAACCCAATAACCACTCCGTAGCCAACCCCTTGGGAAAGAGGCGGCGCTGGGCTCGTCACCTCACTCATTTTGGACAAGACGAGGACACAAAATGTTACAACAAGAAGCTGCCATGTGCTGATCGCCAGTGCAGACTGTAGATATTTAACTCCCTCTAGCCGTTTAACCGGAATTCTCCAAAACGCCAGCAATGGCGCAAGAATCGCCTCCGACGTCGGTTACGCCTAGGCCGTTTCGAGCTCGAGTCATGATCAGATGGCTATCTCGCTCAATCATCTCGCTTCGTGCTTGAAGGACTTTGGAGAAACCCAAGAAGCCTTCCGCGCGTTAAGTTGATGTGATGTGATATTCAGGATGATGTCGCGATATGCATCCTTGAAGAGCTTATCTCGAGTCATGGGCAGGGTGAAGCTTGTCCAATCCTAGGCGGCAGGGATGAGCAATGCGAGCCAGTTACGGGGTAGCTGGGACGGTGAATCCTTTGATGTTGGAGTAGGGTGGCCTGCATGAAAGGTTATTTGATGGCGTCTTATTTGGAGTAGACTTCTCAAGCGCTGATTCCCCCGATGTAATACCATAGCTTGGCGATATCACGTCACGGAGGTCTCCATGTGCACATGCAAAAGATGGCCCAAGTATTAGGTTGAGGATAGATGTACCCCGGAGGAGAGGAGGGGCTGTTATAAAACCACAGAGTAGTAGACTCATAGTACAAATCGTGTCACTACTGTGTTTTACCTTGGGCACCAGCAATCAGCAACAATGAGCACCTCTACTTCGGAACGATCATCCAAAAAATGGATCCTCAATGCCTTCTCCATGAGCAGCCCGACGCACGTTGCGCCAGGTACACACAGCAACCCCTGTACCACAAGCAGTCACTGAAACCAATATAGGTCTCTGGCGGCACCCCCGGAACCAAACCCACCGGTACAAAGAAATCAGCTACTGGATCGAGCTCGCAAAGCTGCTAGACGGGAACTTCCACGCCCTCTTCATCGCGGACATGCTCGGCGTCTACGACGTGTACAACGGGCCAGAGAACATCCGTGAGGTTCTACCTGGCGCAGCACAGTTTCCGATTTCGGATCCTTCGTATGTTGCACCTCTTTCTAATTTGCATTGCTAGTGAGTTGACTGAAAGAGAAAAGACTCCCTATCGCTGCCATGGCAGCTGTAACGAAATCACTCTCCTTTGGGGTTACCGCGTCAACGACGTACGAGAATCCGTTCTTGCTAGCGAGGCGGTACTCGACGCTAGATCATCTGACGAATGGGCGAATCGCGTGGAACGTCGTGACAAGTTATCTTGCGAGTGCCGCAAAGAATCTAGGCTTGGAGCAGGAGGTTAGCCATGACGAGCGGTATGAAATCGCAGACGAATTTCTGGAAGTCGTGTATAAGCTTCTTGAGGGGTCGTGGAGGGATGATGCGGTTGTTCTTGATAACGATCTGAAGGCGTATACGCATCCGGATCGAGTGAGGAGGATTGATCATAGGGGGTAATTTATTACCCGTCAATTTGAGCCAGTTGTGATGGTGCTGACTGTCATGTAGCAAGTATTTCAACGTTGCTGGCCCTCATCTCATTGAGCCGTCGAGGCAGCGGACCCCGTTTATCTTCCAGGCTGGGGCGAGTAAGGCGGGGAAGACGTTTGCGACGAAGCATGCGGAGGCCATGTTTCTTCCGGGGATGCATATCGAGTCTGTGAAGAAGAATGTGAATGATATTCGGCAGACGGCTGTTGAGCAAGGGCGTGATGAGAAGGGGTTGAAGCTGATTGTTGGCATGCTGATTATAGTTGACGAGACGGATGAGCTCGCGCAGAAGAAGTATGACGAGTATCTATCTTATGCGAATCTTGACGGCTCGCTGGCATTATTTGGTGGTTGGACTGGAGAGGATCTAGGGAAATATGCCGATGATGATAACTTTGAATTCACTGGTCCTGGTGCTATTCAGAGTATCGTGTCAAGCTGGAGGGCTACGATACCTGGAAGCGAGGGTATTAAATGGACGAAGAAACGAGTCGCGCAAGAGCTTGCGCTTGGAGGACCGCATCCTCGGGCGATCGGGTCTGCCAAAACTGTTGCGGATATTCTTGAACGCTGGATTGCAGAGACAGATGTCGATGGATTTAACGTCTCTTATGCCGTTGGGCCTGGTGATCTAGAAGATGTGATCAAGTTTTTGATTCCGGAATTGAAGGCTAGGGGTGTCTTCTGGGATAGTACTGCTGCTGAGGGAAAGACCACAAGGGAGAATTATCTAGGCTCTGAGTTTGCAAAGACCAGTAGGTTGAGCAGTGATCACCCGGGGGCGAAGTATAAATGGCCAGCTCAGGCGCCGGAGAGTACTTAGTTTTTCAAGCTATTATACAGCCAAATGAACTCATATCAAACATATCATGATTTGAGAAGTTACTTCTCATACTTCCCATCCATTGGCTTAATCCACGATGACACCTGCAGTATCTTCGCAACATCCTTTTCCTGACTCTTGTAGATCATATAGAGCCGAGTAACAGTCTTCGACTTTGTAACCGTAAACAGCAGCTGAAAGAGCAGCATCGTTGTCCCCACCTCTGCAGCAAGTGTCGTCCATTGTGTAAGTAAAAGGTAGACAATAATCACAGCTTCTAGTACCGTCGCGGAGGCAAATGTGAGGAAGTTGATATGAAACAGCGTACACAGGGTCTGAGGTGGCCATGAGAAAAGTTTTCGGAAGAGGTATGTTGCTCTTGAAACGGTACTACCGATGCCGGAGAATAGAACTGCGGTCTGTTAGTGGTGAATCAGATAGCTGACTACATATGCTTACGCCATGTCGTCCCGAACTTGAAGGCCTGAAAGGTCTCCATGATCCGCCGTTCATCATCAGTCGGTAGAGTCATGATCAACGCGCCTGTTCCTTGCATGGCCAATAGCATGACAAGATGATGTACGATATACAAAGGCCGGATATTGTCGTCTTGGATTAGATCAAAAAGAGCTGATGCCCCGAGGCAGCAGCCGGAGAAGGCCGTGAGATCCAAGACCGTGATGTATGGCGCAAGATAGTCGGACCATCTATACCCCCCAAGGTGAACCAATGACAACGATACCATCATAGTCGGAACAGCCAAGAACTTCATCACCACCCCGACATGCACGACTCGGAGATGTTGCTTTTCCTGTGGCGGTGCTGTTTGATAAACTGATCCGTAGAGTCTGGTAAGTCGTGCGGTCGTGAAGAGGTACTTGTGCATGAGGCTGCATAGAACTAGGAGGGCGCATAAGAGTTGGGAGACAGCGAAGCTACCGATTTTCGACTGAGCGAGGCAGGCGTCTTGGACATGGTGGTCATAGCCTCGACACCCGGAGGCATAGAGTCGGTTCATGATGGCGGTAGCTTGTTGGCTTGGTTATGCACTGTTGCTTGTTTTGTTGGCTTGGTTATGCACTGTTGCTTCTTATATATCAGTTACTCTGGCAGCATGTTCAGGCCTTCTGTAAGATTCGCTGTTCTAAATATACACGAGGTTAAGTCCCCTACAAGGATTATTGAAATTTGGAAACACACTCCCCGGCTGAGGCGCGAATCTCATCCTGAATATAATATCAACGGCAGCCCTGTTGCAAATCTGTCTCAATCTCGGCCTTCACCCCGGTCCAGGTCTAACGTAGACAAGTCCCGTCTCATAATGGGCGGAATACCGATCGCTATAGAACCATCTTCGCTTGACATCAGTCGACCAACATGAGATGTCTACATCAATATCCAGATGCTTGAAATGGGATCCATCTGACTAGAGCAGGGACTATTTCTCTGTTTACTTTTGAGGGGTCGGCTGGATAATGTTATTAACTGGGCTACATAGCTAGGGCTATCACTATACGGACCAGAACAATTTTTGCTATCTTCAGCTGGAGTTTAGATGTATATTCATGCTGCTGACATGCTAGCGACTGGAATCTACTGCCAGGTCTTTTCTGATCCTCAGTCGTTAAATCAGTGCAAAGCCAATGACGGTGACAATGTTATCTACGTGCTGGCTACTCCAGACTGAAACACAGATAGATTGGAATTCTTGACATACCAGCTGCGACGGACGATACACCATGGAAAATCACAATCTAGCCTGGGTCTGTTTACCACCTGCAGGAACAGGCCCAACCCCTTCTGCACCTTTTCTTTTTTCCAACACCTTTCGAAAGGCATCCTCCACATCGTGTTCATTTACCCAGACCGGATCCCCCCTACTCGCAATCCTCTTCCGAAAACTCTCATCACTCTCCACCCTCTCCTCAAACACTCCCCTCAGTCTCTCCCTGGTCTTCGCCTTTCCCTCATGAACAACCTTCAACACCCTCCCTGTATGTGGCCGTCTTGTAGCCTCTACAGTTCAAAAATTTCTCCAACCCGGTCCACCGATACGACCCCAGTCGTGTTCACAACATCGGGAGGTAAGACATGGTCAAAGGCAAGACCTAATGCATACGCATCATCAATCGCCAACCCGACTCCAGCCGCAAACGCACTCCCGTGGGTATGTGCTGCGTCGCCGAGGAGGGTAACACGGTCTGCGAATGTCCACCCCTCGAGTTCCGGGCCGGCGACATTCGCGTATTGTCGAACGCTGGGAATGCGGGAGATGATCTTGGGGATGACGGGGGCCCAGTCCTATTTCGTTAGAATATCCAGTGTAATCAAGGGATATATCCCACCTTGAAGTGCTCGCGTACTGTGTCGACGCTCGCGGGACCGTTCCAGGTAGGCTGCGGGTTGGTTTCTGGATTGACGGCGTATGAGGCTGTGACGCCGAATCCGGTGGCCGAGGCGGGTGCCGAAGAAGAAGCCTGTTGGGCTGGACTGGGGGGCGTTAGCTCCTGCATGTTATCAGTGCAGAAAGGGGAGAACGGACGAAGTGTGAAGAATCCTGGTGGATCTCTTTGATGTCTTCGACGAGGGAATAATCAAAGGTAGATCGGAGAACAACATCGCCCAGTCATGTTAGTTCGTGGTTTGGCACGAATGCCTGGCGGACTTTCTACACTGTGTCAGGATGTCTGCCAGTTCGGCAAGAAGTCTGACTGGCTTACAGATTTGATCCCATCAGCACCGACCACAACATCCGCCTCGATGCTCGTTCCGTCGGTAAAAGTCACCGTGGCTCCCTTTTCACGGACTACGGTCACGGCCTCGACCTTCTTTCCAAGGTGGATAACGCCACTTGGTACACGCTTAAGTAACGCCTGCTGAAGCTTTGCCCGATGCATACGGGCATAGTGGTGACGGCGATCCGGAACATCATGATATTGATCCGTGCCCAGCAGCTCATCTGTTTTCCAATGCCTGACACAGTCAGTATATGCACACTACTAAGGAACATCCAATAACAGACCTAAATATCATCGGAATCCCGCTCGGACTCCGCCACCCAACCTCATCAGTCAAGACATCAGTAACCCCGAGTTTCTCCAACGTGCGAAGGGCATTAGGTCCGACTCCAACCAGTGCCCCAATCTCCTTTAGTTCCGTTGCGCGCTCGTACACCTGGATGCTGAGGTTTGGATTGTCTTGCAGGGCGATTGCGAGAGTGAGGCCGCCTACACCGGCGCCGATAATAGCAATATTCAATGGCATTGTGCTGTTCAGGGCAATTTCCTCCTACTCGTTACAAGGACAGCGGCTCACACATACTTATTGCTTGACTCTTAAGCTACTCCAACAGCCGTGCCGACGCAGGATTACGCTACGCAGTAGCACCAAAGTCGTCACTTTCTGGACTTCAACGACAATAAAACCATAATGACTCCAATTCTCGCCATCGTCTTGCCAGTCGATTTCTTTCTCGAGAGGCGGTATCCCACGCGGACGTTTTATTTGTCTCTGAAGTCTTCAATGCCTCTGCCATGCGGACTGCTAGTCTATACGCTAAACGCCTTCAAATGGCGACATCGAAAAGCAGTGACTCCAACTCTGTAAAATGGAGGCTGTAGAAACGAGGAAATGTACCATCTGATCTTGTACTCCGCTTCAATCACAAAATGAGCTCCTGGGATACGACCCGCTTCGGCGGTGCAACAAATCCACAGACACAGACACAGGATATCGAGCAGGATGCGCCTGAAACCAACCCAAAGAGTCAAGATGCTCCTGTGGTGGAAGTGCACCCTCACACCGAGACTGTTGATGACAGCCGCGCCGCATTCCTGGCAACATTCACGCCGAAGGAGCAGAAGGAGATTATCCGCAAAGTCGACCGGCGGATCCTAGTTCTTATTGGATTGATCTATCTGGTCAAGCAGGTTAGTCTCCTCTTTTTCTCATGAAATCAGCGGCTGATAGGTATACTGGTAGATCGACGTCAACAATGCCGCCAACGTGAAAGTCCTCGCCGTCGGCAAACCAACCAACATCATGACCCAGCTGAGCATGACAGCGGACCAGTGCAACTGGGTACAGTCCATCTACTACGTATGC